>NW_027635670.1:1932646-2282613 GCF_903797595.1 Erithacus rubecula
CAAAAAGAATGGGAAGAATACCTTTTAAAATCCTCTAAACTTAGATGTGCCATTTCCAGTCTTCTGTTCTTAACACTTTATCTAAAGAGTTTGCTTTCCTGATGGTAGGGTATACTCCTCCATTTTTCCTATGCTCATGGCTGAGCTCCCAGACTTCTTTTGGCAGTCTGTTACTATAGAGACAAAGTAAGAAATATATACATCTTACATATACATGTCACAGTGCTAGAGAACACCTGGTGGCAACAGCAGAACAAAGGAAATATAGAGCTGTTACTCTTCCCAGCAGAGATATATACACATGGTTACTGCAAAACAAGAACACCTTTTATCATCCTGCATTTTCCAATGGGACTAGATGCAGCCATAGTGGTGAAGTGGGGGGCTGTGCAATGGTACAGCCCTTTAAGGTGGATATCAATTGATCTAAGTGGTGGGAGGACCATAGAGATGCACAAGTACGTGCACTATAATATTCAGTGCTAATAAGGGGAGTAGAGCTAGGTTTACAGTCCCTTTAAAACCATAGCTTGGCTGATTATGTATCTCATGACATCTGTGCTGAGCTATAAGGTCTTAACAAGCAGTTGCCTGTGATCCTGTAACCCTATCAGTAAATCTGCCCTCTCATCCACTATTCACTGTTTTCCTTGTTATTTACTAATGCTCTCTCAGGACAACTACTTCTCTGCCTCTGGTTCTCATGCTCCGAGGACATCCTCCTTCCTCTTGATACACAAATGCTGAGGAAGTTTATGTAAGTTATTAGGTTTATAATTTTTTTTTACTTTCATGCTCATGCTGCAGACAGAAAACAAATATCTTACAAGCCTCCCCCTCCAGTGTCTGTAAGCATATCCAAATACTAATCTGTTCTGACACTGTCAAGGGCAACAACATATCACAAGGGTAAGACTACTACCTCTCAGCAAAGCTGCAGCTCCTCGTGGTACTGAATTGCAAAGGAAAGTTTGTCTAGATTTTTCTGTGAATGGCTGAACAGTCTCAATTGATCCATATTTTCATTCTAAATCTGAATGGGGTTAGCAGGCTTTGTTCTCCCAGAATCATGAATTAAAACCTAGTAGGAAAGCATGGGGAAATAAAAGGTCCATCTTAGTGTAATTTGTATTTAGACCATATTTTAGCCACCCACATAAAATTATATTCACTGCAACTTGCACTTCTTATAACTCAGTAAGAAATTGCAAACTGACCAGTTATCCCATAATGCATGCTCAGAGACACGTTTCACTTTCCCTTCTTCTCTACATTTATTTATTTTTGTGCACAGTGAGGTACCCTGGCCTAGTAAATACTCTTGCTCCGCAATTGCCTTAGTCATTAAAAGCTGTAGGAGTTTGTTCAGCCAAATGTTTAAAGCTTCAATTTCTTTTATTCTGTTTTAGGGAAATTCATTCTTAGCATGAATATTAATTCTTCACAACAGGAATGAAAACAAACATATGAATGCCACCACAGCAGCTACAATACTACTGTGGAGTATTTTACAATTAAATTTTGGCATGAGTTTTTGTTGTTGTTGTTGTTGTTGTTGTTTGGTTTGGGGTTTTCCTGTTTGGTTTTTTTTTTCCTCTTACATTTCCACAACATATATGTCAGACATAGCACTCCCTGCATAGCTGTAAGCAAAACTGGTTAAGAGTATGTGGGATTTTTAAGGACTCTTACATATTAAAAGCAAATTCTATAAACATATGCTTATGTAAGTCATTTATGTATTTTACAGACACAGTATTCATACAGAACAGCCCAAACACTTAGTGGGTTAGGTCTCAGGTCACAACCATTTAACCCCACTTATTTATATCTTAATCAATGTATATTCATCAACCAACATCCACACTTAAGTATGGGTGAAACAAAATACTTATTTTCACTTTCACTTTCTTTTTGAAATATAAATCCTTTGCCATAGAGGAGCAACAGATTTAAACAGTTGCAACACTTTTTTGTTCCACAGTAGCCAGTGGTAGGTTACAGTTGTAGCTGCATGGGTAAAGTTTCAAACACCCCAGCCTTCTCCAGCAGGAAGGTAGACACATTGCTGATGCTGGTTTCAGTGCCTCATCAAGATCTTAATTAGTAGCTTGCTGGCTTAGAATGGAGTGGATGGTGGAATGAACGGGGATAGATATTCACGCAACAGGGACAGAAAATGTGGTGGAGGGGAGCACAAGAAATTTGGGAGTTAAAACTCATCATGATGAGAGGTCTCATCAGCTGAATAATGATGGCTCTGGCCGATGGCTGGCAAAAAAAGCTAGAGATAAGAAGATAGTTTAAAAAATATTTTCAGTAATTCAAAAGCTAGAACTGTTCCACATTGATCAGAATGAAATTAGAATTAGAAATTATAGGGAGTTAGAAATCATAAAGTTAGGAAATGTTCCTTCAGAGAAGAGAAACCCCTGTCCATATGAGGTGGATAGGAAGTTGCCACTGTACTTTGCAGCATGAATGATTGGATATAGGAACCTCATGATCAAATTCCAACATAAATACTTACACTCTGGATATATTTCTGCAGCTGAATTAAAAGCATTCCTCAGTTCTTCCTTTACACTTTTATGCTGTTTGAGAATTGACTTAATTCCTACGAGAAAGTAGTTCCTTCCAGCACAGCATAAAATGACAATTCCCATTCCTTCTCTTCAAGTCTTTGGAGATTCCTCAGGAATAGAGAATGAGTATCATGGTCTCTGGTAACTCTCTGGTAATTTACCTGGGCTGCCTCTCAGACATCCAAAGGGTGCTGGTCTGTAAGTATTTCTATTTTCCAAATGCCAAATGCAAATATGTTTGTGTCAGGGATACAACACACATTTGCAAGATTTTTTGTACTATCTGTAAAATAGAGGTTGGCACTGCACAATCATGCACTATTCGTCATGATTTCTCATACTTCTTTTCTTTATAGAATTTTGTTTAAAAAATAAATTTAAAAAATTAAAAAAAAAAAAAAAAAAAAAAAAAAAAGACTGCATGAAGCAGCATGCTGAAGACAAACTCTGTCAGTAATTCCATAAATAACCCACTTACCAGAAACAATTTTGTGAAAGTAAGAGTCCATCTAGAGGTTTACTTCACTTTCAAAGAGCAAGTTTACTTCTACAGCAAATCATGCTTTAGAAACTGAAGAACTTCATTGACTCCTGGTGTTCTGAGATGCTGCATCTTTCAAAAAGGGAAAAAAAGAAAATGAGAGTTCATAATAAATTGTCATACTAATTTTTAAGGTTCCATTAATTGCTTATTTTGATAGGTCAGCCAGCAATATTTCCTGAAACAAAATGTTGTTTAAAAATACATTGATTTATTGTCATTATGTATCTATCCAACCTCTTTTAAAAAGTGCAAAGCTTCATCTTTCTTATTGATAGCAATCATCATGCCCTAGTGAGTAACTAAATACCTCAAGGGATTAATTTAGAGGCTCAGAACCTGTTTTGTATTTGTCCTGGAAGAATTTTTCACTATATGCTGTTTGTGAAAAACAACACCAGCAAACTCAAGAGCAATGTTTATTGTTTGTATCACCTAAAAATAAATTGTATTCCATTCTTGTGCAACATTGATAAAAATTAAAATTCTGCTTATTCTAAGCATAGTACTGTGATTGTGCAAAAGTACAAATCATTCTGATCAGTGACAACTTCAGTAACACACAGTACTTAATAGAAACAACAACTAAAATTCATGGAAAGGTATCAAGTAATCAACAGACATTGTGACTACAGAAAAGCTGCTCAGCGATGTGATATGCCAGCTTTTAAGAGAATTCTTGAGTGAACTATTCCCAAAGGGGGAACATTAACCACTGCTAAGGCTGTGCATTCTTGCATGCTGGGGGAAGCTGGAGAGCACTCTGTGTAATTTAGAGCTCCACTACCAGAATCCACGTAAGGCAGGTAGTGTTTGTGAATGTTCCAGTCCTTTCAACAAATTTGAAGAGAAGAATTGTCTTGACCGGGTATGATGCTTTATCAGAGTGCTTCCACACCATTTGCATTGTTGGAGACAGATTACTCCACAGTGAAATAATGTTACCTAGAAAAGGTGGCAATCACTTTGAAGCTGTTTAACTGAGAACAAAGGTTACAATGACAACTAAAATTAGAGATTTTAGACCAACTTTATGAGAACAGTGGATTGCAATCCCCAAAAGCCCAAGGTTTGTATCTCAACAAATAAGAAGATGGAAATACCACATGATCTTCTTTACACAAACTTCCCAATTGCACCTGTGAGCATTTGCGAGATCTGTAACAGCTGATCAAAATAATATGAAATTTGCATCCATTACAAAGAATAAAGTCCTTCTGTATTCACTCCCGTATCAATACTTATTCCATAAAGCACATTTATTTTATAAGCTAAGAGGGAAAGAAGATAATTAGGGAAATTCCTACTCGTAGCTTCAGCAACCCGAGAAGCAGATAAAATCAGCTCACAGATTGTGTTCTTATTGGCGTCTGCTGAGTAGTATTGTTCTCTGTGGACCTCCTCTGGTACAGCAGACCAAAAGTCAGCAAATACTTATATGTAAAATAGAAAGAATACTGTTTGTGTTGATGTTGAAATAGGCTTCTCAAAGCCGTATGCACATGTAGATAAACCTATGTGCAGATTTAAACATTTTTGCTGCCTTTCATAGTCAGGAGAGCCCTCTTGGAAGGGAATATGTATTAATTTCTGCAGAAACACTAAAACTTCTTTTGCTATCATTCAATATCAACCAATGCTGCTTTAGGAAAAATAGAATAACAACTATATGCTTAGTTGATGAAATGAATGCTGAAATCCTCAACACTTCTGCTGATGTAAACATCAACAGGTAAATTGAATTTCCATTCACAATCTCACACAAAATACAGTATTATGGATATTAAGGGGGGCAACAGTCATTTCATATTTTCTCCATGGGCAGATGTTTGCTGAAATGAACCTTCATTATTTTTTCTTATACTGAGTTCTAAGCAGGACAAATTATGTATCTGAACAGCTCTTGGCAGATTCAGGATCATGGGCAATAAGCCCCTTGCAGGTATAAAAACTAGGTGGGGCTAAACAAGCCCTGCAAGCCACAAAATTCTATTTGCCATATACAGATAATTACTTAACTAGCAAGCTAGGTAATTTAAATGAAGGACTTCAAGTACAATACTGGCAGCAAGCAAGTGCTAATTTTACTGCAACCAGTAGAAGCATACTTAAATGTCTTTGGACTTTATGACACTAAATCCAAACTAAAGAGGCAAAATATATGCTTGCATTACAAGCCATTAGAAACCATTTTATATTTTCAATTCTGCTTCTGGTCGGTGTGACTTGACCAGAAACATGCTACACATAACTGAACTTCTGATATATATGCATTTGTGATGGGAGGTTCTCAGCTAGAGTAAACCTGGAACACATAAGGAGAATTTTCCAGGTTCTGCCACATTAAGTAAAGGGAGCTTCATGGCAGTAGACAAAATTAAGAAAGACCAAATAATAGACTTCTTTTGTCTCTCTTCCCAACTCCTTCAAAGAATAAGAATGAATATTTCATACTAGTTTTGTACTTCTAACAGCATTAGTTGCTCCTTGAACAGTATTAATGACACAAAACTAACTTTTTCACAGAGAAAGTTGGCATAGAAGATGAAGTGAGACATGGTACTAGAAGGACTGCTTGATTTATCCTGAAAAGCTCCCTTGTAGCTGTCTTGTTGCTTCACTCAAAAACTAAACCTCTGCAGTGATTGCACAGAGTTAAATTATTTGGTTTGGATGTCAGCACCATTATTTGTACAGTATAAGGCCACCGTGGACACAGTGTTTTCACTGATCCTGTCTTTAAAAGATTTGTTCTCTGGGTATCTTGTAGTAAACAAATAGGCTTACAGTCAGCTAGACCTACCCAGGCAAGGTCTGGCTACTCATCTGAACAATAAGGTTTACCTGAAATGCTGAACAGCACATTGCTAATCTTCAAGTCTGACATTCTGACCTTGTCACAAAGCTCTGAACCTGGAGCAAGATGTGCCATTTTTCTGATTCAAAGCTGAACTTATATAACAAAAACAGTTAGCACTCAGCTAATGCTATAAGTACCAATTACTGTTCTTCCTAGGTTTCATATAAATGAAATACATATAAATATTTGCCCAGATATGTAAATAGATGGATTAGAAAGAGGGAACGCACATTTATAAGGGAATCATGTCCTTTCAGAGTTCATGCATGGAAATTGACTGTCTTTTGTGCCATCTGGCTGCCAAAGCCCTTGAACCCATAATTAAATTCAGCTAACTGACATCTTGGTTAATATTTTTGTCATTCCCTGCACATTTCTTTTCCTCTGCTTACAGAACCAGGCAAATCTGCAATGCCTACAGCTGCACGGGGGAAGCAAGGAGAGGAGCCAGTCCAAACATCAGCCCATAACATTGGCGATCCACACACAAAACAACTGTTTGAAGCTGAAGCCAGCATTGCATTATGATGGCAAAGATCCTCCACTGTTACAGGCACTAATACTGGGAAGAATAGATGGAAATTATTCTGCAGCTTTAAGAAGGGAAGAGGAGAGGAAAAGGGGAAAGGGAATGAAAAAGGGAAAGGGAAGGAAAAAGGGAAAAGGCAAAGGGGAAAGGGAGAGGGTAAAATGAAAGGGGAAAAGGAAAGGGAACTCTGGTGCAGAGACGCAACTGCAGTGACAAGCGTCTCAATTCTTTTGCATTGACAGGAACCTGTTGTGCCAGTTACTGAGGCAACAGCAAGGCATCTCAGGGTATGTGTGCAACAATATTTATGTGCTTCTCAAAAAGCTGTGGCAGGGCAGAGCTCTAAGGTGGACTTGAGATTCCATACACAGTGGAGAGAAGGGCTTGGTAACTCAGGCTATGCTGCACAGCCATGCTCCAGCACTGCCTGTGCTAAACACTAGAAGTTATGCAAGCAAATCAGTAGAGTGAGCACAACCTAATATCCTCTTCACACCAGCAGTGCTGACTGGCTTTAATTTATCACTGTATTAACTACCCACACTGGAGCTCACTTCTAATCGACTATCCTGGAAGCCAAAGCAGAGCTTGTTTCTCTCTGCCCTACAACAACAACCTTGGAAAGGCATTCAGAGCAAGCATACTAATTTTAAGCACCCAAGAAAATACTAGGGATTACACAATTACCTTTAGCCACACTACTCTCCGGAAATTAGGAGTCTTAGTCAAGTCAGTGAAAGGCTTCTATCAGCTCCTAGTCTGCCACCTGGACCAAAGCCCTGTGTGGCTCTTTCTAGAAGATAAGTCCTTAGTGAAAACTGGAATTTCATATTTCCTGAGGAGACACCCACAACTCTCCTCTTGAAACCAAGGACTCCGGCTGGTGGGCTATTCTGAAGAAGATGGTGCCCACCCTTCCTTCCAAAACTATTAACTTTGAATGAGAGAATGACCTCTTTCTTAGAATGCTTAGGTGGAACAGGGCAAGTTCTGAACCCCAGACTTCCCTCTAAGGGCTCCTTAGGATTCTGCAATCAAACAGAAAGATATCACAAAGCCTCGAGCTGCTTTGAAGCTTGTTTAAAGGAGTTTCTTAAACTCTTCCTTAGGCTACTGCCACAAACTGCAAAATGGGCCTGACTGGTTTGCTACAGCTGCCTTGTTCTTAGCAAGGGCTGAAATCCAGGCAAACTTGCAAACCAAATCCATATTGATTTGAAGACCTAACTGTTGAAGGAAGCACACAAGAGCTCAGAGAAATCTAAGACAGGTTAGGGAGTTTAAGTTCTTTTAGCATGAAGAATCAGGTATTGAGCAGATCTTTTTGATTTTTAATTTGTGTAATGCTTATTGTGATCATATGGTGTTTAATGTATCTAAAACCTCCTCTTTCTCTCACACAAAATAGCCAAAATTAAGTTAACTAAAGCTCCTTTGCCACAGACTTTAGCTTAAGCTGATTTCAGTGCAAGGCTGACTAGAAGAGATTTTACCTAAACCCAGTACAGGATAAAAACGTTAAAACAGGAGCACAGAAAAGGAGTGGAAGTAAAAATCAATGGTTAACTTTTATACAGAAAAGCATTTTGTAAGTATAAGACAACAATTCAGTATTTTCTTCAGTCTAGAGTTATGATAGCATTTTTCATATTGTGGGGTGAATGCAACAGTTAAGATAACGTTAAAGAGCAAGTTAACATTCTTAACTGACTCTTAAACAGTTTTTGCTGGTACAGACAAACTCAAAACAGGACCTACTATCATAAAACTTAAGTACAGCTTTCTGAGATAAAACTTTCTTTAACAATGATATCTTATTTTAGAAAAGATAATGGGTCTAGGAAAATGGGTTAAGGCCAGAGACATCTTTGTAGTCTCACTACTGTCCCTAAAGATGATTTATGATAATATGGTGCAAATATGCAAGCACAAGGCATACTCAAGCATCATTCAATTCATGTTGTGCTACATGTGCAAAGGCTGTGTAGTACTAAAAGCTAAAACAGCACTAGGATATGAGCTGTTGAATTCACCAGACCCCTTCACCGGTAAGGTGAAGCACCAGTAAGCATAGAATAATTAACATTAACAGTACCCAAAATCCTGAAAGGAAGTTAATATGTTTTCTTGGTTTAATACATCTGAGAGGGACACTTTAAAATTAGTTACCTCCCCTTAGTTTTAACCGATCCCTTTCCACCATTAAAGAGAAACAAATATGAGTAAATACAACTGAAAAAATAACAGTTTATTAACAAGCACAAGTGGGTGGCTGTGGCGACCGCGTGGAGCGGGGCTGCTCCGCTTCTCCCCGCACAGCGTTGCGGTTGCAGGCATGTGTTGCAAAATTCCCACTTGAAACAGTTTTCGGTCGTGAAATGTAGCTTCTGGAGTCGGTACTGTTGCGAGCAGAGGCAGGTAAAAGCCAAGAGGTGAAAGGAGAAGTGGGAGAGAGCCTTTGCCTCAGTGCCTCGACCTCTGAAGACACCTCAGCACCCCCAGCCCCTGCCCCGCCCTTGTGTTGTGTGGCTGCAGGATGTGAAAGGGACAGCAGCAATTTTGGGCACAGAGAGATATCGAATACAGTAACATTTTGGGTTACCCAGGGCATAGGTTTGAACACTTGGCTTTTTCTGTCACATGTTCCCAAAAATTGACTCTGAACCTGCATTGACTATACCTGTCCGGCTATCAGATCATAGAACCACAGGTTGCAGTTGGAAAGGACATCTGGAGTGGAGATCACGTCGTCCAGCCCCCTGACTAGACTCCTACAGCCTTGCTGCCCAGGGCCACGTTCCAGCTGCTCTTGATGCATGGAACCTTCAGAGCTTCCCTGTGCAAGTGCCAGGGAAGCGCCATTGCTCAATCACCTCGATTTGTGAAAAAGGTGCTCACCCGTGCTTTAGTTTGCGCTCACCATCGATTGTTCTGTGCGACCTCCCTTCAGATATTTGTACACACTCTTAGGATTCCTCCCCCCCTTCCCCGAGCCTTCTCTTCTCCAGGCTGAAGTCACAATTCTCTGTCTCTTCTCGCAGCAAAAGTCCCTTAAACATCTCTGCAGCCTCGGCTGGGCTCACTGCAGTATGGCCATGTCTCTTTTGTACTTGGGAGTCCGCAACAGGAGCCAGGAGTGACATCATCAATGCCGAGGGGAGGGGCAGAATTCCCTCCCTCCACCTGCCGGCAGCGCTGCTCCTAATGCAGCTCAGGGCACCATTCACCTTCTTGTTTACAAAAGCAAACTGCCGGTGTCTGTTCCACTTGGCGTCTACTAGGACACCCAGCCTCTTCCTGCAAAGCTGCTCCTCAGACACCTTGTCTGGAAAGAATTTCTTCTGATGAAGAATCTAACCTCTTAAGGAAAACTCTCACAAGTGAACTGCATAACAAAACCAGTGGCAATTGCCACATCATTGTAAATTTAGTTGCCAGTACCCTTAAATTACAGCAATCCAGCATATCTCCCATGCACTAGAGCTGAGAAAGCTCTAAAGCCGGTCTGTGCTAATGCTTCAGGATTCCCACTGCTGGAGAATTTGCAGTAGAAGCAGCACAACGGTGAGAGATTGATTGCAAAAGATCCTCACTTCCTTAGGAGAATCATCCAGGGAGAAAAATATAGGCATCCTCAATATCAACTTGTACTTCGGGAAAGTCTAATGTAGAGTCAGACAACACCCACCATTCTCCTTACCCCTCCATATTCCTCCCTGCACCTTTTGTTTTGTCGTTGTGTTGGGGTATTTTTGGTTTTGTTTTTTTTTTTTTTTGGGGGGGGGGGGAGGTTGGGGGGTGTTTTGGGGCTTTTTTTTGGAGGGGGGGTGTTTGGGTTTTGTTTGCTTTGTTTTTATTTTGTTTCTGATGAAAAACAGTAATAAAGGGGAAGGAAATTAGATAAATAAATTAAATACTCTATTGGAAAACATTTTTTTTTAATAAGTATGATTTTTAGGATGTACAAGACCAGCATTCTCTGAGTTGTTTCCCTGCCTTTCACCCTCCCTAAAACCTTTTTGTCAAGAGCTGCTGTGCAGAAAATCTTGGATGATTAAGTTAAAGGAGAATAACCAGCTATCTTGGCTTTTCAGAAAATTAACAATTTCAGGAGCTGTGCACACACAGAGGCCAGGGACACGAGGGGTGTTGGTGCTGTGCTAGAAGGGCGCTGCAGCTTTACTGCAGCAGGAAGGTGACGCCTCATCTCTTGGCAGCATCTCAAGTTTTGTCTGTGGGTTAATGTGGCACGGTCTCTGTTTTTTTCTGGGTTAATGTGACATCTCCGTTTTGGCAATGGGCTGTTGAGGAGTTAATGAGACACCGTCTCAGTTTGAGGGCCCTTCGGTGATGGGTTAACCCGGCTCGATTTAACCCATTCAGGTGTCTCTGCAGGGAAATGCCAGCCTTCTCAAAAACAAACCCACAGGACGCAGCAAAGCAAGCCGCAAGCCTATAGAAGTCCAGGAGACTTTGGAGGTGGATAAGATGGGACCCTGAGAGATGGGGGGGGGTCCGGGGGGCGGGAGCGGGACCCGGGCCGGCGGCGCTGCCGCCGTCGGGGCAGGGCGCGGGAGGCGCGCAGGGAGGAGGCGGGAGCGGGAGGGAAGGAGGGAGCGAGGGAGAGAGGGAGAGGGAGGGGGGAAGATGGAGGCGGCCGAGGGCATTCGAGGTGAGGCGAGGCGGAGCCAGTGGCGGGGACGCCCATCCCCTTCCCGGGGAGGAGGAGGAGGAGGAGGATGGGCTGTGGCTGGAGGGGGGTAGGTGCTGGGACAGGGGTATCTCTGCCGCACACGTACTGGCGCGGGCGCGGCGCTATTAATAAACCGCGGGTGGCTGTAATTCCGCCCCCCAGCTCCCAGGAAAAGTGTGCTGCCGAGGACTCCGGTCCGCCGCCGGCTCCCCCCTGCCCAGCCCGCCTGCCGATGACTCGCTCGGACACCTCCCACCGAGACAAACAAACACGCAAACAAACGAAAACAATACAAAATTGAAATGTAGCATACATTTTGCTTGTTTATTATTTAAATACGCACATACTGTATTTATTATACATGAAGATTTATTATGCATGAATGCATGTATGCGTATATGTAATAATTTGTACAATAGGTATAGAGTTATTAGATAGGAAATACAAAACAAAAATATAGACAAGTATTTTTGTGTTGTAGGTCATATATAACATGTTATATTCTACATTCTGTATGCTATCTATTTTTTTTCTACATGTAATCTAAATTATACCTGTGTATAAAATAAGGCCATTTTGGGGGGGGGGGGGGGGGGAGGGTGGGTTGGAGGCTTTTTGAAGACAGGATTGAAAAAGATGACGCCGTTTTCTTGCAGGAGCCTCCCTGAGGTGAATTTAAAAAAAAATTAAAAAAAAAAAAAAAACCCAACTGATTAGGAAAGAAAAAAAAAAAAAAAAAAAAAAAAAAAAAAAAAAAAAAAAAAAGGAAAACAAAACCCAGCGAACCAACAATAAGATGGAATCGCAGCGATAGATGCCGGCGAGAAGAGCCGCAGAGCCCCGGCGTGGCGTGGCCGCGGGTGGGGTGTGCGTGGGGGGGCTCTCACGTGGGCGGCGGGCGGGGGGCGGGCCCGGCGCCCCCGATCTAGGGCAGCGCGTTCCGTGCCGGAGCGCGATGTTCCCGCAGCGCGGGGATTTCTGAGAACTGGGGCCGTGTCCTCAGCTGAACCCGCCGCCGCGGCCCGAGCGCTGACGCGCCGCCTTAAAGCGGCGATGGCGCGGCGGGCCCCACCGCGGGGCGCCGCACGTACGCCTGCAGCCCGCAGTGCGGAGCGGGGCTGCGGGCAGCGCTGCCCGGGGCCCGAGGGGCTGCGACGGCGCCGGGCACCGGCCCTGTCCGCACGGACGCCTCGCCTCGCTCGAGGACCTCGCACTGCCCTCGAAGCACATGGACCGCCCCTCAGATCGCTGCTTTTCCACCCTTCCCCTTTCTCTACCTTTTGTCTCTTCTTTTGCAACACCTCGTCCAGCGAGTGAGATGCCCGACGGTGCTTGCTTATCACCTGTATCATAGCATCCCTCCCTGTGACAGCCTTCCGGGGTGAAACTGCACAGCTGCCACCAACTCTTGGCCAATGTTAATTAGGAAGTTTTGGAGGCCTTGAATTCAACAGCACTCAACAATCTGACGTGTTGAGCTTTGTTGAGCAAGTGCTGCCAACTGAGGCTGACCTCTAGTTCACAGCCCCCCCACACGTTATGGCCGTTCTGCTCCTGGCTCATTTTTCACTGGATGTCTTAGCTACAGGCAAAGGTAGATGTTCCCAAATTAACTCTAGTCTAGCTTTCTACTTTTGAACTCGAGACTCACACACCCATATGCACACTGAAGGATGGTGTCTGATGCAGGCTGTAAAACCCATCTGGGATCCTGGGTGCATACTCAAGCAGCTAGCCCACGCTGAGTTCAATGCTGCCATGGCTACACCACTGTCGGCAACCAAACCAAGTCAAAACGCAGATCCCTGGTGCCCAAGTGGGCTGTAATGTCACTGAGGCACAGCATCCCCTGCATACTTATCACCTGCAGAGATAAGACCAGGAGAGAGGAGAAATCCTTAACACAGAGGTTCAAGATCAGCCAAATTGCTCACAGCTGAGCTGCAACTCATGAGGCATTAGAAGGACCTCAAGACCACAATGAATATTGTCATGCAGAATAAGAGCAGAATTAGACCAGAAGCTAAAGGTAAGAACAGAGAAACATAGTCTCCAAGTAGTAAACAGTATGTTTAGTAAGTAGGAAAGGAGCACACCTCTGTATCCACAATGCTAGTTTCTAATGGAAGTTGAATTTGAGACTGATAATCCTCATACTCCTGGATTTTCAGAAGTGTCTTCTATCAGCAGACTTCTACTGTATAGCTGCTTTTAAAATGGAAGGATAGTTTCCTAGTGGATACTTATCATGTCTTGCAAGCCCTTATATAGCAAGCAACTCTGTTGAATCGTTCTACAAAAATCTAATTTGAAGGTTTCTGTTGAATCACATGAAGAAACTTTTTGTCTGCTTTGTGTGTTCAGTGACTGAGAGTCATTTCTTCAAAAGGTTAAAGCATTTCCTTCCTACCATACCAGACTTCACAATGGGAGTTGTGGCAGTCTGGTGGAAGAAGTTGCTGTATTTCCATGATAATACATGCAGACAATCTGGGCAATACATTGGTATGAAAGATACCACACATATGTAAAATACAATGCATTCATATTTATATGACTGCTGAATTACTATTCTGTCATGTTGCCAGAATATCAGTCATGAATTTTCAGCACGGTCACAGACTTTAAGAACGCACGTCAGCAAACAGGCCACTTATCTTGGTAAATAATTTCAGCCATTACTAACAATTGATCAATCCCCAGCATCTTGTCAAACCATTTGGAGCACATGCCATGAGGCTTGGAGAATGAAAAAAGTCAAAGTAGAATCTGGAATAATGTTTAAAGACTGTGACCTTCAAAATGTTAGGAAATACTAATACAGAAGGAAGATGGATTTCTTCATCATGTCTTGGTAGAAAGATACCCATCAGAGAAACCTCTGCTTCAGAGAACAGCCCACAGAAACCAAGAGAACAAGGTTGGAAGCAGAATACCTGATTCAGACTGTCTTTACTAGATTATTTGCTCCACAAAAAAAAAAAAGGTATTTTGATGAAAAACTCAGTGGTGCTAAAGATCATTACTTAAATTGGCTTGTGGAACAAAACCTTGAGGGTTTCCACAGTCTGGGTCTCTCCAAGGAGGAGGAGGGTGAAATGTTTTAGGCACGGGGTCAGAGTGCACAAGAATTGGGGTGCATGGAGTAAAGGATAGTTGGCACAGCTTTTACTCTGAAAAGTTCTGGTTTGAAAACAGAAGACTTTTTGAAAGCCTCAGAAATATTAATAGCTCTTCTTGCTCGGCAGCCTTACACCGCTCACAGAACCTGTGCCCATCCCTGTGGTGAGAAGAGTCCTTCTCCTTCACAAACACACAGACTTGTTCTCCCTCACCTTCTCTGCAGGCTCTTGAATCTCCTTTCTCATTCTTCCCTTTGCTACTTCCCCTGCATCAGCTCCCTCTGCTCCCCTCAAGCGGGAGCCCCTGGCTGCTGCCTGAGCCCCACCTGTGCCTTTCTCACTCACCTGGAGGGCACAGACTTCATTGCTCACAACTCCTCATAAGAGTTCCTGTCCCTGCACTGTCCCTCTGGGCCAGACAACAACCAGCTGCCTTAAAAGTGGCCACTGACAACTTCCCCCTGACTCCACCCAGATGTGCTACATTCCTGTATCCAGGGGCTGTGCAGGAGAGCAAACATCTGTCCATCAGGAGCTGGTTTGGAGCTTCAAGCTGCAGGTTGAATTTGGACTTCAGGCTTTCACAAGGGAGTGCCCTTGGGTGACAAAGGGTATTAGGGTTACATCTAAGTGTTGTCATATGTTTAGAATCATAGAGTAGTTTGGGTTGAGAGGGACCTTAAAGATTACCTAGCTCCTACCCCTCTGCCAAGTTTAGACCGTACAGTCTAAGAGAACATTTTTGTTTAGCCTAGTTATTGCAAAAAAGTAGCTGTGAATTACAAACCAAGCTATTGACTAAATGCATGCTCTGAAACCATATCCCAGTGTTACCATCAGCACATCAACATAACATCAGCACAGTCAAATCTGAGTGATGGCCCTTATCATCCAGAGATAAAGAGGTTTATGAGCACAGTCCTGTTTCCAGGCACATGTGTGTTGCTATTAAGAACACTTTCCTCTCTGAATTGTATAAATTAATGTAATGTGAAAATCTGACATGAAATAAGCAAGTCACCTTCTGGGAAACAACTTGCATGTCACAGAAAGGTGGATAAGGACATCTCCAAGCAGGAACTTTTGGTCACTGTCAGCCAAAGAAGCTCTGAAAGTGCTGTGAAAAAAGATGAGAATCATGCAACCTGTGAACTTAGATCCTGGATATCCAGATTAATGAACCAGGTTGCAGCAGTGTAAAGGGCTGTTGCCCCTCTGAAGGAAACAGAAGGTTGTAGGCACCAGAACTATACAGAAACCAGACATATATCAACAGCTTTAGTGGTAAAGAAACAACAATACCTTCTGTTCCTCCTTCCTATCAGATCCATCACACCTCTTATTCTGCCTGGTGTCTCTTAAGCATGGGAGGCCAATGGATGCTGGATTAGCTGGGAAAAAATGTTGTGAGAATAGGGTAAGACTGACTTTCAGGCTGACGACTGAGACTTAAAGACCACCTCATTAGGTACATTGCTCTATTCGTGTTCTCTCTTTGGTCTCCACCACCCTACAGATGATTGACTTACAGACCTAGCCTCTAGATCTCTTGCTTTGTTTGTGTGTTTTGGTTTTAGGTTTGTTTTTTGGGGCTTTTTTTCTGAGTTATGCCAGATAAAATTATTTCAGGCTGATGTCAATTATCCATGGCGAAGGATTATTGCTGCTCGAGGTTACACACAGTGATCTAGTGTGCTAGCACACAAAATGGCTGACATCACTAATTTTTATCTCCTGCAGGAAAAGAACAACACTGCCTCATTTCGGTAGCCAACATTTCCTCATCGCTTCCACATTCAGTTAATGAGATTAATAGCAATCCATAAAGCTCTTCACCATTCAGGCCCTGTCTATTTTTGCAAGGAAGGGTGACTGCAGCCAAGGACAGCAAGATTCAGCTAGGGACCCTGTCCTGCCAGGACTCAGTCTCCTTGGGATGCAGATCACAAAAGCAGGGAAAAGCTCCTCTGTCTGACAGGAGTGCTTCTCCGTCTAGATGGTGATTTCAGAGGCACCTGTGTTCCTTTGCCTAATGCTTTAGAGAGGCTCATGTGCATTGTGTCAAAGGCAGAGTCTTTCTGTTACTCTCTCCTGATGCTTGCAAAACAGCAAAACACACTGGCTGACGTACTTCACACTCCAGTACTGCTGGCCCAGGGATGATGGCAACTTCTTTTCCTTCTTTAGATAGTGTTTGATCCAGAACCCAGTTTTTCACTCTTCTCTGGCTGAGCACAGGTCACTTAGCTTTCACAACATCTGCGAGCTTTGCGAGTTCGATGGGACAGAGATGGGGGCGTGTTATTTGGGCAGAGGTGACAGGGATGGGGATTCGTTTAGGCTGGATGGCACTTATTCGGCTACAGCGTAAAGCGTCAACCCGACCTTTATTTTTGCCAACAGTGGCAAAACCGCAGACACTATTAGGTGCCTCTAAAACCCTTCCCCGGTGGCGGTACCGGCCCCGCTCGTCCTGGGGGCACGGAGGGCTCCCCACTGCTCCGCCTCACGGAGCCGCCTGTTCCAACGATGACGCGATGGAGCGCCTAACGCCGCCACCGGGTTTCTCCGGGGGGCTTCGCGGGGTCCTGCTTCCCGCACAGCGCCGGCCCTGCCGTCTCCCGCCCGCGGGTCCCGGTGCCGCGGGCAGGGAAGGGGAGCCAGCCCGGGTTCGCGCCGGGGTCACGGTCACCGGCCCGGGCGGGGCATCCCCGCCGCCGCTCCCGCCCCTCCCGGAGCGCGCGCCCGCCGCTCCCCGCGCCTCCGAGCGCTGCGCACCTTTCGGGGCCGGGCGCTGATTGGCGGAGCGCTGCCAGTGACATCAGCCGGCTCACTTCCCATTGGCCGGCCCGTTGCTGGGACCGTAGGACTTCCAGGGAGCCACTTAACCCGCTCGGCGCCGCCGCCCCGCGCCGCCCCCGCCGCGGGCCCCCGCCCGAGGCCGTCGCCGGCTCCTCCGGGACGCGGCCGGGCCGGCGGCGCGACCCCCGCGGCGGGGAGCGGACCCGCGGCGCCCCCGCCGTCCCGCCCCCGGCGGCGCCCCGGCATCGCTGCTTTAAGCGGTCGCGGCGGGGCGCCCGGAGTAGCACGCGGCCTGGGGAGGGAGCGCGGCGATTGGCGGGGAGGCCGCCCGGCGGACACGCCCCTCCCTAGAAAAGGGGCGCCGTGAGTGGCGGGGGGAGAAAGTAAACACAGCCGGCCGGCCCTGCCCGCGGACCGGCCGGGGCGGGAGGGGCTCCGCGCCTGACGTGATGGGCCCCGGCGCGGCCGCCCCCGGGCAGCAGCACGCGGGGCGCGGGGCGGGCGATCTCCTCTCCCCCGGCCCCTGCGCCGGACCCGGGCTGGCCGCGCGGGCGGCGCTCCCCCCTCGCCGTCTGCGCGCCGCCCCCGGGGGGCGGCGGTGAAGGACCTGCCCGGCGCCCCGCTATTTATTCGCCCCCCACGCCCCCTTCCTCCTCCGCCCCGCTCTTTCCCGCGCCGCGGGCGGGCCATGGCTGGCGGCGGTGCGGTCGGCCCGGCGGACGAGCACTGAGGGCGGACGGAGCCCCCCTTGTCGTCGGGGCGCGGCCGCACCATGTCGGCCGTCGCGTACGTGGACTTCGTGGCGGCGCAGTGCCTGGTCTCCATCTCCAACCGCTCCGCCGTGCCCGAGGCGGCGCGGCTGAAGGTGCCGGACGAGGGGGAGGCGGCCCGGGAGCTGCGCGACCCCCGCGACGCCTGGAAGGACTACTGCGCTCTGCTGGCCATCGCCAAGAGCCTCCTGGAGCTGAACAAGTACCGGCCGCTGCCCGCCCCCTCCGTCTGCAGTGACAGCGTGGAGAGCCCCGACGAGGACGCGGGCTCCGACAGCGACGCGGCCACCGAGCAGGGCTCCAGCCCGCCCCGCAGCCCCCCGCCGGGGCCGCCCCCCCGCCTGCGCGCCGCCGGGGCCGCCCCCAAGGGGAAGCTGGCGGCCGAGAAGCGGCACAAGTGCCCCTACAGCGGCTGCGGCAAGGTCTACGGCAAGTCTTCCCACCTCAAGGCGCACTACCGGGTGCACACAGGTCAGCGGTGGCGGAGGGAAGGGGGCGGGAGCGAGCGCTTGTCCTCGGATGAACCCGGCCGGCGGCGCGCCCGGCATCCCCGCGCGCCCCCGCCGCTCCGGCTGCGGGGCCGGCCCGCGCCCCTCCCTCCTTCACGCCCCCCTTTCCTTGCCCCGGCTCTCGTCGGCGCCCTTGTCCGGCGGGAGCCGGGGCCGTCCCGGGCGGGGCTGCGGCAGCGCCTCCCGCCGCGCCCTGCCCGCCGCCCACCTGCGCGGCCGGGAGCCGGCCCGGGCTCCGCGGGCAGGGCGGGAGGGGGAACTTGGCGTGTCCGGCGCGGCTGGGAGGATGGCGGCGGGGGCCGCCCGCTTCGCCCGGGGTGGCGGCGGGGGAGGCACAGGGGCGGCGGGGTTCGGGTTTCCTGGCGCTGTCGGCGGACGTGCGCCTGCCCCGGGTCAGGACTGGGCACCGGTTCCGCAAGGGAGGCGAGGGCAGCGCAGTCCCCTCCGGTACCCCTCTCGCTGCTCCCGCCGTCGGAACCCGCGAGCTGGCGCCGGGCTCTGGACGCCGCGGGCCATGGCGCCCGAGCAGGGGATGCCGGCTCGGCTCGGCTCGGGCGGGGCGGTGGCGGTGTGTCCCCGAACGTCGGGGAGCTGCTCCTCCGGGACTGCGGACACACCCCCTCCGGCGGGCGGCGCGGCCCGCTCGGGAGCGCACACAGCCGCTGGCGGGCGCTCGGGCTGGCGGGGGAGCCCGAGCCCCGCCGCCGGTCGAGGGCACTGAGGAGCCGTGCCGGCAGAGAGAGCCGACCCCGCTCTGCCCGGCGGCAGCGCCTCGCACTATCGGATGTCGCGATCCAGCTTTGACGCGTCCCACAAGGGCTTCATTCATCGAGCTGTGTGCTCCCATTCCCGGCCCTCGCCTGGGCGCCTCGGAGGGTGTGGCAACATGGAAACCTGGAGATAGACCATATCTGCGGCAGGCTGGCCCCAAGGGGACAGCAGCTGCGGACTTCTCTGTTCGTTTGTTGGTTCTTGTTTTGGTGTTTTTTTGGCTCTTTGTTTGTTTGTTTTTAGACCGTCAGTGCAAGGGATTGAATAAAAACCTTTATGGGTCTGAATTGCTCTTGGGATCATGGTGGAGTACAAAAGGCTGCTTTAAAGATGTTCTGAATTAAAGGGTTGTGTGCAGGAACAGAAAGGAGTGAATCAAAAGAGACAAACACTGCCAAGACGTTTCATGTGCTTCACATCAGTTCTGTCAATGATGGTGCCTTTTGGGTTTTGTCTGTTGGTGGTAATGGTTAGTGGTGTAATACAAAATGAGTTGATCACCCAAGGAATGTACTGTCAGGCATTACCGTAGAATTTAATATGGGTTGGGTAGGATATGACTGCATCTGAGCTCCAGCTCAGCTTCCTCTGCTCCAGCTCACTGCTGTGCCTAGGTGTGCATGCATTGCAGAGGAAGAGACTCGGTGCTGGTTGCCTACCAGTGCCCTACTGGCGCATCTGCTGGGTGCTTAGCTCAGGAGGCTGGACAGGAGGGAGGAGGATTACTGGATATGGCTCAGCAATGAGCTCTGCTGTTAGACTTTCTCTCTGAGCTGGGAAGGCGATGGTCAATAGTGACCCTATGCTGACCTCGTGGCCAGTACCAAGGTGCTTTGTGTTACCAGCTCAGCAACTGCAGCTTGGATGCTCTTTTGGAGGCTGTGTGTAACTGGTGATCTCCAGAATGTTGTCTAATAAGTGACAAAGAAAATGTTAGTATAATTTCCGTTTACTACCCCATGCTCAAATATCCACCCCAAGGAGGGAACCAGAATAGATGTTGGCTGAGGTAGCATTCTGTGTGATGACATGTAAATTAATGTACTGTACAACCCACACAGCTTGCTGCAAGCAGTAGTGTTATAATAAGTACTGCTGAAGTGGTATGAGGTTTAGCATGTGCTGCTCACAAGTGGGTGGCCTTAGCGCCAAGTATGAGCATTTGACTCAGAAACACTGGTGTACTGTCATGGTAGTTCTGTGTGTTCAAAATCACTGCAGACATCCATGAATAATGAACTTTCAGAGCTTCCTAATATGAAGTTAATTGGAGCTAACTGAAATGCTAAACAATACTGATATCATTTTTTTTATAGATGACAACCATTCCATAACAACAGTGGGATTCAATGGGACCTCTGGAGTTATTCATAACTTTATATTGCAGAGCCTTAATGGGCCCTCCTTGCTACCATTTTATTTCCTTTTCTTTCAGATAATGTCTCTCTCATCTAATCTGCTGTTTTTCACCAAGCCACCAACTGGGTTTCTTGCTGCAGTGTAGTCTTTAGTGGAAGTAGGTGCACAGCCACCAGTATAAGCTTCTAGGTCTTAAATTTTAAATATTTAATCCTAGTGTTGGAAAATGGCTTAAGGATTTCTGTTCACACCTTGTGTGAACTTGTGCATACTCACAGTTCTCTTTATTCATGAATCCTAACCAAGAGAGTTGAGAAGCTCTGGATCTTTCTCTTCCCGTGCAGTGGATGGGAACCTAAAAACTCACCAGTTGCAAAGCAGGAAACAAAATATCAAATGAACTAGAAGGATAGAAGGCAAAAACTTGATTCTCAGAGGTTAAAGGTATGGATCTTATTAACAATTCTTGAAACTTGTTGGTTCAAAGGTTCCCTATTTCAAATACTAAAAATATCTGTATAACCATTTGCTTGAAGTTATAACTGTTTGCTTGAAGTTGGGCCTTTGGTGATAATATTAGTTCAATTTCCAGCAGGCCCAAATTAGCCATCCATCAGGAATTGTCTTTTAAGTTGATATTTACAGAAAAGATCAGCAGATGGCACTGCACATCCTACTTGTGCAAACAGCCCTCTTGCTTGTGCTGCTAGCCTGGGTAAGACCCAAGCCCAGGAAGTGGTACAGAGGTCAGTAAAAGGTGAAGGACCCATGGACCAAGAAAAAGACAAGCAACAGCAGAAAAGCAGAGAGTTACCTTCAAAATGCACAGAATTCTCTAAATAGGTGGCTTTAGAGGTTTGATTATGGTGTTGTGTAAGGTTATTATTAGCCTCAAAGATGGAGCATGGGGAACAGCTTAATAGAGAGGGATGTGCAGGCTGGAGGGTTTCCAGGGGAAATGAAGGCATACAAGAACAATCAATCTCAGTCAGGAGGCCTGGCCAGGCAGTGCAGGGCAAAGGGCAGAGAGAGAAACTGTCAGGATAAACAAGCTGTACTAAATTCATGTTTGCTATGGTGGTGTGAATATAATCCAGTTAAAGGGCACATGACCACTGAGACCAGATCTTCCCTGTCCCTCCTTCCTGACCAGGAAGGTACCATAAAAGCAGCTTGTGAGATGCTTCCTCCTACTGGACATGTGGGTGTTTGCTTGCCTGGGGAGGCTGAGGGTTGATGGGAATTTCACATACACATCAGATGCCCTTAATTAACCCAGATGTGGGAAAAGTTCTCCCTCCTCAGCTAGGCTTTTCAGCCATCTGTATTGTCATGTAAACTGGATCCAGACAATGATGAGAGTTCTGTTACACCAGGCAGATGATGCACTTGAGTGCTCCCAGCACTTGGCTCTCACCAGAGCTTGGGAGCAGGGCTTGGGCAGAGTGGGAACCCACAGGCTGGGAGTCTGCACAGGGAAGTGGAGGAGCATTTCCAGTAGAGAGGAAAAACAGGCACTGCTGCTGCCTGTTGCTGCTATCCAGATATCGTGGTGTTGGACCTGCCCCTGTATTGCTTTGGTTCTACTGAACTGCTGTTATTTGTGTTCTAGATTATCTCATTCAACGGACTGTACAGATGCTGCTCTGTTGACAGTCCTCTGCTTGCTGAGATCTTTCTCGGTAGTTTTGTTTGAGCATAATCTGAAATTCAGCATTTTAAGACAGCTCATGCCATGTCACTTAGACAGATCCTTTAGAATAGGACCCAAGAGCAAAAATTGAAGCTGGCGACACATTTTTTGTTGAATTCAGATTGCCATGTGGTTAATGAAAATGCACAAATTGCTGGAGTTCTAATAGCCATGTTTCCAGATCTTGGAGAAGCATGATGATTCTGACTGGGAGACCTTCTAGCTGAGTAAGGTAGGCAGAACTCCTCAAGATTAGGTTCAAAGTTCTCAGTAGTCTTGTTTTTTGGAAAAAAAAAAAAAAAAAATCAGATTTTAGCAGATGTATGTGTCACTTGTGGGAAAGTGCTCCAGAAGAGTTTATTGAGTTAACACCTAAATTGAATCAATATGGCAAAGTTCACATGTAGGAGAGAGCACAACTCCTGCCTCCAGATGGATATATTGAAATTGCACCTTTACAGTTCTGCAGACTGTGCTGTGGCACTGAAGCCCATGTGGTGGATGCCAGTGCTCTTGTTAGCCTATGTTTCTCAGAGCACCAGCTGTTAGGATTGCTGCAGGAACTCCTTTGTTCCTCTTTGTTGGCTCCTGTGTTGTGCACCAGGCTGTTGCTCCTGCATTTCTGGCCTTGAACGCTTTTCAAGCCTGCAGCTGGAAAAGCAGGGAAGGGCCAATTTTAGATTAAAGAAACAAGGTCTGAAGGAGTGATGGCAAAGACTACTTCAGAGAAATAAGCTTCAGACACTTCAATTCACTCGTGGTAGTGCAGTTCACCATCTGTGTTCAGGTTACAATGAATGTGCATAGTCTGAGAGCACTCTATAAATACCTTAAACTTGAGGGAAAAGTCTGTTGAAACACTGGCTAATAAATTCAGAGTAAAATATCAAAAGTTACATTATCTTTCTGAATGCATGGAAAACTGGATTCCTCCTTTCCATGTCGAAGCTGTTTCTTCTTAGTGAGGAAATTTGATTATTCATATAGGACGGGAGCTTTAACCCAATATCCTTTGATCCCAGGTAAGTGCCCTAAGCACCCGGCTAGGAGTTGGTCTCTCTCCATTGTTCAGTGAATATTCAAGCATTTCTGCAAAATGGAGGGAGTTCACACAAAGATAAGCCAGGAAAGAAGAGCTAGGAACCTCTCCCACATATCCAAGACTTTATTGCTGAGGGCTCTCATCTCAGCTACAAAAGTGTAGGTTTAACTCTCTGGTGAGGTTTGGAAAGATCTTTCCCAGGTAGCTTACATGACTGATCTCAATCTCGATATATGTTTGTGTGTATGGAGAGACATCCCTCAGAGAAAGCCTTTTCATAACACAGTCAAGGGGGCTTATGCTCTGACAGAGAAGCTGAAAGGGCATCCCTTACTGTGATACTGTGTCACAGTGGGATAACAGCAAGACAGTTTTCCTGGAATTTAGGCTCGGCAACAGCAGGTTGTAGCACACGGTTTTGCATCTGGGCTTTTGAAAGAGTCTCAAAGCACCTATATGCCCAAGCTGCTGCTGAGTGGTAGTTTTAAGAATGTCAGAACATCCTAAATACTTGCTGAAAGCATCATTTTAATACTTGAATGAACCTGCTGTGTTTAATCCTAAGTCCTATCAGAATAAACCCCTTGCTGGAACCCATCTGTTGCCCATCCCATCTGTTAGATCTGTTGTCTGGTTGGATGACCATGGTTTAGGTGTTCCAGAAAGCATTGCTTAGGCATATGGTCCCTAACATCCTCACTGCTGATCTCTCTCTGCACCAGTATTTGGGTGTTTTAATGATCTGGTTTTGGAATATCTCAGAAGAGGAAAGAGCCTGCTTGAAAGGCCTCTATTCTGTCTTCCCTGGAGATCTATCTTCACCAGAATATCTTGCATGTGGGCAGTAAGTCAAAGTCCAGTGTCCCACAGGAAATGGCTCGTTCAAGGGTGTGTGGGGCAAACAACTGGGGAGAAAAGTGAGAGATCTCTGAGACAGCAGATATTCTGTGTATTAAAGCCACCATGAACTCCAGCTCCTAACCTAAATCTTCCATGCATAAAGCAGCATTTTGTGGTGAGAAGGCAGATGACTAATCAGGATACCACTACTACCTGTACTTATGTTAATCAGTCTGGTAATGCCCACTCTGTATTATATTTTCAGAAGCTCTTTCTGCGTAAGACTGCACTGTAGGAAAATCTGAAGTGTCCCAGGATAGGGAAAAAAAAGATAATTTTTTTGTTTATTCAGAGTAAAATAAAGTGGACCTGCCTCAGGTCATACAAGTAAGCTTGGATATAGAGTTTAAACTTGCACAGAAAGATCAAACTAAACATTTGTCATAGAGGTGGGGAGAAGGAACAAGTTGAAAATGGCAGGTGTAGCAAGAAGGCTAATATTAAAAGGATCTGCAGGGACCTTTACATCCATATGGGATTTGAAATAAGCCAGGGTTCTTTAGACTGTAGAGAACACCTGTGAAGTACCACTGTTAACTTATATATACTGAGAATAAACTGTCTCTCACTATATTTCTGGTGCTGGTTTTCACAGCACAAAGAATGGGAATCTGCAGATGCACCTGTTCCTATTACCTATTAATCAGTTTTTCACTTTTACTACTGTAAGCTGCCCTGAATACATGTGTATATACATATTCATCTTTTTTTTAAAAAAAGAAAATTATTTGTATCTGTATCTGTTGTGTTAGGATCCAATCACACATAATTTCAAATTATCGTGATGTACCATTGACTTTTCCTTCATCTCTTGATGGAAAATCCCACTGGAGGCATAACTTAAAAAGTCACTAGGCCACTAATGGAAACAGAGCATAACAGCACTGTGTGTTTCTGTTTCATTCTGTTTCAAGCTTTAGTATTACTACCCACACAACTAATCAAGAAAAATCATAAGGAAAAGATCCGCCTTGCCTGAGCTGACACACAGTCCATATCTCCAGATGGAGGAAGCACTAGCTTGCACTGCAGCTCTCTAGGCCACTGCCTGCCCAGCAAGCAGTCAGCTGCAAGACTTGTTTTCTCAGAGGGCTCTTCCACCAACATCTCTGCTGCTGCAGTAAGAAAGCGTGTCAAATACAGCAGATACAATCACCAGCTTTGTTGATTGGAGGTTATCACACGCCATCAGCCATCTCTGCCTTGCTTTAAGTGCCTCCTGGGATACACTCCACACCTGCCTTGCACCATGAGGCTGTTACCGTGGTACCATCTCTTTAGGCTGGTGTCATCCCTTACAGCTTTGTGACCAAGGAGAGCAGTGAATTCTCAGGCTTGGAGATGGTCCCTGAGGGCCTGGAAAAGCCTGCCTCCCCCTTGTCTCTGCTCTGAGAAGCATGGAGTTTAATGCATTCAGGGTCAGGGACTGTGCCTGCTTTCATATAGGCACTGCCACAGTGGTGCATCTCTGCACCACGCCAGGCTCCCCCAGCCTTTGTGTCCTCCCCCAGCCGAGCCCAGGGCTGATTCCCTGCAGAGTACAGTTACCAGAGGCACAGCAGGTGTGGAGATCCTCAAGCGATCTGGAGCAAGCTCTGTCTTTCCTGAAAGCTTTGTGGTTACACTGCATAACCTTAGAGTGCTTTCCCCTGGCACACGCAATGGATGTGTGGGGTAGTGATGGTGGAGGTCATGCTGCTCCTGTCATATGTCAGAGGGAATTCCAGAAGCAGAGCTTCATTTTATCTTCCCACGTGAGCTTCCAGGATGGCGTGGGGGAGTTCAGTTTATTAAGGGCTGTTTGAGGCCAGGTTTTAAACATTACTTTTAGACACTCAGGTTGGATACTACCATGCCTAAAATGTAGGTGCTGCTCCCCAAAGACTGATGGTTGTTATCCAGCCTTGGCACTTGTCTCCCTGTTTACAGTTGGGCACTTCTGCAGACTGAAGAGCTGTCCGAGGTAGATGGTTGGAAATGTGGTTTTGGGGGATGAGGCAGGGTGTCTCAGTTGCTCCCACTGCTCTGGGGTGTAAGTGCCTGACACAGAGGTGGTGGTTCCACACGTGCAAGATGCATAGCACTCCCCCCACGCTCCCAGGGGGAGCAAGAAAGCTGTTCTGCACCTCCCACTGCCACCTGCTTCCAGGAGCTCTGACAGAAACCATGAGATAGATTGAAAAGAGCAGCACAAGTGAAATGCTTGCCTCAAATGCTAAGGGCTGGCACTGGGCAATGGTGGTGTTGTGAGGTCTCTGTACAGCTCCTCGTGCTGCTCCACTATGTAGCTGTGGCCGTGGCCTTCATGCACACATGACCCTATGTACTGCTTTAATTAATTTGCTTTATACAGGCGGTGGCTGTTCAGAAGGTCTTCCAGCCATGTGTAAAAGCATATGTCAGGGAGCCAAGAAATGAATTTATAACAAAGAAAATAGCCCTGGCTCATGATGGCTGGCAGCTCTGCCTCCACCAGGCTCGGGCAGGCAGCTGGCTTGGCTTCCTGTGCTCCACCTTCTCCCCTGACTGAGAATCAGCATGGCCAAGAGGCAAAGGAGGCAAGCACAGGGGCAGCAGCACAGGGCACTGCTGTGACCTGTGCAGTCCCACTCGTACAGCTCAGCTCCATGGCACGCTGGTTGGTCTGGAATAGTGCAGCTGCCTGTTAAAGAACATAAAAAATTAAGAGCCCAAACAGCGAAGCATTATTCAGGGAGGCTTACTAGGGCTTTCAGGGCCTACCTCAGCTCACCTGGCTTGTCCTTATCCTTCTTTGGCCTTTTGGCTGCCATCAGTGAGTCCTCCCCTGCAACTCTACCATATTTTTTACTCATTGTTTTCCTCCTGGCTTCAGGGCTGTTCATTCAAGCCTGTAGCTTTTTGTCCCTTGTGTCCCTGTGTCTGGAGATAACTCCAGGACCCTCTTTGTAAATCACTCCTTTTTTGTTGATCTTTGAATTAAAATGAGCTCACCTGTTATGCCAAGCCTCACAGAACTAAGAGATACTGAAGTTCCTGAGTTTCTTTCCAACTCTTCCAAGCTGGAAAACTTCTGGTATAGTTTTATATTTCATAATTGACTGTAAACAGCTGTCAGAGAGCTGCCATTTGTATTCCCTTCAGGAGGCTCTGAAGAAAGTTAAGGCATCAAACCTGCAGCAGTGCATGGAAGAAAGCTTTTGTGTGAACTTAAACACTTGTGTTTCCATCTGTGCTGTGTTCTAGGGTCAGCCTCACTGCTCCGGAGGCTCTGTGTTTGTGAAAGCCACAGAGGTGAACTGTAGGGACATGAAGTGCCAGGAAGATGACGTATAGTGCTTTTCAATCCTTGCACCCTTGTTTTGCAAAAGCAAAGTTACAGTGTTATTTAGTTTAAGGTGCTTGGGTTTGTTTTTCTTTGTTATAGCAAACATTTATTCCGATACAGCGTGAATAACGAGGTGTTTTTCCTGTCTTCAAATCAGCTGTCTAAGAGATAGATACTTACTGGAACACCTTGGATTTCCAGAGGAAGGGGTGAAAGGGGAGCATGGCACTTCTCTCTGCAGGTGCAGCAGTTTTGCCCTATGTGTTTGCAGCCCTGATGCCTCCCTGCTCAATTCTTCCTGGGCTAGAATGACTTGTCCTAAGTGAAGGACTTTCGGTTTTTTTTGGTTGCTTTTTTTTGTTGTTGTTATTATTGGGGTTTTTTTTGTTTTCTGGCATCATTTTCTAACTGTTACAAATAATTCAGTAGAATGGAAGTGTCAGAGGAATAATTCTGGTACAGCTTTCCCAGCTACTGTAGTGAGACCAACAGGAAGAACGTACAGGCACAGGCAGAGCTCATCTGTTGTTTTGACAGTCTTCAGGTCATGCAAGGTTCGCACTAGAATGTAAGTTTCGTGTGTTTGGAGGGGTTTTTGGCTTCTACTGGAGGTGAGACTGAAACCTGATGAAGTAAGTTATCAACAACTCCACAGACGCTGGCACCACGGCAGGAAACAAAAGCAGCTTTTTTCCCTCAGCAGCATGTTCTCTGGCAGCTCAGCAAAGCTGGCATGTGCCGATCTGCATTACCCCCGCCCCCTAAATCTCTCGTCATCCTTTCTTCCCCACAGGTGAGCGGCCATTCCCCTGCACGTGGCCCGACTGCCTTAAGAAGTTCTCCCGCTCGGACGAGCTGACGCGGCACTACCGGACCCACACGGGCGAGAAGCAGTTCCGCTGCCCCCTCTGCGAGAAGCGGTTCATGCGCAGTGACCACCTGACCAAGCACGCCCGCCGCCACACCGAGTTCCACCCCAGCATGATCAAGCGATCCAAAAGGTCCAGCTCCGGCAGCTCCTCATGAAGGCAGGGCTGGCCCTGGGGAGGAGTGGGGAAGAGGCAGGCTGTGGCGAGGATGCAGGCGGTGGTGCTAGAGCACGAGCATCCACTGCGTTGCCGGTCACCCTCGCTGTCCAAAAGCACATGTAGCCGGCATTAAAACAAAAAAGTACTCAGTATCCCCCTCCCCATCTTCCATCTCCTGGCTCTGCCCTGAGACCAGTCTGGAACAAGTGGGCTGTGGGGTGAGAGGAGGGGAGGGGCAGCCAGTGAGGAGGTGACCGCCTCTTCCACTGTCATGCGTTGATACTGGTGTACATACATATGACTGGGCGGTCTGGCCTGTGCCACTACAGTAGCATGACCCCAGAGTCTTTGTGATTGTTGTGTCATGAACATGTTTTGTTGAACAGTGTAATGCTGCTTGTATTTAGTCTGTCGAGTAAAAACACTTTCCGAGTCACATAAATAACTCAGATAAAAACTCCATAGCACATTGTAGAAGTGGGTTTACTTCTGTGTATCTTCTTCAAACCTGCACTTAAAGAGACTATTAAGAGAAACATTACATATGTTACCAATAGTATCTGACTGATATACTGAGATAAGGTGAATTTATACTCAATAAGGCCCATTAAAGTAAATAGGTATTTTTAATTTTTCTTTGTATTAACTATACTTTTGAATATCAGCTGGACTTTTCCAGTAAAAACATGTATGATTCAAGATACTTAAAGAAAAAAACTCCCCATGAAGAGCTCAGTAATTTTCTGAGTGTGTGTGTTGCTCTGTTATTCACTTACCTGGAAAAATACAGCTCAGTCTAGATAATGTGGCAAGTATGTGGGAGCTGAAACATATGTCTCTCATATGATCCTATACTGTACTTGTCAGTAATACAGTACTGTACTAGAAAAATGCCACTAACAGTGCTTTATTCTGATGTCGTTTGTTTAAATGGGTGCACAAAGCAGCTACCAACTTTACAAACTGCTGCTTTTTTAAAGGCTTTTTCTCTTCCTACACTTGCCTTAAAGATTTATTCTCTTCATACCATGGCCTAACTCCCTTGGAGTACAATGGGGGTTGTGTGTGTTTGTGGAGAGGGTAGACCTTTTCTTAAGAGCACTCTACTAATGGAAACACCTAAAATTACTGTAAGGAGCACTTTGGAAGGGCTCCTGTGTCTCTTGATTGCTCTTTCTCTGGAGTATGGGGGAATACCACAAGCTAATTTGAAATACAGAAGGTGTCTTGCAATACTCCTTTATGGCATAAGCTTTTCTTAGTACTTTGTACTTGTGTCGTGCATGGCACGTCAAATGCTGATAAAGGCAATGTTAACTTTTATTTTAAAGCTATTTTTTGATCTCTAAAAGGAGAAGAAATATCACTGAATGAAAACTTTCTGATGTGGTCATTCAATTTTTTTAATGTCAAAAGCATGACATTTAAGAGTTTATAAGTGATATATATTTTTCCCCTCCCCAGCTGCATAAAGGGGGAGAATTCTGTTTACACATTATTTTTTTCCAGAAACATTCTTTGATTTGGTTTGGTTTTTACCCCTTTCTCTAGAAGAGGAAGGGGAGGTGCAGCCCTACTACAGATACTTAGGGCCAAATTAATTTTGTGAGTATTTACACTGAAACCCAAAGTGTCTCCACTGCAGATGAATTTAGGTCATCTTGTAAAATTCTGTACATAAAAGATCTTGTTAGCACATGTGCAATTATATTATCTTATTGTTTTATCTGATAAAAAGCTTGCTTCCTAGAAACAAACATAAGAAATTAACTCGGAGAGTAGAGTGTTTTTCTCTACAATTGTATATGGCTTTCAGCACTAGAAATCAGTTTGCATACTGTGTTTTTACCTGTGTAGTTCATGATAGATTTCGTCTATGTGAAGAGAACTTCTTTTAAAGCATTGGGGATATTGAACAGTCTGTGGAATAAAAAGGGATGTGTTTTCTTCAGTGAAGACATCAGGAAACCAAGCACACTTTCTACCTCCGTTTCAGCCTTTTGAAACATTTGTTTTAGAAACCAAACTTTAATTTCATGTATTCAGATTGAATCATAGGGACATAGGTTCTTTGTAATAAAAAAACTGGTAGTTTGGTGTTTTTATTGGTCTAGAAATACAGAAAGTGTTCTGCTTACCAGTACTGTTAATGCTGCCTTGCGGAGTAGGGTCAGGGCCACGAGCAGCAAATTCTCGAGAATTTGCATGAGATTCACAGGTGCATCTATGTTCATCTTTGTTCTTCTCTCTGAAGATCAAGCTAGATTTCAAGTCTCCATCCTGCAGTCTGGATTGTTGCCATTTTGTGGGACAAATGCAGCACTTGGAAAATTAAAGCCCGATCCTGTGAAATACAAGAGATCCTCACATCTAATCAACCACAACTAGAAGCCACAGCTGATAAGCAGCTCCTAAATTTTGATCACTGAGCTACCAGGATTAACTGATATATGGAAATAAGTGTCCAGCTTTATGGTTTCCATGTTGTGTATTTGGGGTAGAATGCACACTTAAAGAAACGTTCCTGCAAAGTCTGAAATAGGCAGGAGGTACTTTAGTTCATGGGACAATGGGACATGCAAGGCATGTGTCACAACTGCCAGTGACAAGATCCTGTTTCTGCAAAAACCCTTCCTAAATGGTAATGTATGCTGTATTTCAGCATGGGACAGACAGGATTAATGTGATTCATTAATCACTAACAGAATGCATTGGGAATTACCAGGTTTGGGGATATCATTGTACTGTTCTGTTAATTTGGTTTGGTTTATTTTTTTCTTTCAGTAAAAGCAAACAATGGCTTTAACACCTAAAACAAAATGCAGGTTAGATCCTTGCATCTTGAAGTTAAGTTTTGAATAGTGTTGCAAGTGTTGGAAAAGAAAAGGAAAATCAGGTTCTCTAATACTGTATGTACTTGTTGTACTATTTTGAAAGTACTTAATAGCGCTAAAGTTAGGACAGCTCCTTTCCTTGATTAAGAAAGTCCATTAGTGTAGAGAAGTCATGGATTTAAAGGTATAGCTACATAACTTACTACTATTTGAAGTTTTTTCATGACTGACATTACAGATCTGTTTTCAGCTTGCAGATGGACTTAGGCCAGCATACACCAGACTGGACACATACTTCAAAATGCTGTTCTACAAACCAGTGATCTGTAACACTGTAAAATACCAACTCCCAACAGTTTAATCAGTTTTATTTTTGTACAGTATTCGTATTCTTTATAAGTTATTTTGCTGTCCTGTTTTGTAAATCACATGAAATTGTAAAAAAAGGAAAAGAAAAAAAAAGTAGGCATAGGTGTTTTTGTACATATGTATATATATATTGTCCAAATAAAGAAAAAAGGAATAAAAAACCCAGACATTGTCTTGAATGATTGGAGTCAAGCAGTGGTCATGTAAACTAGCCTCAAAGACTAAAAAAAAAAAAAAATACTGCACATTATGAAATTCATAGTTTGAGCAGTGTGTGAACCAGCTTCAAAGGTCTTAGTGTTGCTGGTCATCATTTAGCTTGGGTTGTCTTTCTCTACTTTTCCCAGGTGTTTTCCCAGGCATTCCTTCTACTGATACAGCAGGGAGACAGAGACACAACCTGTACCCAGGAAAAAGTGTCCCATCACTTGCATGCTTCAGCTCCCAAGAAGTCCCACTGCTCCATGGCTTTTGAGTTCAGAGTGGTGCTCTCTCTCCCTCCCTCACACCGTGAGCTCAGTGAGCAAAGGATGCTTCAGCCTGTGCAGCCACACTGCTGCCTTGAGCTTTCCATGGCTTTGGAGGTTTCCCTGGTGCACGGAGATTAGATAAAAAGCATCTGCTTGGCCTCTGAAAGAGGGAAAGGCAAGGTACCCTGTGCCAAAAAGCTCCCTGACATGCACGGCCACTGGCACCACAGTTACTGAAAGCAGCCACTTACAGCAACCTGCTTAACCTGGTACATGGGCATGGTGCTAGGATGTGACTGGATGACAAGATGAGCCCTGGACCCGAGGGAACATGCAACCTTCCAGCAGTGCGGGCAGGGACAAACAGGTGGAAGATTGTCATGTGCAGCTGGAACAAACTTGTTAAGTAGCTTCCAGATTTGACTCAATGCTGAGTTGGAGTTTTTTCTTCTTGTGTTGGATGGCTAAAGGACTGATAAAAAAAAAGTCTCAGCATAATGTTTTCTTTTTTCTTTTTTCAGCTTGTCATTGATTTTATGAAAAAGAGCTGTGGCACTGGCCTCATTCCCTTGCAATCCCCTCATAAAAGACTTTCCACACATTAATTATGCTTCGTCTTAAACCTTTTAATATTTGGTTTTAGTGCTGTAATTTGAACAACTACCAGAATCTGCCTAGTGTAGAGAATGTCTTAGAAGAATGTTTCCAACCACTGAGATATAGTATATTGTACAGAGGGATCTCGCCAGGAGTAGTATAAATTTTGACTAGGAATGGGAATATCATGTGAAGACTTGGGAGCACCACAGAGGTGCTGGCAGTAGTGGCATGGGGAAATGTGACCTGAACACACACCTGCTGATTCTGAGAGCAGAACTTCTACAAGGTTGAAAGGGTTTCCTGTATTTTCATTTTTCCTATCTGCCAAAGATAAAAGAAAGGGAGCACACCACAAAATGTCTTAAAAGTCTAGTTAAATGCCTGGAGAGTTCTTCAGAAAACTGCATACAAGGAAGGTTGGCTTTCTGAATCTGGCTGCTGAGTGACCTGGATAATTTTGATCTCCACAGGAGTCTGTAACAATGTTGTTCAGCACTCACTCTTCCAAAAGGGATAGAGCCTGTGAGGTTTCATTTATGCATCAGAGCTCTATAACCACTACTACTTTCTCAATGATTTCTGCTTTGGAAAAAAGCAGGTTCAGCTCCTCACGCTGCTCCACCACATCAGAAAAACTTCTTCAGCAGTAACTTAATGCTAATGCCCAATTTTCAGAACACTGTACTTACTCAAGTATTTTCTATGGGACTCCCTTAAAGCAGAGGAAGTTTTTCCAATGGCAAGAATTTTTCAGCTACCATGCTCTCACTGCCATGCTCTCCTCAGCTGAGGACCTCTCTGACCCATAAAACACCTCCTCAAACACTTCCACAGGTATTGTGGAAATCTGCCCATTTCAGAAAGAGAAGGTCTTGACTGCCATCAGTTCTAATCCTTGACATTTATTTCTGTATGATTACACACAGTATTTTCTGGTTCATCCATGGCTTTTGGGGTGAGCTAGACTCCCTATTGCTTTCAGCTTGTATTTTTGAAATTGCTACAACTGTTGCTGTAGTTTTACTGGCTTGTGATCTCCAATTGATAAATATCCTATGACTTTTCATATCAAACCCCATCAGTCTCTGTTTCATACTGTTTACTGCCTCTCAGACCACGTAATGCCTGTGTGTGTCCACTGTGAAATACAAGGTGCAAAGGAAAAAGAGTGTGTAAACTACAGCAGAAGGAGAATCACTGAATACATAACGGTAGTTTACCATTACAAAATCCAAAAATGCCCTCTTGGAATTCAGAAGGGATGGAGAAAGAAACCAAAGAGCATAGACAGTATCAGAACCCTTCCAACACTATGCTAAAAAGAAAATCACAGAAAACCTTGGACTTCATCAATGGCATTTTCCTTCTCTTCTGGCTAATGGGCAGGGGCCAGAAGGACAGCAGCAAAAGTTCCAGAAGACACAGATGTGAAGTATATTAGTGCTTCCCAGAAGCACCAGATAGAGCAATGTGGGCTCTTCTGCTGTTAATGATTCCTTTGGTAGCCTTGAACAGCATTTCCAAGCAGAAAGCACATTTTGAGGGCCTATGGAAACCCATGGATAACTACTCTGCCAAAAAATAAAGGGAAAACCACAGCTGTATCACTAGCCTGTGCAATGCTGGTGGGAAATCACTGCCTCTGCTTTCCTGCATTGCATGAAATAAGCTAGTTGTTATCTAGCAGCTAAACTACATTCAACACTTAACACTACTAAGTCATATTTCTTAGGGGTATCACTTTTAAACAAACACTTCAAGGGGAACAGCCTTACTGTAATTTTGTTCAAATTGAAATAAAGCATTCTCTCCAATAGAAGCTACTGAAATGATTTTTCATGAACATACTCATTTGTGACATACTGATGCTTAGGGAATTGCATGCACACTGGCAAGTGTACCACTTAAAATATATTAGCACAAAGCCAGCATATTTTATACAGAAAAGTGTATTTTAAATAATTAAAAAACTCTGACCAGGAAATTGCTTCATGAATGGTACAGTTCAGTTCAGAAGCAAACACAAAGCAGAATCAGATTCCTCAGCAGCTGAGCCCCAGAGAAAATTGTAAAATGTAGCTTTCCAACTGAACAGTCCTTCAAGCACCACTGCAGGAGGACAAAGTGAGGCTGGTACTCCTGGTGGTATCTGAAAAATCCCTTTGCACTCCTTGTACTGATCATCTGCTTTGGATTTACATGGTGTTTGTAATTCCTTAGGAAAATGAACAACAAAAACAACAAAACAAGTAAACCTGCAAAAAACCCCAAACCACCAAACTAACTAAACAAACAGAAAACCCTACAAAACCCAACCATCAAAAAAACCCTTTAACATCTATGAAAATCCTATTTCATGAACCAAACTGAGGTCAACCACTGTTAATGGATTGCAGTTAAGGTCAAGCAGTGTAATGTTCACAGTCTACAGCTTTGGTTATAAATTGGGAAGGGGGAATTGGACATCTTTCCCCTTTAAATTACGTGATTCAGATTCACTTTGAACCATCCATGTTACATGTTACCTACGCACTCTTCAGCTCTCTGCTCTTTTCCATGGCTCCTTGATATCTTCTGCCACCATCTTCTGTGTTACCATCCCTTTCCCCTGTCTTGCTTCCTGCAAAATCAGCTTTGTTCACTACTATGCATGGTTCCTTATCCCCAAAGAAATGAAATCTGTCATTCCTTTCCAGCTAACTTGCCACGTTCTCATCACCACACTTTCCAGAGAGGGCAGTCTGTGAGCAGATGACTTGCTCTTCTATGAATACACATCAAGCCAAGATAATTGCCAAGATCTCCTTTAGCTCCGGGTGCAAAAGTGAGAGATGTAACATCACATTTTGGGACCAACATACAGTCCCCTGTTGTGGGCTAATCCTGGGCAGCACAGGGTCACACAGCCACTCACCCCCTGTGGGATGGGTCAGAGAATCAGAATGGCAAAAGTGAGAAAACTGGGTTGAGATAAAAATAGTTTAATTTGGAAATCAAAAGCTGTGTGCACAAGCAAGGCAAAACAAGGAAGTCATCCATTATTTCCCATCAACAGGCAGGTATTCAGCTATTCCTCAAAAAAAGCAGGGCTTCACCACATATAGCTGTTATTGCAGAGGACATAACTCCAAACATCCCTTCTTCCCATAGCTTTCACTGCTGAGGACAATGTCATACAGCATGACATAGCCCTCTGGTCAGTTGTCCCACCTATGTCCCCTCCCATGTTCTTGTCAACTTCTTGTGCTAGCAGGCAGTGTGAGAAATAGAAAAAGCATCAATGCAGTCCAAAGCACAACCCAGCAGTAGCAAAAACACCCCAATGTAACCAATAGCGTTGTGGTCACAAACCCAAAACATAACCCCATATAAACCTCCATGAAGAAAATTATCCCAGCCAAAACCAGTACAACTGTCAAAAAAACCCCACTGGCCTGGTGGGGGTAGCAGATGAACAGATAAAAGACTGGACAACTGGGGAATTCCCTCCAAGAGTAACAGGGAGCAGATTAGTGGAGAAAAGCTGGAGGAATTTGGTGAGGGAATAACGATGGGAATTGGTGTCAGAGGATTACACCACTTGGAAAGAGCTGAGCCACAGGAGACGTTGGTAGGTAGGCTGCCATAGTGCTGCTTATCACCTATTACTTCTGCCTCTACTGTTGCTAGTGGCCCTTATTTTTCCATGCTTCCCCTGACAGTTTTCCACACTACTACACTCAAGCCTGTAAAGCTTTCAGTGGCTAAAAATATCTGCCTTCTGCACTTACTCCCTACTAATTCAGCTTTGTCAATGGCTGAAGTTAGCACCAACGTAAAATGAAGTTATAACTACTAGATCAGCCCCCGCTACAAAAAATGCCCTTCACCCCAGCTGTTGGAATATGTAAAGGACACTGGATCAATTGAGCCTCACAGAAGAATGGCTTTTGGCAAGCCTAATCTGGGTGCAATAACATAGAAACAGTCGTGATTTTCAGATGTTTAGGCAGAAACAGGTGAAGAATTTTTCTTGGAGCAGAGGAGGATTTAAATCCCTTCCACATTTCCTTTCTCTCACAAACTATAATATACTGAATTGTGGCTTTATTCTTAATTAACAAGGTATGGAGAAAAAAAATGCTTCCAGAACAAAAAGTTCTAGGTAAGTAATTTTGGACACTGTGTTTTAGTGAGTCAGAAGTGAAGAAAGTCATTCTGGCTCAGTTCTTACAGAGAAACTAGAGTGCCAAGGTTCCTCCTCCCCTGCTTCCCATGACGTAGCTCTTCTGTCAGACACCTCCCATCAGAGACTGTGCTGACCAGTCCTGGTTTAGGAAGGGTACTCCCCAGTTCTTGCCCCCACAAGACTCTCCAAACCAGATACTGCTCTCCTGCTCCATCTTCCCCTCCCCCTGCAGTGTGCCGGATAGGAAAACTGGAGGCACAAAAGGCAAACATCATGGGCTGAAAGAAAAACGAGACTATTTATTGCAAACAGTAATGAGATACAAAAACAAACAGTAACTGCAACAACACCAATGACAGAGAGTAAAGGAAAAGAAGCCATTTACATGGAGAAACTCCCCAAAATAGACAATTTTGAAGAACACTTTTAAAACCAAGATCTTTCAATACATGGCACAGACAGATAGGCCTCTAGCCTCAATTAAAGAGATACTCTTTAAGATACTCTGCTGACTGAATTAACTCTGGATCACAGCCTGAGTTTCCACACTTTCATATCTTTTGCTCAGCACTTGTGTTGGGACACTAATCATAGAAATTACTCCAGCAACTCATTTCAGTCAGACAATAACATTGAGCAACACTGGCCTGCAGTAACAAGAATGTGTGGTTTTTCCACTGTACTTTGGGCTTATCTATCTATTCAAAAGAACAATTACAATACTTACCCTTTAATACCTAAAACCTTCTAGATTCCAGCCCCTATCTTGTGTGGTAGGTTATTTTATTTTCAATATGTGAATATCAAAGTTTGACATACAAGTTTCACTAGCAAAGTCCATTGCCAGGATGCTGTTAAGAAAAACATCCACTCAAAAAAAGACATAAAAATGCTGAATTTTACTTATTGAATAGTTAACTTAATAATCAGGACATCATTTTAGGTGCTGAACATTCTGTAGTAACCTGCATTTCCATTTCTGTTGAAAAGCAACTGACTGTACAATCATGCCAATACAGCTGACCCCTTGCAAAATCCTCCTGTGTTTAACTTACATGTCAAATCTGCATCACTATATTCTATATGACCAAAAATGTATCAAGTTTTACTTAGAAAAACAAACACACAAGAAATGATATATTGCTTAGTTTTCCTTCTGCTACCTCACTGTTTCAGGAAGACCTGGAATTCTGTTAGTCCCAGACTTGCTAGACATGCCTTATCCTTCAAACACTACAAAATGAAATGTTATATTTATTTAATAATTTTGAGAGAAAGTATCTACTCAAAAATAACATATTCATAGAATCATATTATTTATATTAAATTTAGATTTATTTTTGCAAAACAAACCATTACAAACTATTCTTTTTCTACAGATCATCTGAATTAGTATTTAAAATTTTCATTTCAATAGGGAAATGGGCTAATACCCATATCTGTGGATATTATTTACCAAAAGCAAATTCCAATTTTTGGAAAAAAAACCCAACCTCTAAAAAACAGTCACAGAATAAGTCCAGGAAAACCTAGAAAAATTACCTGCACTTCTGATGCTGCATTAACTGACAAAAAAAAAAAAAAAAAAAAAAAAAAAAAAAAAAAAAAAAGAAAATTCTTATTTAAACCTACTATTGAGAAAAGTAGGTTACTTGGAAAAAGTGACCACTATGAAAGACTTGAAAAATAAAATCATTCATTTCAAATCTGTCAAACATTTGTGTAAGTTTTAAAGAACCAAAGTTCTCAATTATCAATTCTTTGAGAGTTTTCCTCTTGGACAATTTCTCAATTCTTGAAAGCCATTTGTTTCAAGAAAGATATATATTTCTGTAGAACTATGGATCTATAGCTGTATACCACTAGTCAGTCATCTTTGAAAGCCGCCGTTGCTTTCTCCTGAAGCGCTCTGTGTTCCATTTGAACGTTTCCAGCATAAAAGGTCCATTGTAGACAAACAGCACAGTCATCTTGTCATTGTAAGTGAGATTCTGCAGGAGCTGGTGAAAAACACAGAAACTGAAGTCAGAATAGCTATATGTTCCCCATTATCTAAAAAAAACTGAATAAGATCTACGGAAAACCTTAGATCTCAAAAAGATCACTACACTAGGATTACCCCCTGACAAATGAAGTGCATTTGTTCCTAGAAACCCCCTCAAAAGGACTCATTCTTCAGCCAATTTCCATGCATCCCTATTCTTATTATTCAGAGTCTAATCTATACCTTCTTGCTGCCATCGTTCCCACTGCTTTTTTTGCAATATCCAGAGAGTAACTCCACTCCTCTGTGGGCACAGAATAATGTTTTTCCGTTTTTTCCTCATGGCAGGACAGGAGAGAGCAATTGTACCCAAGCAAATCTATGTCTCTTTTTAGCCTTGTGCTCGTCTGAGCTATGCAATTTCCATTAGTGGAAACTCAGAACAATCAAAATTACTTAGAAGTTGCACTGCACCTTCTGGGGTAATTCCAGTGCCTGCACTACTTTTCTGAAGTATACCAGCCAAAGCTGGATAATCCAAATCTTGCCAAACACAAGCCCAGCAGACAGATGTCATGTAAACTGCAGATTACAAGCACTTGTTCAGTGCTCAAGATGGCATTGAACAAACTACCTGCAAATGATGCTCAACTTGTCACTTCCCTCTCCCCAGTCATTCAGGCACTTATGACTTACACCAGATGCTGTTGCTGATTTTTCGCACTTAATACCAAATTTTATGTTTGTCTGTACTCAAATGAATCCTGTTCCATTAAGAGTTACCTAACCTAAGATTATTTAGAATTCCAATCTTTCTTTACAGCAAAAAAAAAGATTACCTCCCAACAAGGTGATTATCTGTATGTTTAATAAATATAATCTGTTTCTTCACAGATGTGTATTAAAATACTAATTTTCAAACCTAATATTCAGTTAATCTACTCATTACAATAGTGAATCACAACTATTCAAAATACAATATTCCTATACAACTTTACTGAATATTAATTTATACCCATTCCCCTCTGCAGCTTGCTTAAAAAAACAGCCAGGGAGGCATCAACATACTGAGAAAAAGGGTAGCAGTTTTTCCTATATCCAGCGGTACACACATGGAACTTGGTTTAGTATGACAAATTGTTACACTTTCTGGTAGGTGATTACACACTCGCTTTCTAATAAGTGGTGACACAGCACAGGCTCAGGAACTGCAGGTAAGCCATGAACAGCAGAGTCTGGCCTTCTCAGCCTGCTCTGTGCAGCCTTATAATTATCCTCTAATGCAGTCCACACAAACACTCTTAATCATCTAAACCTTTATATGACATGCTTTCTCATTCATTTTTCTTGTGACAGGTCATTATAACTTGCCGTATCACCTGCTTGTGGAAGGAAAAGGGAAGGAGACACAAAGAATATCCTCAGCCACTTCTTCATAACACCGTCTTTTGTTGCTGAATAGTGCTGCCAGTAGTCCTTGAGTTTTCTCTTATCATGATGTTGACTTTTTTTTGTTCTTTAAAGTTCTGAGATTTTTTAAATTCTGATTTTTCATTTTTATTTTGATCTTTCTGGTGAGCTCTGCATATGCAATTTTTCCCTGTCTCTATTCTTAGTAATCTGAAAACAGACTCAATTTTTACAACAGACTTTGGACACCAGACAGCAATTTTCTACAACTCCTTAAATTTGGGAAGCATTAGAGTTAGTTGAGCTACATCTATCTTTCAACACCCAAATCATTCTGTTCTTTCTCTAAGCAGGAGACCACATGGAAGATCTGATTCATTAAGGAGAGGAATCACAAGAAGACAAAAGGGAATAGATAACACAGAAGAACAAAGAGGTAATGTAGTCAGGAAATTACCAAACTGCATGGAGGTAAGCACAAACAAACAAGCATTACCTTCCACTACCTTCCAGTAAGGTAAATGCTATGAGGTAGCTTTACAGTGACCCATCATTTGCTATTTACTGAAAAAACAGGACATACCAGCCAGATTTTCTAAAATACAGTGCATAACAGGATACAGAAGAAATATCTTAATAAAAACCAGTGCACTACTGACTGCTTGTCTCCCTACTTGTGTACAAGTAACCTTTACTGTTGCAATTTGTCTGGGATCAAACTGAACATAACATTTGTCTCTGTTAATGGTACAGGTGAACATCCATCCTATTACCCCTTTCAAGCCTGCATAGTAAGTCAACTACCTTTTTTAAATTTTGACCAAAGAGTACAATTAAACTGGTCACTCTCAGAGCATAGATCTCACGCTTTCTGAGCCTCTAATTCTCAGATTAATACAGGAAAACTATTCAAGTAATCATATAGGACTCCTCTAGTTCTTCTGATGTCAGCAGCACTACCCTGCATCTCCTCCAGTATCATCATCTGACTTGTCTGGTAGTGGGTCTCTGCTACAGTCTGAATTCTGTGTCAGCTAGAGACATTACCTTCTACAGCCTTTTCCATGGTAACCCTGTCCACTGGTGCTTAATACATGATACTTCCAGTGAGGCCACAACTCAGAATGAGTTTCTGCGCCTTGGTCTAAGTTGTCTGAACTCTTGCCTGACTGTCCTTAAAATGGACAAATCCTCTCTTTAATCCAAGGTTCTTAGGTAAAACAGAGGTAGGTTATACAGTGTTTAGCAGTGTATTATCACACAAAAGCCAATTCTCCTACACTTTAAACTTATTTCATTTACTGCCACATACCTTTGGCGTAATGAGGAAGTACTGAGATGTCCTTTTTTTACAAGCAGTTTTCACAACCATTTCAAAAACTCTTCTCTCATTAATTGGATCCATTCCCTGAAAAGAAAAAAAAAGTCTGTTCTCTCCACTATGCCATAAGCATCTATATACAGAAACTGCAATACCACACTATTGATTCTTACCTGATTTATTTCATCAACAACCCTGAAAGGACATCTGTTGAGTTCTTGCAGAGCCATCAGGTATAACATAGTGGAAACAGTTTTCTCACCTCCGCTCTGATGATACGAAGTCAATTCATGAAGTTCAGTGCTATGGTGGAATTTGACTCTAATACGAATTCCATACTTCTCATACTCCTCCTGTGAAAGCCAGTACCTTTTAATCTCATTTTCTTTGTCTTATTGCTTATTTTATGATGACATGCAAGCTACAGGACTTTATACAAATATATACGGGTCTACCAACTACTCAGGTTCAACTCAAAATCAATATATTAACTCTGGTTCATGTATATATATGTTAATTCTGTTTCATCTGTTTTCCTTCACTCTTTTCTACTTTTGCTGGAGAATTTCCAATACCCTTCCCTTTCTATGTCTATGGTTTGTTAATTCTGTTGAGAAAGGCTTTATATGCTGTAAGAACAACAACAGAAAAATAAAAATCTTGGAAAGAAAAAGAAGAAAGCAATGCCCCTATAAATGCCATTAATCAAAAAAAAAAGTCTTAGGATACTATCAATTTGCACAGTGGAGTAATGGTAGCTTGTGTAGGTTGAGTACCAATCTGAACCTCTTCAAGTGCAAGCAGCTCAAAATCTATCAGAACAGCCAATTCCTTTTTATACTCCAGCAGGCAAACCACACACATGGATTCCAACTCTGGCTTTTCTCTAACAGGAAAATGAACTTGTTAGCAGCCTCACCCAATGATGCAAAGTATCAGGATAACACTTGTGGTTCAAAAGAAGGACAATGCAACGATGCAGAATCATACTTTTAAGATGAAAAACAAATCATTAGAGTACTCTCTATTATTCCTGAAGTTGTGTTCAGTGGCCACAGAGTTCACTTGGTTGGTCACAGCAAGAAGCTAACAAAACTGAAGTTGTGGGCTCAATCCCTGTATGTGCCATTTACTTAAGACCTGGTCTTGATGATCCTTGTGAGTTGGTCCAACTTATCTGTGATTCTGTGACTTGCTCTGATCACAACTTCATATAAGGAAAAATGAAACCCAGAATCTAAGGTCTCCAAGCTCACTGCAAATTTCAGATGCATTGGCAAAACTATGTTTGAAAAAGTTAACAAGATACAGGCTAGCAAAACCAAATAAAGAAGATTCATGTGAAACACAGCCATTATGGCATCCATCAGACCTTGACTACTGCCACACTATTTTGAATGCCAGTTTGTATAACCAACAGATGTTCCAAAAACTGACAAAAATGATGCTCAAAACACCTTGTGGTGAATAATCCAGGAATGTGAGAGTTATCATGGCTAGCAGTATGAATTCTGGCCACTAAGTGTTACCAAGGAAACTGTTCACAGAGGCTTCTGCTAGGACGTTAAGGAAAATCTAGCGAAGCGTTTTCACACATAGTAACACAAAAACACTTAGGCTAGAAAAGGCCTCTGAAATCAGAGCCCAACCTATCGTCAAACTCTGACGTGGCAAACAGACCATGGCACAAAGTGCTTTGTCCTTATTATTCCTTAAACACCTCCAGGAGTAGTGACTCCATCACCTCCCTCTTCAGTCCATTCCATATTTAATCACTCTTTCTGTAAAGACATTCCTCCTTATGTCCAGTTCCTCCTATTATCCAATGGTAACAGCAGGTAGAGCCACCAAAGACATCCAGAGATCTCAAAATTCCTAAAATGCAGACTAACAGAGGGTTGAACTCCAGTGTTATAGAAATGTTTCTAATAAAAAGTAATTCTACCTCACAAGTCTCTCTCTTCATATCTACAGGTGAGGTAACAGATTCTCCTACAGAGAACCATAAGGAATACAAACTCGAGAATAGATTATCCACCATTCTTGACTGTAGCTAATTGATCCATTGAGGAAAGAAGTTTTACTCACTGGCACAGTACTGCCAGCTAATCTCTTAAAACAATTTGTGATATTTTTGCTCTAGAAAAGCGAGACCATCCAAAGAGGAGATTCAGAAAGGTACTCCACAGCTTTTGCTTTTAAACTGCTTTACTGTTCCTTCTGTGTTCTCTCTCCACAACAAACTTTTAAGGACAGTTTTTGTGCAATGTAGATCTGTCCAGGCAATTATCAAAATTCCTGAGAAGTGTGTTTTCATGTTCTACTGTTTCATATTATTAGTCTCCAGCTAAACATTTTCATGCAGTTCATATAAAGAGCCTTACCAGTCACTTTTTGCCCTGAGTAATAACTGCCACTGCTATTTTAAGAAAAGCTGCTTGAGTAATTTACAACAGCAAAAAAACAGCCAGGAAAAAAATTATTGTGTTAACTTTCACTATTGTGTAGTCTATGTGTAAACATATGCAAGTCTTGACATTTCAGTGATCAATTTAAAATAAAATACCAAATTTCCCTCTTCTGTCCATTGCACTGAATATTTCTCACCAAATTCTAATGATGCTTTCAACTCTTCACCAGAGGTAAACCCTATCTAAAAAGGTTACTGAGAAGGTAACAGGATGGACCAAATGACGGCTGCTTTCAGAACAGACAAAATGCCCCAGATTCCAGTTGAAACTGAATGTAAAACCAATTCAACACAACACTTAATTCTAGAAGACTTAGATGATAAGAGGGGACAAAAATTAACTGAAAATGCAGAATTAAATAATGAGTTTCAAAAATCTGAGTAACAGCTAAGTAAACACAATGTTTCTAACCATGCTCTGTAAGCTGCAGGCCTATTCCAAAAGTCAGGAGGTGAAGTCCTAGTCATCTGGATAAAGTCTCACTTGCCTTCAAACACACTGATAAGTCAGTTCTAGCACACCAAAAGTTCAGTGTTTTTAAAAAGAACATGTCCACACAACAACTTATTTTTCTCTAGCAATATATGACCAAAACATTATGTAAGAAAACACGAATGTTATACAAAAAAATCAATCATACCTCATTCTCCATGTGAAGATCAACTTCACCAACACACTGCATAGAACTAAAGAATTTACTGAACTTTTCATTAATTTGTTCAATCATCACTTTCAAGAGCTTTAACCACTTTTCTTTGACCTAAAAATAGACATATCCATGTAAAATCAATTTAAGAACTGAATTTTTCCTTTGGAGACAGCATTTACATTGAAAAAACATAGCAATTAGGGAAGTTAACAACTCAGTTTACACCCAAAAGAATCTGAAATGTTACTGTTTATTTCTATACATACATTCCTACAATAAGGTAGAATTATAATAATGATAGAGGAGTGATAACTTGAGCTACTACCTGTGAAATGTTTTGCTTATAGTTATTCAACTCATTTTTCTTTCCTTCTAGAAATTCTGTCAACTGCTGTATTTCTTGAGTTTGCTTATTGTATTCTTCAACAACCTGCCACAATAAAAAACAAGCAGTCAGCAAAATACTTGCTAATTCTAACCCTGGCTGTAAAAAAAACATACTGCACCAATACTGTTCAAACACAATTACATAGATAACTGCACTTCACACTAAACAAGACAGATTTCCAGCTTTAAAGTACGGAAACAGTAAAGCTTTGTTTCTCTCAGATTACTGCAACTTTTTTCTTTAAAAGCACATTTTTTAAAAAAACCTACTTGAAGTCTGAGTAGATGCAGAATCTGACATTTACAGCACATTGTTCCTACTGTCTAGCTTATTATACCAAGAGAGCACAGAGTGGGAAACAAGCACAATGTGGGTGGAGGGGGAGGGAAAGCAGTGAACATACTGAAGCATTGAGGCCTGTGAAACAGGAAGCCCTGGTTCTCTCTTCATTCAGAAGAGCATCAATTTCATCCAATGTGTTTGGAAGAGTATGAAAAATCTGCGAGACAAAGGATTGCACATGTTACAAAGCAATACTAATGACGGACTCAAGTTTTCTTAAAAAAAAATTGGATCAATCATAAACTATATTGTTACTTTTAATCAGGGTGTCACTCAAATTTAATATAGCAAGATTCCCTCACTAACTATTTTGGACAGAGAAAGAAGGTTGGAAATGCTGTTACATAATTGAGATACATAATTACTTGCTACTCAGAGATTCAGTGTAAAACATGGATTATGCTAGAGAAGGCAGAAAAATGAATATTTCTAAGAATGAATACTTCTAAGAGACTGACTGGGTCCAGACCTCAGTTCTTTTGTGTTACTCCATTAGAGCAGGAAGGTGGAAAAACACGGCCTCTATTTATTTCTGTGAACACGAGACTGGATTTCAATTGAATCACAGATCTAATTTTCTCTTCCTTGTGTACAAAACAAAGTTGTAATCAAAGGGTAATCCTGGCACTGTTTCAAAGGTGGTTTAAAAGGCTAATAACAGTGACAGAAGTACACATAATCCTTTACTGGGACCCTTTCTAATAAAAAAGTACACAATATTCTTTGCAGAAGAAGCTGGAAATTCAAGAGGTACGTGAAAATTTCTTTTTGTACATACATCTTGAAATTCTTGTGGAAAATGTTGACCTGGACGCCATCTGCAGACATGCCGAGCTTGTTGAATCAATTCCATGCACTTCTCATAAAGAAGATGCTTCTTATTACCCAGTTCATGAAAACGTTGCTGTTAAAAATATTAGAAAAAAAAAAAAAAAAGATAAAAGATACTTAAAAAAAATCACCATTTTAAAATATTGTCAATTTCCAGAGGTAAGACTAGCACACTAGCAACAAGCCACACCTGAAGCAGAAAAAGTAGACTAAACCAGAATATTAAAATATCAAAAAAATTTCCTTCAATGAACAGAACTCATTTTACCACTCTGCTCAAGTCAACAGATGACAAGGTAAACTGATCAAAAGCAATTTCTTTGGACTCAGCTAAATTTATTGTCTCTCAGCTTAACAAGTGAAGTAGATTCAAGCATTATCTTCCCAAGTTTTACTGTTGTGTATTTTAGTTAAATATAGGAGCCCTCTAGTGGTGAAAAAAATTAAGAAATCATGCAATTAGAGGAATGCTTGTTCCAGAGTTTTAATACATACATTGATAGTAACTCTCATTACTTTCTGTAACTGATCTTTATTCAATAAATACAACAGAAGTAGTAGTAACTGGTATGATCATTAGTGGCATGTCACACTCACAAGAGTCAGGACTGCTGTTCTCAGCAAGTACCAACTTAAAAAAACCTGCTCTTCCCTCCCTCTCCACCAAGCACTACAAAATACATCTCTGGATTGCAGATAAGCATTTCACAATCTCCACAAACACACTGTAAATATATTTCTCTATACTGCGTTGGTGTTTTCAGAAAGATTGGAAAATTTTTAGAAAAGGTCATTTTTAGACCACCCCTTCTACTTCACGAAGTCTATTGCAGAGGAGGGAAATGCCATGTAAGATGCGAGAGCTGTACAGATAGAATAGTAAAGGGAGGATGTTTAAAATAAATACAATGTACAGCACAATAGCTACATTCCACTGGATATCTGCGTATGGCCTGTAATAGTATTTTGGATCCCACAAATTCAACAAAGTCAACTGGCTTCATCTGAAATATTTTGACATTATTAGGAAGACAAAAGAGAAGTGCCTATACCTTTTTTTTTCTACAAGAAGTATAGATTTTATGTGTTTGATCATTTCCAGAGCCCAAATCCATCCTGAATCATCTGAAGTGAGGAATCTCAATTATATACAAAGCTCCCACTTGAAGGGAGCTCTGCAGAACTGCATGAAAAAAGATTTCAAGTTGATCTGTAGGCACTTAAAATCTGAAACAGATTCAATACTGAATATGCCTGGTCCAAGCTAAGGTAAGTAAAATTCTTCAGTGAAGAGGAAATATGTATTTGGCAGGAGAAACTTCAGTATATGACAGAAAAACTAGAAAGCAAGAGATATTTGATGTTACTATGAAAGCATGTACTAGAATAAATGCACTGACTGTTCAACAAGTTTCAATTTTCACCCAACTTTGCCAATTTATTGTCAAAGCTGACATGAAAAATAAAATTTTGACAAATATAGAAAAACCCACACAAGTTTTGTTTTCTTATTTCTTCTATATATTAAGAAGTATGTGGAAATGTTAACGTTTCTGTTGGTTTCCTGAGAGGGCCTCAATGGGACTCCATTTGACTCATGGACTTTACTAGGAAGGAGGCAAATTTTAAGAATTATCAGAATGTTACAAATCACAAATCCTATCTACTGATCTTACCAGACATTTAACGACATACCAGCCCAAGCTGCTCCCTAAATGATGAGTATGTCCACAGAGACAACTAGAAACATTAAAGTAACAACACACACTACTGACATGAGGTTCATGGCTTTAAAATACATTCTTACTCCTTACTGAGCTCCAGCCATGAAATTATTTTCACTGCACTTTGATAAACTGAGCAAAAGATGCATCATCTGTAAGAACTCATGCAACAGTGGTTTCCTAAGGAACATGCTGGACTTGTCTCTGTGTTCAAGTTACTTTCTCCTCCTCTTAAAAAGTTCTCCTCTGCCTAATTTTCCTCCAAGTGATGGTAACTGTAACTGGAGTGGCTTTCTAACTACATGCTAAGACCATTCTTTTTGGAAGTACCCATCCATGCAAAAGAACTACCTCCTCTCAAGCTGCTTTCCAATTTTTACTTTTATCTTTATGATCAAATTGAATTACTAGGCTATAGCAGTAGTGACTGAATTCCTGCAAGACAAAGAAAAAAATCCCTAACTTACAACCCTCTACACTGACAGTTTATTCCCCAGTGCACTAGAATATTGTACTATGTGAACAAATACAAAAATTGACCTTTGCCGTAATCCACAAGCAATGGCAGCACCCCTGCTCTTAGAAACGAGTACTTCCTGTGGAACTAACTGCTCAGACTTTTTACCTGAACAGAGCATAGCTTCTTAACACAATCTATCAAGAGAAGGACCATTCAGCCTCTTTTCTGTCCTCCAAGAAAGGAATTTAATTACAGTATGAAGAAACGAGCTGAAAGAAAGGTAAAATAGCTCCATTATGCTGCTGCACTTTCTGGTTCATCTTGAGCTTGTATTTCCCACGTGGGTTGGAGCTTGTTTACGGACTTGGAAGAAAGTAATCCTCTGAGTAACACCGAAGTGAAATAAAAGTTTACACACTTTTTATTACAATAAAAAGATCCAGGGTAAGATGACTAAATGGCACATTTTCACAGCAGCTTAGCTGTCTTAATTGAGGATGGCAAAGCTACTATTGTGCTTTAAAAGAGCAGGCTGAAGTCAAACGACAGAAATCAAGGCTAAATATTTAACAGTACTAACACCCACTTCTAAACAAAAACACAGAAGCATCCCTTTCAACACCATAAAGGCTTCCCAGTGAGATGTCTCCATAGTAGATACCCCACTATCTACCCCCAAATATTGTTTGTTACCTGTGCAGCTCTTAGCTGTACATTTCCTGCTTTGTATTCTGACTGCAGTTTGTTCTTCTTGGCAGTTGCTCTGGTCAACTGAAGAGACAAAGCTACTTTGACGACGTTGAGTGGTATGATCTTCTACACAGAGGAAAGCAAAGCAGGTTTTTTTTCACCAGACTCAAAACTGATATAATCATTACTTTAGAAACTACCCATTCTTTTAGTCATAACATGCAATCTCACACCACGTTCAGCTCATCAATACTGCTGCCAAATTCAATGAAAAGTGGTGACCCAAGCCCTTCAAGACTTACAGTCCTCATGTACTTTAAGTATACATATGTAATATAATTTCAAATACATATAAATACATATATGTAGATACATACACAAACACACTTTGAACCCACAAGTTTTACGTCACCCTCCCTCCCCCCATTCTCTTTCCTTTCACTATATACCAACATGTGGATTTTGGTGGACATCATATGTCACACATAGAGATGGAAAAAGGTGCAAAAATAAACACAAAAGACATATGCATCTTGTAATGACAATGCAGTTGACTGGCAAGATGTACAGCAACTCTTGTATCTTCTTATATCTGATGTCTTAACTGCAACAGCACATGACAAATGAACAAGTCTGTGTTTGGGAAGTTAAGGAACAGACTTTAGTGATCACTATAATCTGGCTTGACAACATTAAGATGCTTGCTTTTTTTTCCAAATAGGACAGGCTCAGGAACAGTCCAAAGGCTTCAAAACCATCAGAGTGTTTACAGTCTAAAGAGTAGCTACAATTACACGTCATTGAAAGCAACTGTTTGACAAGCATATGATCAGAATATAAATACAAATGAATCCTCTCCCTTAATAAAAGGGAGGGTAAGTTTTCAACTGTAGACCTAGGGGACCTACAAGATAAAATTTTTAGCGTGCTAGCATCTGACTATTTGTCATTTCAACACAATGTTTCTACAGTTTGAAGTTGGACACAGGAAAGTTCATTTGTTTCCAATTGTCTTAAGTGATTTTAAAGTAATTATCAGAAATACAAACTGAAAAAAAAACCAGATGAAAAATGGAAAAAAGTCATGATTACTCAATAATTAAGAAAGCTAGCTTGAAAACAAATGCTGCACGCCTCCTACTTAAATTACAAGAACTGGACTTCTCATAAAAGTGGAACACAAACCACGTTAAAAATACATACCTTCATGAGATGCATCAATTCAGTAACAAGTTCTGATTTCTGTTTATTTATTTCTTTGATCTTTACGTTTGTCAGCTGAAGTTCCTTCTCTAGATCAAGAGCATCCTGTTCCAGCTGTCTTAAACTATGGGAGGAATCAATATTTGATTAATTAATGTGATTAAAAATAAATTGTACTAAAAAAACAAAAATTCTTAATGATAATTCCAGGGGCATAATGGCGAAGGTGATGATGAAGACTTGTCAAGCATGTATGAAGGGCATGTAACTGTAAAACAATGAGGTGACAGGAGATCAAGTGGTTGTCACTTAGGTCACTTTAAGCTTTCTGTTGGGGTACCTGACAAAAGCTCACCTGCACACATACACAAGAGAGACAAGAGCTGGCAGAAGCCCAAATAATACCCTGCATCTTGGCTATACCCAGGCCCACCACAGAAGCCATCGGTCCATGAAATTCCCATCTCCACAAGCCCACAGGAGCACAGGAGCAGATGGGAAGGCAAATTCAGCACTCAGGGAAAGGAACACCTTGTCCCTTTAGTAAACTAATAATTTAGTATTTAGTAAATTAGTAATTAGTATAATTAAATTAGTATTTTAGTAAATAATACTGTGGACAGTTGGGGTCTTACTCAACCCCAGATATTCTTACTTAAGTACCATTTATGCACATTATGGTATTATCTAGCTATGTGCTACGAAGTCAGAGCAATAACCTAATATTTGATATATAAATATCCAGTGATATTTAACTGGAATCCTATGATTCCAGAAAAAAATCTGGAATACCGCTACATGTTGTCTCAGATACTATCGTAATTTCTAAACACCTTCCTTGTCTTGATTACCACCTGAACCTGATGCTGAAGTACTAGTTACTTTTGAAGGGTAAAAGCCCACTGCAGTAAGAGAAATGAAAAATATCTTCGTTCTTAAAATGGTAACATAGATATCATAGATTTTTTTAACAGATAACATAGTTTGTTTCCTACCTATCATACTTCACACCAATTTTTGATTCCAACTGCCTCCTCCGGTTTCCTCTCTCTAAAAGCACCTTCTTCTCTTGCCTGAACATATTGTCCTTGTGTTCCAGAAGTTTCTGTCTGTTGAACAGTGCAGTCAAACGTGCATCCAATGACTTTAATGTATTCCTGATGTGCTGAAATAAAAGAACAAGCACCACTAGCATTCTTACTGCACACCATACTAATATATGCAAGCAGACTCAGCTTAATGCATGATAAAATGGGCAGTAGCTCACAACATATACAGTTACAGAAATAAGTTTCTACCTGTCCTTGGTTTTCCAACTGTCCTCTTTCATCCATATTCACTGAACTAGTGAGATACCGTGCCTCCTTCAAGCAGGTGTTACTAGAGAGGCTTTGTTTTGTGTAAAAAGACAGTTTAATAACATATCTTTCTTCTGCTGTATAAATTTGCTTCAGACCTGTTTCGTGTATAACCTAAGAAATACAGAAAAAATATTAATCTGACAAAAGCATTACTGAAGGCAATACTTATTCAGAACAAATAAATACAGTAGAAAAACTTCAGCTTATGCAAGACCTACTTATTGACAATCTTTGCAAAAAATGCTAAGCATTATACTAGTAATTCAGACTGGTCAGCAAAGAACTGTTGAGTTACTGTCAGAGTGTATTACCATAATATCTTAACAATAAGATATTATTAAGATGTTAAGATATTATTAAGTTACTAAGATATTACAGACACCAATAAAAAATTGCTAGCATTTGTACAGCATAGTGAACAAGGACTAAGTATTTGCTTTAGATAGGTAACACATCACACAAGTATCCTGTGCAACAAAGAAACACAGTACTCAAGATTTAATAGATAAAACCATAAATTGAGTTGTAATGTATTAGTCAAGCAAATGCATCTGCAGGAAAAAAAGAAAGTATAAAAATACCAGAGCTGCTAGTTTTAAATGAGTCATGTCAAAAAGAATACTATAAATAGCCAAAGGTTTACCATAACTCAGAGAAAAAATGTCCAGTAAACCAGAAACAGCAAAAAGCCTCCACAGGATAAGGTACATTTGGCTAAAAACGTTTTTCAGTTTATATATGCAGCATCAGCTACATTCCATCAATTATGTTCAGTGAATAATTAGGTATCAAATTTGTTAAAATGTCTTGCAGTATGTTAGAAGTGTTCCCACTTCTACAGGGCAAATAAGAAAGCATAAATAAAATTGCTAAAGCTATTTTTTGTGTTCTCCACATTTACTTGCCAAATAATTTCTAAAATAAAACTCCATACCACTCAGCTGAGTTTTAGCTTCTTCAGATACCTTACCTTTTCAATCATGTCTCTGGTCTTCTGTGTTCCCACAGGAATATCATGAACACGGTACTGGTAACAAAGGTAATTCATCACAGGAGGAGGAGCATCAAATAACTCTCGTAAATATGAATAAAATCCGTATCGGCTGGAGATAAAAAAAGCATCACAAATCAAATTCAGCAGATAAGCAAGTTGAAGTTCCTGAAGGGTCAGAAAGAAGTCCCACTAACCCAGAATTTAACTGGTGATAACTGATTTGCATAAAAAATTCTAATATATAGCAACTAAACAAACCAACTGCATTTAACACTATTTCCCCGATACAATCAGATACATACTGTAATTCTTCAATAGGTCTTGAAGGTAAAGTTTCAGCATACGATTCAGCAGGTGCACATACAGCATTCACTCTTAGTTTCTGATGATCACGCACCTATATTTAGATTATATTAGACTATTTGGTAAACACCAGAAAAATCCACCATATGCAAATAAAATATTCATTATTGATTCACAAAGTCAGAATTATTTTCAACTGACGACCTCTGGAAGAACTCACAAATTTACTCTGGCTCAGCAATAACCAAGTCCTCTAAAAGTAAACTCTGCTAATGTCCCTGGAAACACTATGTGCTAGAGAAAATAAAAGCAATCCAAGAAATACACAGCCAAGTGCTCGGTGTAAAGAGCTAATCACATAAGTGAAAGATCAGTTGAACTGGTTAAAGCAGCCTTGAACTGAGTTCCACAGCCACACAAGGAAGATAAGCTCCCAGAACCTGAGATATCACCATTAGTGTTCAGGTATAAAAGTGATTAGCTTCCATTAAGAGTGGATGAGTCTTCAGAAATTGCAGGACAGTTTGTCACTAAATACAGTTGTGTTGACTATAGCTGGGAAACATTGTGACAGTTTAATACTCAATCTTCCCTTACTTTCCTCCTGCATCATCTACCTGATGATCCTTCTGCATCATCATCCTTTCAAAAGGAACAATCTTCTCACTGATTCAGGAGACAGCAGTATTATGAAAATACAAACTTGATTCGCTGCTTGGACCACTGCATGTCACAAAAAGAGGCCACTGCTTCTTTAGTCAGAGAGCAATGGAAAATTTTTGAACTTAATTTGTAGATTTCTGCACTAGCCATTTGCTTGTAGACAGTATTTTCTGCTTAAGCAATTATTGCCTTTCTGAAGAAGATAATCTAAAAAGACACATTTTCTTAATATTTCTGCATTCCTCCAGTTAGTCTAAGCTTTAAGAAAACCTTAATTATGAAGAAAATCTTTGAACACTTCATATTGTCTACTTGTTATGATACAGATATTTATCATTATCATACAGATTTATTTGGTAGACTTCCAAGTTCAGGGCTCCTACTTCAGTATTTAATATTAAAATTGGTGCCAACTTGCCTCCACCAGAAATGTTTCCATATCTTCTTGACACTCAAAAACGAAAGCCCTCATGTCATTGTCAGAAATGTGATTTTCAATGTATTTTGCATGTGCACTGTCTTTCACATTGATCTAATAAAGAAAAGTAACAAGCAAGTGATGTAATACAATTCAACTTAATCACCCCCAAAAAACATTTTAAATAGTCAAGATGGTATCTACACCTACATTTAATGAAAACAAGAACTATGTCTTTAAAAATATATTTCCTTGCCTTTTTTCCAAACAAATCTCTCGGGAAGAAACTTATGGTAAGTCACAGATCACTATGCTTGACTTTTAGCCATCCACCTCTCCCTGTTCTGCTCCATCCTGACCTTACAATTGCAACCATCTCCCATCTTATGTCTAATGGCTTTGCTCCAGCACTAGTAAAGGTTATTTCATGAGCAGCAGAAAACACCACACTCCTCAAGCTGAGTTGTTTCTGAATTCCTAAGAAAAAAGCCCCACATACTTCAAATGGATGAAGCTTTCCAAATCTGAATGTAATGTTAATGATTTTGCTTTTCAGTTAACTTTAACTAGATATTATGTCACTATACATGATGCACAAAGGCAAAATTACATAGAACTATACGGTTGGCCATAGAACTATCTCAAGTTGGCCAAAGGCTGGGTACAGTAAACAGCAATTTGAAAGCTGGCATTTTTAAGTACATGAGACTAATTTACATGACACCAAAGTGTACTGGTTTTGGCTGAGGTAGAGTTAATTTTCTCCACAGTGGATAGTATGGGGCTGTGTTTTGGATTTGTGCTGAACAGAGGGCTCATAATACCAAGATGATTGCTATTTCTGAGCAGAGGTAACACAGAGCCAAGGCCTTTTCTACTTTTGGTGCTGCCACAGTGGTAGGGTAGGGGGAAACAGACCCAGAACAGTGACACAAACTGACCAAAGGGATATTCCAGATCATCATGCTCAGTACATAAAGTGAGGGGAAGGAGAAGGAAGAGGGTACACTTGGAGTGATGGCTTTGCAAATGTCATAGTTTAGTAATAGGGTTCTTCAACTTAGAAGACCCATTAAAACCATGCCACTGCTCGCTCCCCATGTCCCCTCCCTGTTTCCTGCTCCCGAATGATGGAATTGAAAACTGGATGAAAAAAAGGTGAATGTCATTGGTTGACATAAGAATAATTTACTGGAAACTGCAGTAAGAGAGCAACCAGTAAATGCAACAATTTTAACAATAAAAGGTGTAAGACTAACGATTTACACCAAAAGCCTCCAACAAATACTGACTGCCTGTTCCCCACTGTGACTTGTCACAACCTGAAAGGGATGCCATTCTCAAAAGCAAGAGTCCCTTTCCCCCACTCACCACACAATGAGGTGAGGTGATATGGAACAAATTAGGGTCTGGTCACACCTCCTCAGGCACACACTGCTGCAAGCACTAGGGAAGTTTAACCTCATCCTCAGCCAAAACCAAGACACCAAGTCACTGTCACACATGATGGGGCCCTGCTCTCCGGGAGATGGTTAGACACCTGTCTGCCCATGGAAAAAGCTGACTTAATTCCTTGTTTTGCTTTCCTCATGTGCATGCTTTTGCTTTCCCTATTAATTTGTCTTTATCTCAAGCCATGAGTTGTTTAAGTTTTTACTCTTCTGATTCTCTACCCAATTCTGCAGATGAGGCAGTGAGACAGCAGCCGCCTAAGGCTTGACTGATGGCTGGATTTATACCCTGCAATAGATTTCTGTGTTTTTAGATGAAACTAGATGCTCTGGGTAGAGCAAATAAAAAAAATATTCAGAGATCACAGAGAGAATGAACCACAGCTGAGCAGGTTCTGCTGTAAGGGGAGATACTCAATTGGTAACTGACAATACTTTTTTAAGTAGCAACTAAGAACTACTTAAGAAGTAAGATTGGATAATAACTGGCTGCACTTTAGAGAAACCTGCAACAGGCACCTTCTTATGGAGGAAAGGAGCCATCCCACAATATCCAATTACTACACTGCCTAAGGAATTCTAATTATGAATATCCTGCATGTACTTGGCAGGATATTCCAAGGTGTGTCTTTAAAGTCTTCCAGTCATTCTTCAAGTCTTGCAAGACATAATAATCTAACCATTAACAGAGTGGTATGCAAGAAAAGCTTCTTACCTCAAGCATCATGGGTTCACAAGTTTGCTTTTTAAACTTGTCTTTGTTGTTTCTTAGCCACATAAGAGCAGTGTGTGTGTCTCGGAATCTCATTTTAAGGTTCTCTTCCTTCATATGCATTATATTATTAAGTTGTCCAAGACGATCAATTATTCCTGTAATTTAAGGTAGTTTCTTAAACAGAGTCCACAGCAAGTACACGTTATAACCAGCATTTTCTGGTATCTACTGACTACACTCCTCAAAACTGTTAGTAAATGATAAGAACTAAGTTTCTCTTTCCAGATTTGAGATGCTGCTACTTCTGAAGAAATCTTAAGAACTATTAAAGCTCAAAATCTAAAACAGAATTAAAAACTTACCCAAAGAATAACAAAATATGGTAGGCATAGTAAAAACATAGGAATTTTGCTCCAAAAGAATGTTGTTTCAACATTTGCTCTACCTTTAACTTAAAAACAAAAGCATCCCTAGAGGAAAGAGACAGTAGGACTAGTAATGTGAAATACCTGTGTTATTTCATGCTGGCAAAAACCAAAATGTGTGACAACAGACTGTGCATGAAACCATCTGCTATTCAGAAGAGATGGAGATGAAAACCTGAGAATTTTGTGCTGTTCAAGATAAAATATACAGTATCTCCTTCCAGGTCACTTGGACTCTCTGCCTCCATTTCTTCTGGGATTCTGTGGCAATTTAAGTGCCAACAGGTATGTGCAAATGAGCAACATTCACTGAGGAATATGCATAAATTACTGCCAGGCTTCAATTTTTAAATTTCAGGCAATTTCTTAGAAAGGACTATTTGCAAATCTCAGAGTAATATAAAGCAAACTCCGAGATTAAGATTAGCTAAAATTAATCTAAGAAGGACAAATGCACTATCAGCAGCTAATATAGTGCATATGATAAATGAAGCAGCTAAAATACTGCTTCCTCAAAGCAAACTGCTTTTGCCATCAGGTTTGGGACTGTTTCTCACAACCTGCTAACTACGCTCCTTCCTTTATAACAAAACAAATCCCCCAAACCTCTGAACTGCCAAAGGAGTGTCCTTACCAGAGATCAGAAATACTGATTCTCTAAAGCAAAGTTTTAAGGTCAGTTGTCACTTCTGAATGTTCTTGTTCGATTTTGAAAGTGGTTGTTACTTTTAATAAAACTGGTAACAAGGAAGAAGAGTGCTATACATGTAAGCCAACTATGAATCTTGAAGTAAACACTTAGAATTACCTCACTACAGCAGGACAACTAGATTCTGCACAAGTAGATTCATTAAAGCAGTAAAATTAATTTTAAAAAAACCCTTACTTTTCTCTTCCTGTTCTTGGCTGGTTTTTTCTGCTCTTAGATCACTGATATCATTATCAATATTTGCCCTTTCTTCTTGTAATTTTTTCAACTCAGTATTAACAGCATCAATTTGTGGCTGAAGATTCTCACGGACTGCCATTGTATCCAGCTCATTCTGCCACTCCTCTATTATTTTTTGAGTTTGTTGTATTTTCTTCTGCCTGTTTGTTTCCTCATCCTTTTTCATTCTGAATGCTTGATTAATTTCTTCAATCTAAAAATTTTTAGTATTTCAAAAAACAAAAATCAGTTTCGTATGAAGAACCTACAACAAATACTTAGGATACCTATGCAACTGTAATTAATGCTGACATAACCCCAAAGAGCCCTAAACCCCAAGAATTTGTTACTGCTCTAACAGCACTATGGCACAGTTCCAATAGCACTATGGCAGTTGAAGATCATAAACAAATACACAATCAAGACTATAAATCAATTCTTGAAGTTCCTTCATTTTCACAAAAGTAGAACCTTAAAGGTTAATAAATTGCTTAACAGTTGCTTAATACAGCTGAAGTTTAGTCTGTGATTAAGTAAAATCTATAAAACTTTGAAGTTTTGACTCTGCATCCTTATACATTACATTTCTACATTTCATGACCAAGTGCTTAGATGAAACTGTTTCACATCAAGGATGTTTCTTATACAAGATGTATATCTTTAGAAGCAATAACCCCTCTCAGGTAGGGGGCATGCTAAGTGCATCACTTTCAGGGAAAGCCTATCACAAAGAGCATGTGGGTCTATATCTCTGTCCATCAATATATACACACACGTATATTTTATTAGGCAACTTATTTTATACAGTATGCACCTCTCTCTTAGTAATTAATGTTTTTAGATTGAATTCTAAAGATACATTGTGTACTGTAAGGAGCGAAGAGTGTAAGCACTTGCAGCATCTTAACAGAAATTTGCTAAGAGAAGAGCAGACAAAAAAACCCAAAAACAAAATCAAGAAAAGTCAGACAGCAAGACTCTTACCTGTTCATCTTTCATCTCCAAAGCATCTTGTTTTTCTCTACATTTCTGGGAAATATTTCTAATTTCAGCAGTCTGCATACAGCAAGATATTTAAATTTACAGTCATAAATTCAGTTATATTTGCAAAAAGTAGTCAGATTTTGAACAGTATCTTGTATATGCATAACTAAGTATTTACTCTGCACTTTACTACTGACAACGTCATACTCACCCATTTTATTCTTCACTGTATCCATAGCATGTATAATTTCAGCAATTTGTGAAAACTTGTATAACAGCATATGTACCATATTTTTCACAATCATTTAGCTATATGTCTGCAAATTCAAGCATGACATATAGAGGAAGTTCCTAATCTGAAATTAAAATAACTCCATCCTTGATTTCAATACAAATGTTACATTCAGATGCCTACAATTATGAAATGTTCTTGCCTCTTTTTCCAAATAAATTTTGAAAAAAAAAAGGTGACACTAAAGAGCAAGCAAGGCACTCCTAGGCAAAGCATGGCCAAACCAGGTTTTGTCCAAGTCACCCTACCTTTGAAACACACTGTGCTAGAGCTAGATCCCACACAACTGAGACTAATAACTTGTTGGCTCATGTGCAGGCATCCATGTCTCTGTTCTTTCTCTATCCTCAGCTTCTATCAAGTGTAATAATAATATAGGTTGGAAGGAATTTCTTGGCATCACCCAGTCTCATCCCTTCTCAGACTATATTTTATTAGGTTAAGTTGCCTAGGCACTCACACAGCTGAGATCTGAACACAGGGGAGGCACACTAGCCTCTCTCTGAAAACTAAGTTTCTCCTTCCCTGAACCCTCAAGGCTGAAGCACTGCAAAGAGAATACTGGAATACTGCAGAGGGATGGAAGGACTGTAAGTCAATTCCAGTACAGACCTGAAAACAAACACAGGACTCTCACTGGAAGAAACATCTTCCTACAGAGAATCATACTGAAAACACTAAGATGCATCGGAAATGGAGAAAATAAAACTGCAGAATTTTTTCCCTACCACAACTTCAAAAAAGCACAAAAATTTTAAGACTCATGCTGGTGGTTTGCATAAAGACAACACAGAAGAAATACATCTAAGGCCTTGTAGTTTACTGGATGAGGTACTGATTCTGTGATTATCTTTTCAAAGAGCTGAGGGAGGAAGAGTTTTCAGAGTCTGAAGAGGAAGCTCTCTCCTAAGAAACTGATGCACAATGTTCACAAAATAATTCTGGAGGCTCTCAAAATTAGGACTCTACTAAGGAACTGGAATTCTGTTTTTCATTTATCATTGTCTTTTCAGCTACATGTTTACATGTAGACCTACCTAAAGAACAGATGAACAACCAGAATTGTCTTTATGATTTTCATTGTACAACCACAAATGACTGCTTTACACAACTAAATACTGCTATAAAATCGCATTGCATAGTTAACTCTGCTTAAATGCCTTTAAAGACCCTGAAGAAACTTGTTCTGAAAATACATTTCATCAAACTTTACGTACAAAATGCGTTTCTTTTCTTTCACATTCTAAACAATACCACTCAATCCACCAAGTTTTACTAAATTTTTTTAATCTAACTCAGAAATTGGAAGGGTTTTAATACAAAGAGACAGGAGAAAAAGTCATGCAATGTCTGAATATATTAATTAAAATATTTCGCAGATTTAATCCATCTTTCCTTGACATTCAGCTCCTTCCAGACTAAACTACAACTTCATATTGGGCTTTCTAGCAACAAAGTTCAAGAAAGACAAAATGTAGAGGTGTTTATTTCTGTTCTCACATATATATCCTCATGTCAAGAGAAAGATCTCAAGAAGCAGTCAGAATTAAAGTAATTTGATAATGGATATAAGCCTGGAGCAAAGGGTCTAAAGAGAATTATATTCCCTACAGGTCTGTGTATCCAGAACAGAGCAGACTTAAAATAATAAACTGTTTTCCCTTAATGCCAAATCGAAACTAATCAACTCTTTCTGGCTTATAGAATAATTTACTGTGAAATTCTCACCAAATGCCTGCATTTGTACAAAGACAAAATTGTAAGTTCCAAAAAATTCAAGCAGTCTATGAAAAGGTGAGGAACTAATTAAGAAAAAGCAGCTTAAGCTATTTTAAGCTTAAATCTTGCACTTTAACATTATGTCAAAACTATCTCCTGACAGTGCAACTAGCACTGATTCTCCCTTCCAAGGACATTTCAACAGCCCAACTCTGAAAGTACACGTGAGGGAAATTAATTTCAGCACCTGAAAGAAATGTACTGTCATGAAAGTTCAAAAAGCAGCAATACACCTCTCAGATCTTTTTGTCTGGTACTTTACAAATAGTTTGTGCCATAACCACATACATAATATATGCCCTTACGTCTGCTTCCCCAATTCTGGACTCCGAGCTCAAGACAAAATAATAATAATTCAAATTAGACTTGGACGCATCATTTAACATCAGAAAAAACAAGTCTGGAAGTGTCTTATTACAATACTACATACAGAATAGTGTCAGTTACAAATAAAATACAAAATTCTAACTATCACTGAAAAGCCATATTAGAGTACCTCAGTAAGTCTTATTTATAAATTACTTATTTCAAATTTATCCTCCCTCCTTATTCGTGTATTTTTGGCTACTGGAACACTGCAGAACAAATGTACCTAATCCAATTTCCAGATACAAATTAAGCAACATCCCAGATTATTATTAACCTTTTGAATATACAGCATGTGAGAGATTTATTCAAAAAGTTTAGATTGAAAAGAAAAATATCTTGATTCAAGAGTATAAATGAACCATCTAGTACATTTTCTCAGGTTTTCTTCCACTCTTTTGTAGGAAGTGCCTATGCTGAGCAAGCTCCCTGCAAGTTAAAACTAAAATGATCACCGTTTGTTCTAGGTTTCTCATAGAAACAAAGTACAACCTTTAACAAGAAAGATTACTTTTATATGAATATGGCCAAGAACAGTGGTACCAATGTAGAAGTAGAACTGTTCCCTGTTCAAAAAAAACCACAGTAGCTTCATACATATGAATAAAACCTAAAGGATAAGATCAAGCAGTGAAAATAAAGTTTAGCAATTCACAGGCATGAGGGCTTTGTTGCATTATGAAAATTAACTTCAAGCTTCCAGACGTTAACTTGCCTTTAAGAAGGTACACTTACCTTAGAACAACAAAAACCTTCTAAACAAACAGTCCAACCACACAAAAAACAGGTGACTGCAGTAAGACTGCAACATTTTGGAACATTTAGGTATTTTGCATCACAGCATAATAAATTCTTGCAATACTATGGGACACAAAACCTAAATGCTTTTTCCAAAGAATTTCTTATAATTATGAGGTACTTGAGTACTTCATATTATTGGTGCAGTGTTAATCATAACAAAACCAACAATGTTGTGAACAACAATCTGTTGGAATTTTTTGTCTTGTGTTTGTGGTTTGGTTTTGGGACAAGGGTGTGTGTATCGACTTGTTTTTTTTTTTTTTTAGAGAAAGCACAAGACTAGTGTTAGCTCAGTGCAGTAAATGCCACAGACCCTCATTCTACAAGATATCCTCTACATGTGTCATGTCTTCACATCAGCTCCTCTGAGTGAGTCACTTACCTTCAAACAGAGCTCACTGCAGCATACAAACATTCCCATGTGATCATTTAACTTTGGTTATCCACTACAAATTTCTGCAGCTTATGCACACAATGACTTTTGCAGTCTGAATAGTAAATAACAGTTAAAATTAAGTACTCTTCTTTTTAACATGGAAATAATATTTTTCCGTAAACCCAGGAAGCACAGCTGTTCAAAAAACTTATGGAAACTGTAACATACAGTTAGGTTTACCATTAAATCCCCTTATGCATAAAAATACCCACAACTGATGGAAGATTACTGTCTAATTAAAAAGTCAAGTCCTACTTATGAAATTATGTTCAATATTAGAGGAATGCTTTAGGCCAGGAAAGTTGTAATATACCTTAAATAAACCATGCTTCAAGAGGATAAGAGGAGTGAGCATCCACAAACTCAAACTACAGAACAGAGGAAAATAGGCATCTAATTCAGTGGAAGCACCTAACTTGGGGAAACTACTAACATTATATCCCAGAAGATTTTTAATGTACAATGAAGAGAAATGTAATAGAAGTATTCCTTGAACAGACAGCAGGCACTGAGAAGGAAGGGCACAGGTGCTTAGGGAAAATTTCTGCTGAAACATCATTATGATATACTAGAAAAAAAGAAGTTATTACTTTACATGTTGCAAAGCTGAACACAAACACCTGAAATATTACCTATGCTAAATTTCAATACCTACATTATCTCTCATTTTCATATCCAGATTCCTTAAATTTTCTTCAACTGCTTGGATTCTTCTTGTCCATGAGTCTTGCATTTCTTTTAGACACTTGAGTTCTTTCTTAACTTGGTTTCGGTACTGTTTCACTTCCTTGTGCTGCTCACGAAATTTTTCATATTCCTTGGAGGAGTTGAAAGTAAAACAATAAAAAATTGCTGTATTCTATTCCAGTGTTTTATACTGTCCAAACATTTCATTTAACTGCTCAAGAGTTTTAGAAAAAAAAACCTCTTACAGAAACTAGAATTAGAGCAACCATAAAAGTAATACTCTTGCTAGTTCCAATGACGAGAAGTTCTAGGGATCATTCAGTTCCCAACGAACAAGGAAACATTATTAATACTTCTTAAATAATATGCAATTCAAGCAGCAGAAATAACAACCCATTTATCTGCAATTACCTTGTTTCTAAGTTCATTTGGGATCGTGGGAAAAAAACCTGTTAGCCCCTCTCTGTTCACAGCTTGCGACTACTTAGACAGGAGCCTAAAGCTAAGGAGCCAATAACCACAGACAATTTTGGGAGAAAGAAAAGGAAAGGAGCCGGACAGATCATCAGAGCAAGTGACAGACACAACCACTGCTGAAGTAAAGGGGATAGAGTGGAACCCACTTCTGGGAAATAAAAACGCCACCATACACCACAAACACCAAAGCCATTGTTATCTAGGAAGTATAACTGAAAATACATTCATGAGAGAAAAGAGATGGTAAGCAGTATGGTGATCTAGAACCTCCACTTCTAGAAGGTGGGAATTTTGTAGAGAAATTAGTTTAAGCTGAAGGAGTCATTATTAGTGATTTTTTGTGTGCGAGCCTTATACTCTCTGGAGAGAAAAAAAAAAATTTAAAAAGGGAACAAGAAGAAGGGGAACTTCTCCCCACCCTCTGCAAACAAAGAAACATAAGATAACAATATATCCTATGACTGTGAAGGATCCATGAGAAAAAAAATTAGGATTTCAGAGGACCAGAGAGAAAAGTCTGTTTAACCTTGTATGCACTTAAAAAAGCCCCTAATTCCAAATATATGCCCAGCTTATTCCAAGCCTTGAAGCTTATTATTACAAGAGCAATAACAATAGAGATAATAATAGTAATAAAAATGATAATAATAATAGTAATAGTGTTACATAAAGACCACCTGGAAGCTATTTGTAACAGGTGACTTGGCTTTATCTTCTACCTCTTTTTTGTAGTTACTTAACTAGCCTAATGAATCACAGAAAATCAAAAGGCTAGAAAATCCAATGTCTTCCTACACAGTACCTTTTCATAAAGTCAAAAAGTATTTTAAGAAAGCTGCTCTGATTCTGTGTAGTCAGCAGCCACTCTTACAAAGTTACAGAGGTAAAGGGATTGTATTTTCACTTAGCTGAACAATCAAGCTTCAAATTTAGCTCTGGTCTAAATAAGGCATTTTCTTTTCAAAATTACAGCAAATGCACACACATACAATTATACTCCAGACTCCTTAGATATAAAGTACAGGCAAGTACCACAGAACTGTCATTATATGATTTTTACACAGCAGATTCTTTCAATTCTTTCAAAGTACACAACTAACTTTGATAATTGTAGTTATGCATTCCACTGAAGACCTGCAGAACTTCCAAAGCAATTCAGCTTTCCCAAGAGATATTTGCATCTCAAAAAAATAATTTTCTTAATTGCAAATGTCAGGGGACAGAAAGAAGAATGGACATGGTTTGACCAAAACATTTTCAAAACTACATGATTCTAGGAACTATGGAATTCTAAGGAACTTAGAGCATATGTTCAAAAACTTATTAGACATAGAAATATGTGAAAATGGTGTATAATCCTCCACATATAGAAGCAGTTATCACGGTCTAGAAAAAAACTGCTTGACAAAAGAATGTTCCTCAGGTGAAAAGCAGTAGAGTCTTCAAAATTAAAATTCACTTCAACAGTGATCAGACCATGAACAATCATCATCCTTAGGCTTCCCCTTTTCCTCTATAATTAAAGTCTAAGTCTATTGTCATATTTGAGTTATCATATTTTCAGGCTGCCTGTTTCTCTATTTCACATCATCATGCAGTGTACATACATCTGCCTTCCAGCTGACTTGAAAGCTCAGCTGTAGCTACTCTGCCTTGTTACAAAGGTAAATTGAACAGGTAGGTACATTTAGTCTTCAAACTGAAATCTGCATTTCGGAGAAGATGGAGCAGATGAAACATCCACAGAAGGAAGAATAAACACCCATACTATTCTCAACTTCGGTGAGCCCCATTTTAAAACACAAAACCACACATTTATTCTTAGAACTAAACAGTGTTAGATCAAAACAACAAAAAAACCCATACTCTTGTAGAACAGTGCAATTCTTCTTTTAGAAACAGCTTGGTATTTTGCAATGTAAGAGAACAGCAGAAGTTCTGTCACAGTTTGACAAATCAGAAAGCAGCAACAGAATGGGAAATTTTATTACAGTCTGTAGTTCAGATGTCCTCTACCTAGTAAAACAATTATATTGATGCCCTTTGATTTCAAATGTAAATTAAGTACATGAAAGATCTCATGTTAAAATTTATTAGAATTTCCCTACAGCCACTGCTACTGGCATCTCTAAAGTACATATTTACCTCCAGTTTCCTTCTCTTTTCCTTGAATACAATACACACTACTGATTCTGTACTGTCAATCAGAACTCCACCAAGGTGTCAAAGCATGCTGTTGATTCTATGGATTCAGTGGCCAAAAAGTTAAATTTAACTGAGTTGAGCCACTAAATGCCTTTAACATAACGAGCAATATAAACTGTCTAGAAGACAGCAGTGGAAGTACAGTCTGATTAAACTTGCTTTAGTAACTTGTTCCCTAACTTATGGAAGGCAACTTAATTGATAGCAGATAAAATCATTAGCTTAGCTTTCATCTGCCAGCATCCAGCAAGCCTTCTGAGTTCTGTATAAGCAAGTACCTCACAGCAGAGAATAATTAATATCAGTCCACATTAATTATGCAACACCAGGCTAACACACATAGTAAGAAAAAACCCAACCATTCAACAAGTACCGACATCACAGAAGGTATACCCTACTTCCTTAACACCCACCACCATCCATTTCAATTGCTACTCCTAAATCCCTCTGCTAGAAGATTTGAAGGCAGTGATGGGATTTCCAATTGCTCAGGATACAAAGGCCATAATGCTCTTAACACAGCCATGTGAGGCTCTGATATAAGCCTCACAAATTTGCAAAAGTAAGTTTTCTGTTTCTTCACAATAGTAAATAATGTTTTCTGAAAGTTTTATACTGTATTTCATTAACTCTATAATTCCGATATATATAGTTAGAATATAATTAACTCTAAGCTTGCAAACAAAACAGCATACTGTTTCAGCACAATGAAATCTCCACTAGTTTAGAGTAATTTAATCTGACTGCTCATTCAACACTAAATGAAGCTAGTTATTAAAGTGCTCCTCAGAAAGACTTACTTTGATTTGTGTAAATGACCTGGTCTTTAGGTTCTTTTAAATGTGATTTAAAATTTTCTGTCCAAATGCTAATATTTTTGAGATTGGCAATTTAAATTCACTGACATGTCTCCCATGCACACTAAACCTCAACTAATAAATTAAGAGGAGCATAACCTCTAAAAAAAATTAACACATTAAAAAAGTTACAGCTGAAGAAGCAAGCAGAGCTGGCTAGAGCTTAAACCAACTGCCTCTGCACAGAATAAAAGGAGTCCTGCTCTTGGCCTGAACTGCTGGCTTTCCTAAAACTGCAGTAACTACCTGAACTACTTCTGAAGCAATTTATTCAGCTAGGTACGCAGCAAACATCACAGTTAGACCAAGAACAGAATTTCAAGACTTGGCCTGTTTGCACTGAGCAATTGTAATGATATTCAATTTACTCCAGTCACACTTCTTCTAAAGCAACTTTTGGCCTATTTCTAATTCCACAGTTTTACAGGAAAGGGTTAGGTGAGAAAACCCCTGCAAATGAAACTTACCACCCATGGCCTTTTCCTCTCAAGCATCTCTATTATGGATACATGGCGCTTGCATTCATGGTATCTTTCAACATCTTGCTTGTACCGTTCAACCCTCTGCTTCATTTTCTCCAACGAGGTGGTTTTTTCTCTGCACAAGTTCTGTAATATATGCTTTCATGTTTTACAGCATCAAAACAGTTCTCAAAAAATAGTCTACATCTCACCTGTACATTAAAGCAGAAATTTAACACTAGAGAAGACATCTTAGCACAGCAGTAACTAGAGGGAAACCATCCAAAAAGACAGGAACAGGAGAATAAAGGATTAAAGGAATGGCCTGTATGGCTAAGGACAGAAATTGTTCCCAGAACTCTGGTCCTTTTCCTTTTTGTCTGTCTCTTCATTTTCAAGGAAGTGAGCAACATTAAAGCAAAGGGCCAGCTTGGTCATAAGCCAATGACTTATAGAAGACATAAAAGATCTGTCTAGGAAAGTTGCTGCTGGTCAAAAATCCCAGAGAAAAAGGAGTACTTGACAACAGGCATCCATTGCCTTTTGGGTCTGGACCATTACACATCTTTGTACTTAGAAGCATATGAGTATCAGAGTAAGTGAGTTGTGACAGAAGATGAGCATTATCTGGTAAAATCAACTTACCACAGACCCTGTAAACAAATACCACTTTCTAATTCTGTAACATGTCAGGGTAAAATTTATTTCACTTTTCCTCCATTCACTGCTCTCTAAAGATTGCATTTACCTCCAGTTCTCTTTCCTTTTCCCTGAAATTTTTCAGCTCACAATGAAACTGGTACATTTCTGGAGAACCTATGGATTTTTCAGTGGCTTCAAGCAACTCAGTCTTACTCAGTTTTGTAAATTCTCCAACTTTGTCCTACAAAATTTTAAAAAGTTATAGGAAAAAATGTTATAGAAAATACAGGATTAGCTGGAACAGTGCAATACAGTAATACCAGATTTATACAGTGAAACATACTTCTCATGAACATCATCTGACTTACAGTTCTATGCTAAATAGCTCTGTCATAGTTAATGACCATCTTATGCAGCGCCAAGCCTCCCAGAACACCTGTTCTAAGGCTGAAGTGACTTTGCAATAAAAATCTTTTGCAGTGTAAATACAATGACTAACTTGAAAGTTAAGCCACACAGAAGTTATTATTAAAGTGGTAGCCAAGGTTATAAGGAAGTACTGCTGTTGAAGGCAGAACAGCTCAAAACTGAGACTGATGCAAGAAGTGTGCTTGTTGTTGATACTCCAGGAGAGAACAAATAAGCCAGAACTATCAACACTGTATTGATTGAACTGACATTTACGTACTAAAGAAAAACAGTTCTTTAAATGCCAAGCTAAGTTACTCTAGAGCATGCTAGAAGCTCTGAACAAATACTGCATCTAAGTGAAAAATGAACCATGAAACACCTGGCATATTTTTGTTTCTGCAGTATTAGCTTTCTAAATACTAATGCTCTTCTACATGTTTCCCTGAATTCAACAATAAGCCCATTGCTAGGCTCTGATAAGGTTTCCTTCTACTACCATTCCTGATGATCCCCATGAACTGGGAAGGAGCCTGTCACAACTTAAAGGTGCAATGTGTGGCAACTTAGCTGCCTACATAGAAATCCTGTCCTGCTTGAACATGCGTTCAAATATGGAATGTGTAGTATTCTTTAATATTCTCTCTCCTTCAAGACTTATTTTCCATTAAGAGGGTTTTACTCTTCCATAATTCAATCTTACACATCTTTAAGCTCTATGCACAACAAACTACTGAAATTACCAGAAAGGCTCTATTAGCAAGCACTGCTACTTGAACATCAAGACAGGGAATGTCAGCATGGCTCCTTTCAGAATCAACAGGTATAAAACTGTCCAATTAGTGAGCTTTTCAGATCACACAGCTCCTCTTTTCTTTCACCACCACATCAGCATGGCTGCCTCATCTCTCTTTTCTTTGTACTGTCCCATCAAACTAGCTGAAGCACTAGCTGCTAAAGCTAACCAGCAACAAAGAACAGCACTTCACTTGCACCCACCATCTTCAAAATTAATTCATACCTGAGGAAGAAATTGGCACAAATTGTCCACCTGGATGTTTAAGTCTGCAATATGTTCTTCTACTGTTTTCAGGGTTGCTGGTTTTCTGTTGATAAACCACACTGATGCATTGTTCACCACATGAATCTCACGTGTGATAGTAATATTTTCTGGTAATTTAAACCTAATTAATAGAAAAAAGTATTTACATTTTCAAGAACATCTGGAAGGTGTTACACTATCAAAAGTAACCAAATGTCAAAGTATTGTGAAAATTTATGGGTAGATAAATATTTAATCTAAATTAACAGGACAGTAGCATCAGTTTCTCATTTTCATAATTCAGAAAACATCCAGTACTTCAGTGATGATTTAAATTCACATGGGAAACATCAAAAATAACCACAAATCTTAACTCACAGAAGTTACTTACATAAATGAGATGGTCGTGCTGAATGTATGAAACACAAATTGTTATAAATGTGGACAGTTTCTATAAAAGCATAATATGTGAGACATTAAGTAAATTTTTAAATTGGTGTGAAGGAGATGCAGTACATCTTTAAGCCTTAGTGCACAGAAATACATCAGTAAACTGTGTATAAATATTCCACTTGAGGAGAAAAAAAAATAGCATACAGCACAAAAAATACTAATTTATTTTCATTTTCTGCTTTTTAGAATCACTAAAGATACATTAAATCTCATTTCATTTTCTAGCTCAATACCTATTTTCAAAAATTTAGTCTGGTTAAGATTCAGCAATAACAACTAAGTCATACTCCTGCAATTTTGGTTTATCATTTTAATTCAGAAATTGTCTAGAGCCTGTTAAACACACTGTTAAGGATGGAGCATATAGGCTTATAGAGTGGCCATGTACCTCAAGACCTTTAGGAATAGAGGTCAATGCAGAAGTGAGCACACTTCTGCTGCTGGTGTTCAGACTAAGTGCCACAGATCCTATAACTTAATTGTTACTGAACTGTTACTTCCTGCATCACCTCATTTTAATTTATGAAACTTCCTTGAAAAGGCCTGCAAAGCCATGCTCCTTTCTTTCATTAAATTAACATCTTTTTACTATCATAACTTGGGTTTAGATACATTTCAAGGGCCAAATTCAATAAATGAAATACATGCCTACAGAACTTCAATTTTTACCTCCTGTCAAAAAAGCAATCTCCTGCATCACTGGTGTCCCATCCTAGATGTTGTATTTAAATATTTTCTACCAATCAGACAAAGGACTCAACTACTCACTGCTACCATGACAGGCTAGGTCTAATGAGCATGAAATGCTACATCTTCACACATTTCAAGATTCCTCCCAGACTAACATCAGAATATATTTATGTTAAAACAACTGCATTGTCTACATGAAAGACATCCTATCTCCTAAACATATTGCTTGGCCAATCTCTAAAGAAGGTCTTACTTGATCACTCCCACAAAAATAAAAATGGACAGGACTTTTTCCAAGGCCTTCCATGGAATTTTTTTGTCCCCTCAATAAAATTTTCTTTGTAGAGAATCTAATCAGGATGGCCAACTGTCAGACAAATTAAAACAACTATCAGCTGACTATTTTCTGTTTGACTCAGGCAAACAGACCAGCCTAAGGGTTATTAAAATAACCTGTGCCATAGCATCCACCAAAAAGGAAGCATGTAATAGTGCACTATGCAGAAGCTACTAATGTAACTTTACAGACCAAATGATTTCCACTTGCTATTTTGCAACAGCTTGCCTACAAGACTGCATTACATGGAATTAGTAAAAACATTTTTCTACTTCTTTTATATCATTATGTGATATTTTCAGTGAGAATCTAGGCAAGCACCTCCTGCTAGCAGTATCAGTATAAGAAAGTGAAGGCAGATTAATCTGTCTTAGACTTTTGTCTTTTCTTCTTCAATAACAAGAACTCCATCCACCATGTAGTGATGGTTGAATTAGTCAGCAAATTTGCTAAATTTAAATCAGCTTAAACATTATCAAAAGCTAAACACACGATATAGAACTATCTTTATCTATGCATTTTTTTGTACCTCAAGACAAGTGAAATGCTTCAGAAAGCAAGATCAAGAGTAGCCATTACTGCTCATTTCTTGCATGATAATTATTTAAACTTTATGTTCTGAAGTCTGGGGGAACTAAAAAAGGATAAATTAATGCACAAGCTTGAAGACAGACCTCTGCACACCAAAATTTTTTCTCATAACTTTGTGAATGACTGTGCAGGGGAATAATCCAGTGAAAAGTGCATGAGGAAATAGGTTTAATACTCACAGTTCAATTTCCACTACGCCTTTCATGCACCCATGCTTCACAAAGAGACCGATCTACAAAATTAATTTACAAGTTGTGATTGCAAAGTAAAATGTATTATCTTATAAGAATATGCATTTGTATAATGGAACTGCTGTAACAGTGTATTTTATTGAAAACTTGCAATTAAAAGCAAAATAAAGCACTACCTAAAGGAAGACACTAGTATTCTCCTCCACCAGCACTAGAACCTCCTCCATAAGTTAACAACTTCTGAACAACTTCAGCCTCCAAAACTGAACAAACTATAATCAGCAGATGCACAGACAAGAAGTTCTCATGAATATGGGGGACAAAGACAAGTGAAAAGACACTGCTGAATATCTGTACTAGAACTGCCAATTCTAATAGTACGAAAATACATCATGAAAAGTAAAGACAAGTACCAACACACAGTACACTTCCATGCAGTCAATTCCTATATTCATACTTGCTTATGACTGAGTAACTACAAGAGAATATGTGCAATCATTTAGGCACTCAATTTCACTGCTCTAAACCTACTCAGAGAAATTGCATCCAAGAATATACAAGAAAGCATGTGCAAAAATCTGAAAATTTCAAAGTATAAACATCCTACTACAGCATCAATGCATAATATCTTGACGGTAAGAAGTGAAAACTGAGTAGAGCAATCCAAATTCCATTTAAATCAAAGATCAGTGCCTCCATCCTTTTAGCTGAATTTTCAAGACATATAAAGAGTACATTATCTCTACAGGTACTATGTATTTTGGAATTTATTTTACACTTCATCTAATTCTCCTTTAGCTGGTACTTCTTATCAAATGCTCAGCCCATTTTCTATCCACTGTAGATGCTTGGCCATTTCCAAACAAAATCTCTAGTCCACTCAGGTTGCACTACAATTTAGGCGTTTCCATTTCATAATTTATACAAGACAGCAAGCAGTTAATTAAGATAATCCCCCCCCCTTTGTCTCTGGGCCAGGTTACTCTTCAATTCAGATGCCTTACTTTTTATAAAATTAAAGTAAATAAAGGAGACAGTATTTCCCCTATCCTCTGCTGGGCAGCACTCTAAATGAAACTCATATTAATTATGAAAATCACAAAAGCTCATAATTACCTTATCAGCTCGACCTAGGAAAGAAGGTTTTCCAGCCAGTCCCAGGCAGATGGCACAAACAATGCTTGACTTGCCTGTGCCATTAGCACCTAGAACCACGTTCAGGTTTGGCCCTGGACGTACTTCACAGATAGAGTATGTTCTGGAAAACACAGCAAATTTTTTTCGTTTTAAAACACTGTATTACCTTTAAAAAAAAAAGGACTTGCTTAGAAACATTTCACGATTTTGTTAAACAGATACAATGACTTCATCTAGACTCAATTGTGAAATATCATTTTGTAAAAAAGTCTCAAGAGTGAAAACTAACATTTCAGTGAACACCATGAAACACATTTCTACCAGCCAGAGCACTCACGAGAACTTTCTTTAAAATCAGCGACTATGAAGAATGAAATCCAGCAATATGATAACTTTTAAAATGAACTTACTAGTGTATAATTTTATTTACAAAAAAAAAAAGAATTTTATTTAAAAATAAAGAAGACAGAGAACCGATCATGCAGTAGCTTTCTTGAGTTACCATATCAGCCCATCCCTAGTGTTTTTTTCTAATGCATTAGACATTTTTCACCATGTGCATCCAGAATGCCTACTGCAATAGTAACCATAGGACCAAACCCATCCATGCAAACTCCTCTCAAGTTAACACCCTAAATTTATAAAGATTCATTTGATGTTCTATACCTGCACTGTGCCAAACAGAGAGATGAAACACTACCACCAAAGCAGGAGTACAAAGAAGTCAATGGCAACACAATATAAACCATGTGTTTGGGAAAGAGAAGGTATATAAACTCATAATAAGGATTTAAACTACTATCTCCTAAGATTTCATTAATATCTAACACGTGACTCATGCACTACACCACTGAAGGTTTTAGAGGCTGGCACGGAGCCGTAAGAAATTGGCCTGACAACTTCTGCTGGTCACCACAATAACTCCAAAAAATAATGGTATTCGCAGCCCACAGTAGCTGGAAAAAACATGTGCAAAGACACGTGTTCCACACACACATTTCATCCTAATGGGTCTCAAGGCCTATCCCCGCTGCCCTACGATCATCTTATGCACTCTGCCCTGCTCCACTGCTTGGCAGGCAGCCGCCTGAGGCACAAAGAGCCCGCAGCGGCTGCAGGGCCGACGGGAGCCCGGCATCACCTCTGGCAAGGCTGGCGGGCACCGGGGAACGCGGCCCCAGCGAAGCGGCACTGCTGACAACCCCAGGGACTCCTAACTCACACAGCAGTGTCTCCGAGCGCCCCACTCCCAGCAAGACACGGCCGTACAGGGAACACCGCATCCAGCACTCGCTCTTCCAGCTCCCGCAACCCCGGGACCCGCGCGACCCCGCTCCGCTGCTTTGCCCTTCCACGGCGCGGCGGAAGGGGCAGGCCGAGGCCGCTCAAGGGAGGAGAAGCGTCTCCCGCTCACTCACAGAAAGTTTTCCATGAGGATCCTGACGATGGAGCCCACCACGAAGGGAGGGTGGGACACACTGTGCCTCCCAGCCTTCAGGACAGCTTTCCGCTTTTCTGGCACCGCCGCCATGGTCCCCCCCAGCCCCTGAGGGCCGCGCTCGCGCCGCTCTTGTTGCGCGAGGGGGCGGGGCTGAGCCGCCCAGAAGCTTCTCATTGGCGTGGGGCGCGCGGCGCCCGCGCCCATTGGCTGGCGGGGCGGGGCGTTGCGGCCGTCGTTGCTGAGGCGGCGCGGCGCCGGCGCCCTGCGTGGGTCGGGCCGGGCCGGCGGCGGGCGGTGCGTTCCCCTGCTCCTACGCCCGTGTATGGCGTTGTGGGCAGCTGAGCGTGCTTAGTTCGGAGAAGACTGGGAGGGAATCTTAATAAGACATACCACTATCTGAAGGCGGTTGCCGAGAGGGTGGTGGTAGACTTTTCATTGGTGCCCTGCGGCAGGATGAGGAGCAATTGCCATAAACTAAAACTCAAGAGGTTCTTCCTCAACATGAGAAGAACCTATTTACGTTGAGAGTTTAGAGCGGTGTAACAGCCTTCCTCTGGAGGTTGTGGAGTCTCCCTGTTTGGAGGTGTTCAAGCCCCAGTTGGACACATTCCTGTGTCGCTTGCTGTAGGTGACCCTGTCTTGGCAGGGTGGGCTGGAAGAGATCCAGAGCTCCCCTCCAGCCCTAACAATTCTGTCATTTCATGATTCAGGCTAATGAGTCAGGTAAATAACATTCCAACATTCCTGTCGGAGAGCTGGTTTGGCAGCAGAAGTTCCCGGGTGTTTCTGGCAAGCTCAAGGGTGAGCCCGGGAGCCCTGGATCCAGGCTGAGGCCTGAGGAGTATTCCCTAGCGGCCCAGGCTGAGGAGTGTGGCCGGGGAATGTACCACAACACACAGCTCGTCTTTTCTTTGAGGTGGGTCGAGAGTCGGGTTTTGTCTTTTCCAAGAGGTGAGCTGTAGAGCAGTGTGGAACACTGCCCTCCCTCTCACATCCAGCGGGATAAAATGCCAGGTCGTTTAGTGCTCGGCTTGAGCTGTCTTTGTGGATCCTCATGATTGTAAAGTGAAGTTTCTGTTAGGTTTATTTTGGTGTAACACCACGGTCAGAATACCATTTCGTTTACTTTAAAAAGAGAGTAAGTGACATTTTATAGCAGTTGTTATTCTGGATTTCTGTTGGCATAAATGAGACATGAATTTGCCTCTCTTTTTGGAAATTAATAAGGATAATGATAAAATGAAGACTAATGCAAAAATATTTAAAGAATAAAAACAGTATTAAACAGGAGGACAATGTTAAATAGGAGACCATTAAAAGGGCTTTCCACTGATCTCAGGACAAGCTGACTTCCAGTCCAGCACAAAGCTACATTTAAAGAAATCAAATACAAGCCCATTACCACTTGAGGCATTATAACTGCTTTCCAAAGTCTCTCTTTCATTTCCCTTTTACAGATTGTGAGACAACTGGGATCAAAGCAATTACTTGTAAGCTCTTCTCTAGCTTTTGAAGAATTTTTCAGGCATTAAACAGGCCTGGTATGGCAAATCTCAGAAGAACTATTCTTTGCCCCATTGTGGTCCTGGTACAGCTACTGCAGCAGTGAAGAAAATTAAAAATAGTAAATAAATATTGATCCAGTACAGAAATTAATTGCGTGAAGTGTTTCTCATTTGGACAGAGGTGATAGAATATTCTTTTATCTCACCATAAAACTGAAGTTTGCCAGTGGAGAAATCTTAATGCACCATACCCAGTTTTCAAATGTACTTTAGTCATTCTTTTGCTAGACTTTGAATTTCCTATTCTATAAACTGATATTCATCAGACACTGAAGTAAATGAAAGCCACCTTTCAAATTTTCTTTCTGTACTTTAATTACTGCAGCAAAAAAATTATTGGAAAGCTGATGTTCCCTACTTAAAGAAGAACTTGGGTGTGTTTTTCGTGGTTTCCTCACCCGCCCTTTTTTAGCCTTTATCTTCTCTCCGCTTCCCCAATCACCCCAATCAGGACAATGCCTCACACCTTGTGGATAAACACTTCCTTCAGCGATACTGATGAAATCACTGAAGCAGTGAGGTCCCTTGAAATCACTCCGTGGTGAGCAGATTAGAGGCCTTCCCTGAGGTGTTTAATTCTAACAGCCTAAATCTGATTATTTTGATGGTGTGAGGCAGAGTTGCATAAATCTTTAGAGATCGAAGCCTAACAGTAGCTGCATTTCATTTACATACGGAGATTCACCAAGCCTGATTATTTTAACTGCTTAATCTTCACTTGTTTTCTGATTAGATAATTTGACCTGTGTATTGATACCAAAGAGTGCACTTTACAGAACTATTGCAAAATTGTATTGATTCATAGGAAACAGTCGCTTATTTTTGCTTGCTTTCATTTTTGAAAGAGTGATATGTTCGTAAGCAGCTGACTAGGAAGACTGTAGGTATCCAGGATAGGCAGATAAGATAGCAATTCCTTTTGGTTCTTCCTCAGTCTCTAGGAAACCAAAAGCAACTTCAATCTGTGTTGCTGAATAAATACATGAGTATTGAATGTATTGCATCGAACAATCTCTTCAATTGTTTCTGTCACCAAAACAAAAATTTAGGAAATATGTAAGGGCCTGGATCATCCGAGATGCTGTTGATCCTTACAGACTGTTAAGAAAAGCATATTATTATCTCTGAAAGTAACAGGATATGGTGGCTGCAAGAATAATTTCTACCACTCAGTGCACAGCATCTCGCAGCAGTTCTGATTACTTTCTGATAGCTTTCTTAGGTGATGTAACCCACACATTTAATTCTCTTCATGTTCAAAATAATGAATTCAGGGTACTTTATTAGGGTCAGTTCTTTCTCCTTACACTTAGTATGAAATCTAGAGCAGACCAATACGATGATAAAGTTACATTTTATTAGGAAGTTATAGTAATAAAAAAACCAAAACAACAAAAACTTACACACAAATACATAAAATCTTAAAAAATAACAACATGTGTGAATTCCATTTCCTGTTAATAAAAATGCAAGACATCTGTGGTTGGGCAAAGTGTAAGTGCATTCTCTGTGAGTGTAAAAACTTATTTAATAAAAAAGCAAACAAGACTCTCATCCAAGGAAACATATGGCTTTAAAGTGTTTCATATCATATAATTCCACAGGTCATCATCTTATACTGAATTATACTGAACACTAGAAGTGAGTTTATTATTGACAAATATATTTGTTATAGTAAAATAATATAATCACATAAAATTGCCAGCAGAGTGTTAAGTTTCCCAGAGAGATTTGTCATTGTGACTAATTGCACTTAACCTGTAAGATAATACTAGTAGCTAAAACTATTTTCTTTGTTATTTCAAAACATTTATAATTTTTTTAACAAAAATCCATTCTATCCCCAACACAAAACATTCACTGAATGCAGATTTAAGGTAACACAATATTGGACTTCAATTGTGCAACTTGAATTTCCTCTTTTTACTTATATACCAGAAATGTTAAAAAAATTAAAAATGAATGATCTGTGCAAAATGGGAAGCCTTTAAGTAATAACTGATATCTCATGGAAAAGAGGAAATAATATCAAAAAATGACGGTCTAAGAAGCCCTGAGTCAGTAATTTCATTTAAAAGGTGAGGAACATAAGTGCTCCAAGTTTTTCCTATGTATTGGTGTGTATTCAAACCAGTCCACTATTTACTTAAAACATACTTTAAAATAGGCAGTTCGTGCAGTTTCTCACATACAGTTCTTCAATGTACTTCATTCTTTTTCAGACTGTATTTAATACTCAATTTCATTTAAGCTGTCGGGGTAGCCTGATGAGAATTGAATTTCTTCCACTTCTGGAATACAAAGAATGAAGCAATACTGTAATTTTATTTTTGTCATACATAAGAATATTTACAGCAGAATTTAATTAGCATGCTGGATGTAAATGGAACTGTCGTGGTTTTTCAAAAGCATACAGCCACTTTACTGTTTGAGATTCTGAGGATGAGCTCACGTCCTATTAGAGAGTAAAGTAACTATCCCAGCAGCCTGATACTAAATTCAAATGGGGACTCAAGGGAAGAATCACCCACCCACAGACAAGAACTGTGAATTTCATGTGTCTCTTAAAAAGTATGTTGAAACTTACCCAAACAAGGTCCTGCCTGGAACAGAATGTCATCGATAGCAGTGTCACTTCTTATTGACACACCCCGGATTGCCTCAAAAATAATCTGTAAAGTAAGACACAAAGTTTCATGAATCCAAATGGTGGAAGGACTGAACAAAATAATAGCCATGCAGCCTATTCAAGGGATGTACTTTAGCTCCTCTCTCCTCTCCTCTCCTCTCCTCTCCTCTCCTCTCCTCTCCTCTCCTCTCCTCTCCTCTCCTCTCCTCTCCTCTCCTCTCCTCTCCTCTCCTCTCCTCTCCTCTCCTCTCCTCTCCTCTCCTCTCCTCTCCTCTCCTCTCCTCTCCTCTCCTCTCCTCTCCTCCTCTCCTCTCCTCTCCTCTCCTCTCCTCTCCTCTCCTCTCCTCTCCTCTCCTCTCCTCTCCTCTCCTCTCCTCTCCTCTCCCCTCCCCTCCCCTCCCTTTTGTTTTCCCCTTTCCTTCGACAGACTTCTGGCTTTGCATCATCCCTTCTTGGTGCCCCCTTATAAAAACCACCCTACAAATCTGGACACGGCTGCAGACAACTAAAGGAAAAGAAATTGCAGGTATGACCTTGACAAAGCCCTACCACTACTGACAAAAAATGATGCCGTTTAAATTTAAATACTTTTCAAAAGCATTTAAAGACTTCAAAAACATTTCAAATTCATAACTATTTTCCTACTTGCAACCTATTCATGGCTTTAATAAATTTCTCTCTAACTTCATTTGTAAAAAAATGCATTATTTCATGTTCTTCAGGTGTCCATTTAATGCTACCTACATTTTAACATATTAGTTGGGGTTTTTTGTATTTTTTTTTACATACAAAACTTGGATTCTAGTACATAGTTCACTTAAATATTTCAATTTTACTGTTTCTTGCTTACTTTTCTTACCTGGTAGTTTGTATCACTTTCATATTCTATCAGTCCCCTTAGCCATGAGATGCTTTGTTCCCCTGTCCTCCTCCACAAAGGTATCTCTTCATCATCCCCTTCCTTTTTTAGATAAACACTTAATAATCCAGTCCCAGCTCCATACATATGATAGAAAAATGTCAGGCACTGTTTTCCAGATGTTCCTCTTAGTAATCTCGAAACTAGGTATGCTCTCTGTCCATAAACCATGTTAGATGCCTCTATATACATGTAGTATCCTTAAAAAAAATGCAAGTAAATATTAGCAAAGTAGGATACATTATGTTGAAATGTTCATTATGCTTAACATGCTCATTATATTAAAAACTTCATGATTGAAACTATTTTGATAAAAATGTATAGACTTCTACATTTTTAAACTGCAATATTTGAGATAGTGTAATAACTGTGTACTGTAGTAATGAGGGGTTTGAATTAATAAAGCCAAGCGATGATCTAGTCTTTCCAACAAGTCTTTAGAGAAAAAGGCAAGTTATTTTATTCTGCTGTAATATGAGTTCTAGGTTTTGATTTTTAACTGAAGAAACTTTTACACATGGTGAACAACAAAGTCTTTGAAATGGATTGCACTAGTTGGTACAAACCAACTTGGAAGTTCTCCAGTACACAGTATGAGTTATGGACCTACAGATGTAGATAATCCTCCTGTTCTCCCTCTCTCGACTGCTGTTTGCCACCAAACTATGGCCTGGCTTAGAGGCAATATCTTCACTAGGGGTTTTAGGACTCTTGAGTATCACAAGAGGCTTTCAAGCATCCACTGGTTGCTGTTGCTGCTCTCAGCATTCTGCCCATCTCACTAATCCTTGGGAATTCCTCTCCCTCTGAAGGCAATCTCGCAGAAGGCAGACCCACAGGACCCGGAGGACTCGTGGTGACAGGCAGGCAGGTAACCCCACAAAAAGGGAGCATTGGAGAGTTCCTGCATTATCTGAGTTCACTGTCTGCTGGCAGAGGATATATCTCAAAACAGAGCAGTTGCTTTTTGCAGCAGATGGGATGTGGGGATGTTCCTCAGTCCTCTGGCACACCTCAGTTTGCTCCAGCTGCTGAGTGATGGAATGAGGGGCATGAATTTGCCTTCCACCGATTAATGGCCTGAACCCTTAAAACTTGGTTATATCTGTTGAAATACACAGGCACAGAAAAGAATACAAAGGAAGAATATACTAAAGCTGCTCTTACACCAGGAATTGCATTCTGATTGAGATTGAGTCATTGGAATTCTGAGACAGCTGCATGTACATCTGGCATGTACATCTGTACATACCTTTAGACTGTGGTTGGTGGTGATGAAGTTTTCTGTGCACTCAAGCTAATGGGAATCCCACCTGCCTAAATACTTGAACTTGCACTAGTGAGCATTTTCAAGATAAAGAGCTTGTGGGATCTTTTTTATTCTTCATGTTTTCTTCTAAGTTTGAGCGCAAAGCTGCTCATGCAGAAGAATCCCAACCACTTGCACAGCTTGTTGCTAAGAGATGAACTAAGGAATAATCATTGTCCCAGACGAGGCTTAAAAGGCTCTCAGTTTTGAAGTCAAGCTATCAGCCTCACTTCTCAGACTACTTAGTGATCCACATAAACGGAAAACAGGTCTAAAGTTAGTTTCAGGGAACATTCACATAAACTGGGAGTTTGGAAAGAGCTTTTTCCATGGGGTGTGGAGAGTCATCCTCTTCTTTTATCTCTCAAGGAAAAGGCTACTTTGGGACATGACAACCAAATTATCCACATTGCCTGTAGATAATTCAGATTAACTGTCATATTCTCAAAACCACTCATGAGACCCTACAGAATGTTCTTACTTCATTTGATTAGTAATTTTTCTGAAAGAAAAGTAAAAACTTTATCTGCGGGGTTCCATTTAAAATATTTAATTAATATTTTTAATTAACTGCCAATCTCTCTTCTGAAAGTTCAATGTGAAACTTAACTCACCTACCCCAGTAGTGTGGTCTCCTCTTGGTCCAGTGTAAGAAGTGGGAGTTGGACCCCTCTTCCTGTGCCAGCTCCCACGACCTCTTTTCTTCTGGGTAAACACACACTCATCTTTTTCAAAAGTGCATTCTCCAGGACTGGGCAGCAACAAATCTGTAAGGAGAGTTTAAAACTTCAAATACATTAGACTGATATATGGAGAAATTACACAAGTAATGTATCGCATTTCCCCACCTGCTGGCATCAATTACATCTACCTGGCAATGCTTACAATAGTCACAAGCTTATACAAAACTACCTTCAAACTGTCATATAAAATGTAATTTAATTTTCTTCACACATTTGGGAAAATCCGTGCCCTAGTCTAGCTCAGTGACTAGGAGTCACTAGTCCTAGGATTCTTTAAAACAGTTTATTAGTCTTCACAACAGTGCTTTGGACTAGATGATTTTATGAGGTCGTTTGGTTTTAATGGTTGGTTTCAGTGATCTTAGAGGTCTTTTCTAACCTTAGCAATTCTATAATTCTATAACAGGCTCTGTTAGAGAATTACCACTGTAATTTTCACTGTTTTGGCACCCCAAGCAGGTTAATAACTCCCGGCATGTATATTGTGCTTAATAAATGAAGTTTCTGTGAACTGAAATCAATACCACATTTAGCTCTCCTCTATTCCTTTGGCACCAGATTCTACTGCGGCCTACAACAGACCACAGAACTGTAATTACTAGAGTATTTTCATTATTTCAATTCTATTAGATCATAGAAAAGGTGATATAATTCAGGTGCATGCCAGGAAGCTTCTGTCAGGTAATCTGAATTTGTCAGTCAGCAGTAAACGTTTTGAGCTGCCTCCACCTTTTGAAGAGGAGGAAGCCTTGATACTTCTGGGGCATTTCTCAGGCATTTATTTTGCTGCCATCTGAGACAAGCCATGGCATGACTATATGCCCAGATACCAGTTCTGCACCTTTGGTTCCTTTTCCAATTACTTACAAACTACAGTGAGGCAAAACAGAAAACTGTTGGAAATAGTTTAGAAAAATGGCATCTTTTTTTGTACTTGTGACTTCTCTCTGTTTTGTAAGCCTGAATGCATGAAATCCAATCAAAAGAGGTAATGAAAAAGCTATTCAAACCATTGCAAAGGCATGGCTTTATTCCAAAAATGAATGGGATTATAGATTGCGGCTGCCTCATGAGAATATTTTTTTTTAAATTAGGATACAATTGTTGTATTGTCAAACTTCGCAAAGCCACAGAAGAGGAAATTTGGTGAGTTCAGAGAGACTAGCCTGGGTATGTCAGAGGGTAAAGTTTTCCTGAAACCATTCGGTTCTTCCCACTACAGAGAGAGTCTTGGACTGCTCTGTCTTCATTAAAGAAGTGCAGCTCATGTAAGGCTGCGTCTTGGCCTTGCACAGCTGTACTTCTTTCTCATCTTAAAAAAAATAATGCTGTGTTTTGAAAAATGTTGCTGGCTTCTTAAAACCCATTTGAAAACTAGTTTTCACTCGGTTGAACTGTGGGTTTATTTTAATGCACTCAAAGGACCATTCACCCATATACAACTGTTCTGGAGTCACTGAAATTTATTAGGAGTTAGCTGGTACTCCTGTGAGCAAAAACTGGTCCTCTCTGGACTATGCTTTCTACTTTGCAAAAATAGGATTTATGCAATTCTTATTGGAAAAAAAGAAAAGAGAAGAAACCACAAAAATATGTAGGCAGATGTTGGATAGGCTTGGGAAATGAAGGTGTATAATGAGCTCTTCTTCAAAAGGATAGAGCTGTTGGATGATAAATACACACGGTCTTACCAGCAGCCTGGCAGCTTCCCAAGCTCAGTGAAACATCATCCAGTGCCACAAGTCCACAGTCCCAGAAGCTTTTACACCAGCTGACAAAGACAACCTGTGATACAGGAAGAAAGTTTCAAATACGAAACCTGGCCCTATTAAGAGTCTGAAATGTTAGTGTTTTTTCCAAATGCAGAACAGGAATAATGGATCCACTTTGTCTTGGCACATTCTGCCAGTGGCTGAAATGTCAATTCCAGTGTGGACTAAATGCATGTTTTCAATCAACAGAAAATATTTTCTCATTTTTGTAGGCAAATTATGTATATCTGTATGTAATTCCCATTTTACTTGAGTATTTTTTTGTCTGTGAGAAAGCATGAGTCGCTGAGGTTGTTGTGAGTTTTTCTTGCCTAACATCAGACATGAACAACTCAAATATCCTCAACTATCTTATACTGAAAACCAGGAGGTTTTACCCATATAAATAAATTTGAAAGAGTAATGCAAAGTGATGGGCGAGAGTGGTTGTGGCAAAAAACAAAGAATAATAGAGATGAACTGATACTAGTTCACAAAATGAGATTATTCATAAATGACTCAGTGCCATGATATTGTAGAGCAGGAGACTTGAAATGTTATGCATAATTCACAATGTTCATCTGAGTTTGTGAAGATTAATAAAAACATCCAAGATCATTGATTTGAGTAAACATTAATTTTGCCATGGAAAATACAAATTACTCATGAGATAATAAAATGTAAAGAAAAACTGTAAGACTCAGTTGCCCTTCTGGCAAGGTTGACACAGATCTCTTTGAATTATAGAAGACACATTAGGATTTTTTTGTCAAAACACTGCTGGTGGTTTTCGTGGCCTAACTACTCCAAACCATCTGTCTGAGCACTGGGGTTATGACCATAATTTGGGAGGAGCTTTTCAAAACAATTCCTTTGTGTTGATGTCTGTGCTAGTGACTGCAGATGGATTAGTGTCACTTCTAACCATTTAATCTTACGGGCAACACCTCAGTTCCATATTTGAGATTAAATGCTGACTGACATTTCATATGGATACAAAAAGGCTTTTAAAAGTTCTTAGAGCATTATTTAGTATGTTCTCTTCTAGTGGGTTTGGTAACACCTCCAATATGGTATCTACATGGTATTTTGCCAGTTTGTTTTGCTACGTAGTATTTATTAACTCATCTGCTTGTAGAACAGCATAACTACACCAAAAACTTAGATGCATGTTTGCATTATGCTGCCCAGGGTGCAGCAATTTTTGAAACTCTTCCATTCAGTGCTACCTATCCTGGTTATTATTTATTATCTGTCTTGTAAACTGCTACTGATATGGAGTTAAGGAGTGCCCCTGCACAGAATGCAAAACACAGTGTACCTGTGGCCTATACACTGCACCTTTCTCTTTTTCCTTCCCACTGTATCTTAGCCTCAAGGTCTAACAGGACAAAAATTGTTTCATACTTGGTAAGTTCATTGTCAGGACAGGACATGGTCAATCCTTTAAAAATGGCAGCATCTCTTGGAAAAAGGTGTAAAATAAGCTAAAGTAAGCATAAAACAAGATACTGACATCAGGTGAATATCATTCACCAGAATTTTAATAAATGCATTCTGGTGAATATTTGTAATGAACTAAAGACACATTATAGCCCTAAATCCATGAATCTTCAGAAAACCACACATGTAAGGGTGAAGTCATCCTCATTTGTGAAACATTTCCACACTGTGGAGTCATGTTTTAAGCCATGCTTTAGTATTGACATCATTGGGAGCAGGATTAAGTTCTTTCTTCTTAGATTGCTGTAATTGTTCCATACAAGGTATGTAACTACCCACTGTATCCTGCAGAAAGCCCTTCATTTCACAAGCCTCACAGCAATAACTGTGGTCTCTCAAAGGCCACTGAAACAGTAATCTGTGTACAACCAAAGGATTGGTCTGATTCAGTGACACAGGTAAACTTGTTCAGCTTTGCCACCAGTATTAAGCTTCACTAATTTTCCACTTGATTTTTGTGGTGCTGAGGGACACACTGCCATGAGCAGACTTCATAATTTCACAGGGATGAAATTACAAAGTCTTCTACTTGGGAGTGCAGAGTTTTTAGTATTGGCAATGGCAAATGCACTGAAATTGTTACAGTCCCCTCAATATATTTTGTTGTTAAATTCTTGATTGACTTTTAGGCAATGGGCTAGAACATTTTTATTCACAGATCAAATTTATTCACTCTTCTTCTGTTTTAAATATCCTTTTTTTGTCATAAAGCAAAGTATTTTAGTATTTGAACTTTACCTACCAAAATTGTATCAACTTGGATTTACTCAACTACTCACTTTCACACTGAGTCAGATCTCTGAATCCTCCCTACAGTCTCAATAGAACTAATCTCAAGATGGTTTCCTTTTGTTCTTGTTTTGAATTAAAATATTTGCAGGGTCAGTTTTTCCAAAATAAAATTTTATGACCTTATCTCATGTCTTGGAGAAGAGAATAGGGGATTCTTTGTGCTCAGCTTTTTTCCTCATAGACCATGGCAGATGAACAACATACTGATTGTTTCAAACTAGGTGACAGATATTCCTGGACTCGCATGCTATTTTGGAGGCTAAATTAAAACATTGTCCAATGCAGGCAGTTGTTCCCCGTGTTGCTGAAAAATGAAACATATCTCTCGTGTCTCTTTTTGTTCCAATAACAGGACACAGCTGGGGCATCAGTTTCTTTCCAAACCATTGCACCAGCTTATTTATCTTAATTATCTTATTTATCTTAATCAATTATCCTGGCCTTCAGTCTCAAAGTACCAATAATCCTTACTTAGCACTTATCCTGGATGATATGAGGTATGAGCAATGCCAGATGAGAACGGCTGCTCAAGCAATCTTCTGCCAAGACATCGTGTTGGGTTGTGCTGCAGATACTGGATGAGCTAGAAGGGACTTCTCATCCTTAGCTCTTGGCAACTCTGCAAGCAGAATGTGACTTAAGACTCACATGCAAATAAAATTAATCTGCTTTTAGAGGAGAAGAAATAGAAGGACATGCAGTAAGGTACCTCCAGTGTAAGGAGGGAATAATGGGGAAGCTTGCTATAGGAAGTTTGGAGGGAGCTAGACCAAGAGGAGGAGAAAAGGAGAGAAGATTCCCTTGGATCCCTGTATGTTCTATGTATTTCTTTCCTTGTTTGTCCCAGAATGTATACATCTTGCTCAGTTAGAGAGCCAGATTGGCCAAACAGAAGAAAAGCACGAAAACAAGCCAATCTGGTAACTTAAAAGCAAGCTATGCCTCTGTAGCAAGGTAATTTATCTTATTCCATCCTATTGAATATTCCTAGGTTTAAATGACACACTATAAATCTGTGTAGACTCGGTCTGTCACTTAGACACATTTAAAGTTCAGTTTCCTAAAGATGTTATAGTGGAGTCTGAGTTGTTTTTTATTTGAAAAGCTACTGCTGTAATTTCCTCACAATGACAAAAAACTCAGTATTATGAAATAAAAAAATTATTTGAACACTAGAAACAAAAGTGTGATCTGACATGAAGAAGCAGTCAAGATGTTTTCACAAGACAGGGAGCCTGACTTTTCAGTCAGTTATGCAAATAAACAGCCATATAAGCATGTAAGCCAAGGACTGACCACACAGGAATGGGAAAACCATTCTGACTGTCTCAGGGCTGTTCAATACAGATGTTTTAAGTGTAGAACAAATTACTCATAGCTAACTTAATAAAACTAGATTTTAAGTGGCTTGTATTTCTTTGACTTAAACAATAAGAAACTCATTTATCAAGAACTCAAATAACTGTTAAGTGAAAATGTGAATATCTGCAAGCTTCTGTCACTTAAAATTAATTGATTTCAAATGGCACTCACCAGGCAAGTTCATATTCTTGCCATGTAAAACGATGAGCTCCTGTGGGAAAAATAATGTGATATGAAAGCTTCTACATAAATAATTGAATAGCATTGGTAATAAGCTTGTGACAGTTGAAAAGGTTTTGAAAGCCCTTCCTGTCCAGGGGCAGAAACAAACAATGAAAGAGAAACATAAAGCTAATAGAATAACCTAGTGCCATGGACTGTTTATCCTATATCTTTTCTTGCTGGATTGCACAACCTAGTAGAGAGCACCGACTGCACACAAATACATACAGGACACCAATATTCCTATCTGTCCCCCACCACTCTCCCAGATTTCCACAAATCTACTGCAAGGGGTCCATCCTCATTCCAGTCAAACAGTTTCCTGTCTGTTAAGGATCAGAGATACCAAAAGGAGATACGTAATATTTCATGCAAGGTGTTACCTTAGCTACTGTGAAGGTGCAAACCACTTAGGGACTTCTTCCTAACCTGACAACTTTGTCAGTTTCCAGTATGCTGTTTCCATAACCATGTATCAAGTACCACAGGAACTGATATTCCCACTTTGCAGCACTGTCCTGCTGTTTCCAAACTCTACCACTCTTATTTTAGAGAGGCATTTCTGGTGACTGTTCTTCAAGAAGTGTCTTATTTTAAAGGTAAGGGAAGGAATGACAGAAGGTTCTATAAAACTGCAGCTTGATCCAGCCTCTTTAGGGTGCATACCTTATTGTGGGAAGACTGATAAAGGTTTTGTTGGAACAGTACCAAAAAGCTCTTTTATTGGACACAAGTGTGAGTTTTTCAAGGGAGGAGGAGGAGGAGGGGGAGGTGAGGATGAGAATGTCTGCCTTCCTCCAGTTGGCACCTGACTGGAGAACTGTGTTTTTCATACCAGTGACTTGATCACAGGGATCTAGGATTTCATTGTTTATCCAAGATAATTTAGTAATTTACCTATTATTTTGGTGGACAAGCAGGAAACACAGAAAAGAGAAATAAATGCTAGAATTATGTAACATTGAGCATCAGTACAGTGATGATGTGAGAAAAAAGACATGCAGATCAAGTACTAGGTGGGCAGCAGAGTAACATCAAATATCTAGGGGAAGTAGCACAAGAAACAAACCAGCATTAAAACTTTTATATTATGTCCAACCCCCAAAAAGCTGAAAAATTTGCTGAACTGGAGGTTCACAATTGAACCACTGTGTTTACAGTCACTGGGAGGTCTATTTTCCACAATTTTTTAAAATCCTTTTTAAAATGTATGGATACTATTGGCCCTCACAGCATTTTGCAGCAAAGTTTCTCAGTGTTGTTTTAAGAAGTCATCTCTTTTCTTTGTTTTAAAACATGTAAATATTCAAGTGCAACATTGAGTCATTTGATTTTCCTTTCTCACAATTGCAACTAAAATTAGTTATGGAGGATGAGTGAAAGCAAACAGATGAACTCAAGTAAAGAAAATGAGGAAAAAAAACATCAAAGAGGAATAAAAGAATATTTAAGGAATGAAAACCCAAAAATGCAGCCACAGCTACTCTGATGAAAATAGGATAGACTGTTATGCCAATTACTTTTCTGAGGATTTGATTTTAAACTCTTTGGGAGGCTCAAGCACTACTTTATCACATAACATTGCAAAAGCTTGCATGATGGATAAAAACCACAAGATGTTTGCTTTCAAAAACCTGAGCCTCAGAATGGTAACCCAAACCTAGCAGGAATGAGCAGAATTGACAAAAGCAGACCCAATTGAACTCAAACCTTCATTTTAATCTAGGTATTTGGACTTAGTTGTGAAGTTGCATAAGAGAAATATTTTTCCATATTGGTGTTTACCCACATACACATGCACACAAACACACACACAATATTAAAATGTAGATTGTTGCTTCAGAGGTCATGTGAGCTTCTCAAGGATGCAAATGATAAGTGAATTTTTCTTTCAGTTAGCTCTTACATTTTCCTGACATGTATTGGCATGGAGGATCAATTTCAATGCATTTAATCAACAGAAAATTATCTACATGTTTAACATTTAAGTTTTCATGCTGCCATTCCAGAGGTTTATACGATAAACCATGAAGGATTTAAGTGATTTCAAAAAATATTAGAATTTTTGTTTTAATTTCTTTCTTCCCACTCTTACTCCTTGGGTACAGCATGAATCAATATATACTGTATGTATATAGGATCATAGTTACTCACACCAACTAGGAGAGATAGTTCTGCAAGTACAAATTAGAAATCAGGATTTTAAATTTCCTGCATTCTCACTAGCATTATCCACATATATATATTTGCAGCATGTGCATGCAAACATGCAAATAAACATAAATATTAAAAAATAAAAATAAAAATAAAAATATACACAAACACCTATAGTTACATATGTATATAAGTAGTTACAGACATTTATGACTTCCTTAGCTGGATCATACCTGCCTTGCCTCTAAAACATTTCATTTTCAAGGTGTCATATTAAAGCCAGCTTCACATTTCCTCCTCACAGAATTCAAGCCTTGTGCCAGACTGCAGTTAGCTAATTCAAAAAGAACTTGCAAAAACCATTACAGAAACCAAGCAATGAAAATCCATGTCTTTTTATTGTCCTGATGCAAACAAATATGCTATCAAAACTAAAAGGTATTAGATGGATTTCATATAATTTTCAAAGCTTTGGGAGTAGTATTCATAGTGAAAGAAAGATTAAGTATGTGAGCAATTAATTTAGAGCAATTGTTTTCTGGCTGAAATATCATTTTGTACTTCAGGACACTTGACTGTGGCTGACTTGACCAGCTGTTAAGGAGCGCCAGGAAACTGTTCACTGTTTCCACAGGGGCTGACCCAATCCAAAAGTCACTCCTGGTAACCAAAAAGCTGCTCAACCAAACTACTGTGCTTGCCTATAACTTCTTATCATCCAGGTCTACATATGATACACCTCAGGAAACAATAAAATAGACACATCAGTCACTACATCTGTATTAGAGGAAAGGTGGCAGCCCTATCTTATTTTGAGACCACCTCTCTCCACTAAAAGATTGTTTTTCACTTGCCTATGACATTGCCAAGACACAATGATTTCAGCTCAGATTTTTCCATGCTAGGTCCTTGCTACAGCCTTGTTTTGGAAGATTTAATCCAAAATAGTTCCATCATTTCTGAGAACAAGGCTAGGAAAAAGTGTTTATTTTGCCCCTATTAAAAAAAAAAAAAAAAAAAAAAAAAAAAAAAAATCAGTGAAAAGCTTGAACACTCCTAGGTTTTGGAGTAGGAGCAGAAAAGTGTCAAGAGTCTGATCTTTATGCCAGTTCTATCTTTTCTGCCAAGTCATTAGTTTTTGAGAAACTAAAATTTGTAGGAAATGAGACAAGCAGGGCAAACAGAATGGAACATGAATAATATTACAGGGAAAAAAAATTGGATTGTCCAGAGCTGAGAGTAATATGAGGACTGGGGTGGGGGGCAGATGGGACAGGTGAGGTAAAATAAAGATGCCTCAGTGAGGATGCAAGAGATACAGAACAGGTGGTGGCAGGACAAGAAAGGTCAAACTTCTGTGATGTTTCTCAGCACTGTCTCCCTCCAGAGCCTGAAGTGTAATCCCTTACTTGCTGGGTCCCACCACTCCTTTCTACCAGCTAGAACATGCTCTGGTGCACCTCCACAGCTGCCCTACATTGCAATGAGTGGTTTTTGCCAGCTGTTTCACTACATTCTAGGCAGACACATCTTCACAGATAACTAACCTGAGTGTTTACACAGTGCCACACAGTAATACTTCGTTTCCTTCTGCTGGCTTGGAAAAGAAAAAACAAACAAAATAAAGCACTGAAATACTTTTCTTAAATATTGAGGTTGAAGAGCTGGGCATGAGATTGCAAGGAAAAGCCAGAATTAAGTTCACCATGCAACTTCATTTGAGCCTACTTCTGAATATTACAAGCAGAGAGTCTGTAACTACAGACCAGGTTTTCACCCTCTGCCTTTAAGCTATTTTTCACCCTCTGCTTAAACTTTGGCAGTATCTGTCTTTTTTATGCTATCTTCCCATCTGTAAACATACCTTGATGTAGTTTCCATATTAATGTGTTTCAGAACTTCACCCATTTTCTTCTGTTTGTCTAAGGAAAACCTTATAAACTGAACCCCTGCCAAATACATAGTTATTTGGCTAGGGGGTGCCTGAATTAATGGTTTGCTGGACACATGCTGGCTTCTGTAAAGCTTAATAAATCTCACATTTTGTGATATTTGAGGAATGCCTCCTCTACAGAAACATTTCACAACTTGTTTCCATGGGAAGGAAGACTTGCACAAGACCTGAAGCACCCAGAGAAGAGAACTCTTTTGAGAACTGCCAGAGGCCAATAAATAGTGCTGCAGAGCCTGATGTTTCTCCCCCTCCTACACATCTTCAGGCTCAAAAACAGTGAGGCAGGCTTCTTCACAACTGTTTTACATATCCTGACTTCTAGGAAGACAAAAATTGTTCTTCACAAATGGAAAAGATTTTCCATGTAAATGTCTGATGCTAAAAAACCTGCCTCCTCCAAGGCTTTCAACCAGTTTTAACAGTCGTGCTCAGATGTCATCACTACTCATGCAGTTGATTTTGCTACATAAGCTACTAAACCTTTCCAGAAGTAATAAATACCTAGACAGGAGATGACAAAAGTAAATTATAAGCTTGCCATTTTCACTTCTCTGCAATATCTTGGGATGATACTATAAGAAGCTTTTCTAGTATGCACTTGCTGGGCACTAATAAAATTTTTTTTTTTTATTCCCTTGAAAGGGAATTATAAATTCTGTTATGTTTTACGGATAAAGTATATAAAGACCCATTGAAACTCTATGGTATCAGGTGTCTTACAAAAAACATTATTCAACAACTAGAACTGAAATTTTAAATGTAAATTTGTCTCTCAACACAGTTAGGCAGCTGGTTTTTTGGTGACCTTTTACAGTCAGTAACTAGTGTTATTTCAAAAACTAATTTGTGGTGGACAAAATATTTTAGGTGTTTGTCTTTAATTTAGAAATACTTAGAGTTGTCATGCAAGCTCCCATTCATATGTTCATTATATTTATACTCTGGTTAACATGTAGTGATCCATCTGGTCCCCCTTAGATGACTCAGAGATAACAAAATGCTCACTATTACAGAAACAAGGGCAGCTACAGAAGTAGTACTTACAGAAATCTGTGTAAAAGTCAATCTTTGTAAAAAGAGTGGAGATGAGGAGTTACAATGGCTTAAGGACTTACTCAGGAGGTGATGTCAAGTACCAATGTGTCATTAACTTGCTGGCACAGCGTAATGACCTCTCCAATGAGACACTGCAAATTCTCAAGTCAATTGCTCTCATTTATACTGACTTCTAGCTTCATATTGTAACCCAACAGTTGAGTTTAGGGAAGTAGGATCAACTCCCAGCTTTGGCCTGACTTTACCATTACTTTTTAGATTATTTAAAATCTGTAATCGAGTATGACAATGATATGACTCACATAGGAAACAAGCAAACAGAAAGGAGAGGTTGTGAAGCATCCACACAACTCATGTCTTGGAGAAACCAAGACACAACTCCCTTTTGTTAGAGCTCCTCCGGTGAAATCACTTTGCAGTTATAATCCCTGTATAACAAAGTACTCTGAAGAAGACAAGGAAAATCTCCTCTCAGAATTCAGTAAATTTGAGGAGTTGGCTCTTACCTTGCAAGGCATAGGCTTTTTGAAGGAGATTTCAGCTTGAGTCCAAACTCCCTTTGGAGAGTCCAAGACAGACCAGATCTTCTCTTGAACAACATGATTCTCCTCAAAGATATAAACTGCAAGAGTGCCACTCATCTTGAAAAACCCATATAAAGCATAATAAAAACGCAGACAAAACTGCAAGTTTCCTGGCAGGGTTGGGCCATACAGACGTCCAATGTACCCAGGCTGTGATGTAAACTTTGTGTTTGCCAACAAATAATAACCTGCAAGACAGCATAATTATTTTATTTAATATGCCATTAGCACAGCTGATTTGTTATTAAAGCAGCTTGTGTTACTGCATTAGACTTGGCTTATAAAAACAGTTCCAACTGGCAAGAAATAGATTATCACACTCTGACGGGAAATAACCATTTTTTTCCGAAAGCATCCTGTCTGGTTCTAGCTACACTGGCACATGGCTAAGTTACCAGAAGTAAGCATTTAGCAAATTTATCCTGAAAAATTCCCTGGTCTCACTGGAAAACCTGCCTTTTTGGGGTTACCACTTTGAGACAAAAAAATAGAGGGTGGGGCACAAGATCCTGCACCAAGTATAAAGAGTTGAGACTGTAGAGCATATGATTAATAACCATGAATACTTTACACAGAGATATCCGAATTTCAGAACTTATTAGCAGTCTTTTCACCATGTGGTTTCACTACACTATATTTCTGTTTTCCCCTAAAAGCACCAACTATCCTAAGCCAAGAAGAGCTAATAGGCCACTTTTCCTCTCCAAAATGAATGCATTAACCTATTATTACATGTACTTCCATATTTTTGTGGATTCATCCCTCCAGAAGCTCCAGAGCATTACAGTCAAGATAGTATGAATTATGGCCCTGCCTGACTATTCAATAGCTTCCTCCTCTACATGTGGGGAAGCACAGCCAGAGTTCCAGGCAAGACCGAGCTGTGAACACTGATTTTTAATGGCAGAGGCAAGCTAACTATTGGGCCACTGATACTACTTAACAGAATGAGCAGTAATACAATAGGTTAACCCTTATATAACCTTTTATATAACATTTATCTATAGTTTGACTCTTCTTGGAAAAAGCAGTTTTGATTCACCGAATCCGGTAGTGTGATCTCCTGCTCTGTACACGTTGCGCTTCACTTTCACTCTGCTCCATCCTGGGCCATCTTTGTCATCTTGGTAAAAATTACACAGATCTTCCTCGAAATTGCAGCCTGCATTGGCAGGATTGAAAAGAGCTCCTAAAAGAAAGATACATATGTTCTGTTAGGATGAGTACAGTGTGATAAGCACAGGCACTTGCTTTTCTTTACAGAAGATAAGCATGCAAAGATGGTATACATATATAGTGCACAGCCAGGATGAAATCAAACTATCAAATTTCTATTGCAAGTCAGTCTTTTTATTCTTATATTATTTGCTGCAGCCAGGAGAAAACCTGCTTCGTAGCCCCCCAAAAACAGAAATAAGCCACAGATATTAAGACCAGATTCTTCCTTCAGGACGTTCACAAAGTCATTCAATCCATTTGTTTTCATCTGCTTCTTCATCCAAGGACGAATCCTTGTTTCAGGATAAAATTACTGTGTCTGTGTGCCCATGGGTGCTCCGAATATAAGCATTTAGTGGTTTTTATAAAAAACACTTTTTATAGTTATGTGTAATGTGTGTGCATATGCATGCTGTAAGCAGGTAAGCAAAAATTTTTAGTTCATGTACCACCTCATGGCTACTTTCCTCCAGACCTTGCCTCACACAGTGCTAACACTGCAGTGAAAGCTGAACCATTTATAGTAAAGTTGATTAAAAGCAAAGCTAATTCCCCTAGCCCTGCTGATAGCTCTCTCTTGACCTGCAGTATGGAATTAATGGGTCAGGACTTGCTTTAGTAAAAAAAAAAAAAAAAGTGACTTTGCTGTATGAGGCATACTAGTAAGTAAAACATTTCTACTTCTTCAAAGGCCTCACCATTCCTTTATAGAAGAGAAGAAGGGGGCACAACCCAAAGCTATCATGAAAATTTTGGCTTTGCCAGGAGTCCAGACACAGGACATTGTGTTCATCAATTCACAGCTGCACACATGACCCTTCTGCCTCGACACTCAGAGAGCTTTTCCAGCAGGGGCAGGTACATAGGCAACAAGCTTTAGCAGAAGAAAAGTGTCTTTGGAGTGATGCCTGGGGTATTTTCAGCCTCAAATAGCCAAATCTAAGTCCTGCCTATGTGTCTTACTCTTCCTGCAGTCATGGCCTCCCACCTCTGCTTTCCTAGTTGAAGAAAAGACAGATGGAATACTGCCATGTAGGATTAAATCCATATTCTGATTCATTCTTTGCTGAGCAGGTTTAGTACTCGGATACCTTTTCTTCCATTTGGCTAACATCAAAACTTTTGTTTAACAAAACTTCCAGAAAAAAAAAGTAAAGAAAAAACTTAATGCTGTTATGTATATTGCTATGGCCAAATTCAAGCAGAATGGAGTGATCTTGCTTTTTAACATCTCTACTCAGAAGAATAGTAGATGATAATAATCGATAAGTCTGAAGGATCAAACAGTATATGTTGTATTTCCACAAAGTACAAAGCAAATAATTTACTTTCATTTCTCAAATAAAAAAAAACACCAAAACCCTAAACAACCACAAAACCAACCTTCAAAATCCAAGTTAGTAGGTGGAGTTCTAGATGAACCTATCATATTTAGAACATATTCTGAACCATTCAGATTAGATCTGAACATCAACCATTGGGGCAGAAAAAGCTATAAAATTTATCCCATTTCTCAACAGATATAAATTGTCTGAAAATTAAAATGGAAAAAAAACAGATAAGCAGCTCCACCCCCTTGAAAATTGCAAATGTAACTTAGGAATTTTTGTTGCAAAATAAAGCAAATACCAAAAAGGTATTGGGGAGATAATAAAACAATGGATTTACTTAGCCGGGAGATGTGGATTATTAATGATTAATGTATCTGGGATCTTCCTCCTTCAACAGTGGCACTTCAGCTGGGAAGGCAGAGCTAGAAGATACTCTGAGATAAAAAGGGGAGGAAACCAGGCTCTTTCGTTGATCAATTTAAAGAATTAGCCAAAAAATAAAACTTATGACCAAAGGAATATATGACATCAGTGGGAAACCACTAATCTACTTTTGACTGGTTTTTAGAGCCATAGTAAAAGCCCAGCAATCGGCTGCTGAGGAGGCTGCATTCACAAATGACAGTCCTTTGTCCCAAGTGCCTCTATATCAGAGGTCCAGGGATTCAGGTGGTGTCTGTTGTGAAAACCTAACAAATACCTGACAGACACCCCACTGCCTGAGATGAGTAATACCTCCTGGAACAGTGAAGACAGGGAGGCAAGGCTCATGTTTTTGCTCTGAACAACATCTCGGGGTATGTGGTATGAACGCTGGTGTTAATGAAAAGCCCAGGGATTTTCTTCCTCACACCATCACACCTGGGAAAAGCCACCCTCTCTTTCTGTGGCAGGCCTGCAAGTGATAATTTCCCAAAACCCATAGTGATGCAAATACAGCATTCAGTCCAGCACTCTGTTTGCAGAACCCCCAGGCAAGGTCTTTGGAAAGGAAGCATTACGGATTGGTTTCTGGAAAAAATGAATGAACAGTGTTATCTGTTGTTATGTCTTCTGAAGGAAGAGGAGCCCAATGGGCTGGTCAGTTGAGAAAGTAGCACCAAAATTGCAAATACTGACAGGCAGCTCTGAGGAGCAAGGCAGAGGGGGAAAACAAGGGAGGTAAATAGCAGTAAGGGCTCATCATACCTGTCTGATTGCTGCAGTAAACTGGAGAGAAAGAAATGTCATCAAGGGCAACATAACCTCCCTTGGCGCTATTGAAAGCAACTTCAAATATTACCTAGAAATTGTAATAAGTTGTTAATCATCTGCCATATAGTCAGGATTAATTTTGGTAGACATATTTGAAATACAGAATTCTGATTGGATGTACCAGACAGACTCCAGCACATCTCATACAGTGTGGCAAATTAAATTCTATCTCTTATTAGGGATATAAATCAAAGCCTGACCTTGGCACTAGATCACTGCTCACTCAAGGGCAAGGAAACAACAAAGGGAACATAGCTCTTCTGCTGTTTTATGAAGCACCACTTTTGAAGATGCATTAAGGCTTTTGCCATTGTATTATACAAAACCACTATTCACAATCATCAGTCTGTAGTGACTAGAGCTCCAATTTTATCTAGAATCTGTCTGGATCAAGAGTTAAAACCCCTCTGTGTTCATTACTCTGCTATTAAAATATTAAATTTTACAGTTTTCTGTAAGCATCCTCAGACATTGAAACCCATACTTGTCAGGGAAGATTTCCTGTAGAGAATTTATTTAAGAACCAGAAAAGCTATTGCTGAGTTTTGTTTACCTAAAAGATCAAACAGTGCTTGTATTTAGTTGTTCCCAGGGGACATAATTTCCTCAAGTAAGTGGAGGGCCATCTATAACTCTTGAGGAAGTGTCCTAAAATTTCTCTTAAGTATCAAAGCTCTGAGATACAGGAAAACTTTGAAAGCCAGTCCCAGGGACAAAGCAAGGAAATAAGAACAAATGCTTTCAGAATGAGATTCTTTTCAGTGAAAGCAATGCCTGTGATGTTTTGCCTGAGGGTGGGAGGCAAACTAGGAGAGCTAGTGAAAGAATCCTAAGCAACCTCCTTTACCTAGGTGAAAGAAAGAGGAAGGCCCTCTTGAAGCAACCAAAGAATTCATGAGTTAAGGTTTAATATTATTTCTATAAAATGATCTCTGAAATAATTACTGTGTTAAATTACATAGAAATTGCTTGAGCAGATTAAAGGCCTGTCTAGCCCAGTCTTTTTTTCCAGCAGAGAGAGCACCTAGAGAAAGAACTGAAGACAGGCCTTCAGTTCTTCTTCCTTTACATTATATTCCAGACGGATTCTTTCTTTCCCATTAATTTTTCTAATCAGTTTTTTAACTGATCTTAACAATGGTATCTACGCTATGATGAGGAAGAAAGTTCTATGGTTGTGTCATATATGAAAAGACCCTCTGTTCATTTTATTTTAAAACTGTTATATGGTAACTAAGAATTTGGAATAGCAATGTAAATTTTAAGAAACAGGGAACAGTTAATCTTCATGACTCTTAAGAACTTCTACTATATTCTACTTCCATCTTTTTTCAATAGAGGCTGAAAACTGTTATTTCATTAACATAACTTCTTCATACATTTAATTATCTGCATCTCCCTCTCGGACAATATTTTTAAATTTTTTAAAAATCTTTTCAAATCTTTGTTTAACTGAGAGAGCTGAAGTTGCATACCCTGCAGAACACAAGGTTTCCCTGTGCATTCACCCAGTGGTACAACATCCTGTGTTTTGTTATCTCTTCCCATATGGATAGTTTCCAACATTCTGGATGGATTTTTGAATGCCACCAGGAAATGAGAGGATATTTTCACAAACTAGGTGACAGTATTGCCAAGCTCTAAGTGATCATTAACTAATTTCCATCAATAGTGCTAGGAATGATTTTCCCCTTTTAGTTTGTATTTACTGAACCAGTAATTCACTTACCATTCTGTATGATGAAGCCTTATAAGAGTTGCCCTCCTTTCCCTTGAAGTCTGATAATTTAAATGGATGATCACTGACTTTATAAAGTGTTAAAGGGCTGTGTAATATCTCATGAAAATTAGCTTTACTCCTAATAATTTCTGGAAAACAGGCTTATGGTGAATTAGCAAATAACTTAGGTAGAATTAAAGCAAGTAGAATTTATTTGTATTCCATGAATTAGAAGTATATATGTATAGAGAGATATATGCGTGTATACATACTACATATATATGTGTAAAATATACATGCAAGTATATATGTGTATATAATAACTACTTCAGTCTTCTAAGTTTGGGGTACTTTTTAGAGAACATTAGGGAATAAAATACTCTTTTTTTTTCTGATAATCTTGAAAGTCATTATAATAACTATCAAGAGCTGTCTTTCATAAATAAGGACAATTGTACTCTTAGGACCCAAGTTTGGATTTTCTCTCAGGAACTTCAGGACCTAAGTAAGGTGGAGAATAGATCTCAATTTTTTTAAAATTTTTCTTATGCAGTATTTTTCTTATGTATTATTTTATAATACTCAGCATCCTCAAAAATGGATCATAGAGTCACAGAAATAGGGGACTGAGAGAACTTTGATATTATTCAGCAACTAAGAAGCCTTCCACCAGTCAAATTTTACAACTCCCTAGGTACTCTGATCAAACTACACCACCTGGCTTCAAAATCAAGCAGGGGTGTGGAAAGTGATCCGCATTTGACCTTTAGGCAAAGGAAATCATAGATCACCACCACAGAGCCATCTCTCAGGCACTGCTGGTCCCTGCCATGTTCCTGGCTTAGCCTGAGCTGGCACTCCTGTCTGAGGGAAGCTGGAAGTGCAGCTGGACTGTGCAGGAAGGATTGCTTTACCTCCATGGGATACGGCGCATTGAAGTCGACCTCTGCCAGTGCCCACTCTGCATTCAGTGCACTGTCTGTTCTCCAGATCTCTTCATAAAAGCCACTCATGTCTCTTAGGTAAACAGTAAAAACAATGCTGCTTTCCTGCTTGAGTTGATAATAAAAAGATAAGCAGCCAGATATTGGGGCTGTGGTCTTTGGTGAGATTAGCTGGGCCACTTCCTGAAAATGTTTGACATAGACAGAGTCCACATACATGTAGTGACCTAGAAGCAGAAAAAAACTTGGAATTAAGGACACTCTCTAAAGAACACTCAGGAAGTTTCAGCAGACAAACAGGGACTAGACATATACATCTATGACCTGGCCAACAATGGTTTCTTCCTAGAAAACTTTAAAAATTCTAAAAGGGTTTTTTTTGCTTTTTTTTCCTCCTATTGTTTGGCTGAGATACCATTGGCAAAATAGTCAGTCTCAGCTCTTTATTTTCTTAAGTCTTTATTATTATTAGAAGTTATACATGTATCTGTATTTGAAATGTAATAAACTCTAAATTTTGGGAGCCATTCATAAAAATGAAAAAATGTGCAGAAACTGTGTAAACTCCCTGCCTCTCAACAGCTCAGAATAGTATTTAGTCTCTCTCAAGTGCAACTTTTATTAAAGCAATCCAAGTAAATGAACAAGATTATTAGCCATGTGTTTTCTCATCTATTATACAGCAGTTCATTTAATATGTCAAGTTATGATCTAATAGCTTTTAGTCCTTACATGTCTGCTCAGTGTATCTAGGATTTGGTTTATAAATGTCTTATTTTTACTGCATGGACTGCAGTTTTTATGTAAAGTCCTTAAAGAAGACTTTTTGGAGATGTTAATGAACAGAAAAATGTATTCCATATGAGGAGAGCAACTTCCCATCATAAATATGAGCCAATATGACCGGCAGCATTTTCTAAGGGTATAGCTTCTAAAACTTGGATTATTTTTTATGCTATCTTAATTTAAACAGGACACATCCATGTTCACAAACATGCTGTGCATTGCAGTTTTCCTTCTTATGCACTCCCAGAAACACAGCATCAAACAGTATTTGATGAACAAAAAAATGGCTCTTCACAAGTAGAAAGCCTGGAGAAAATTGAAGAGTCAGACTGGTGGGGTACTTCAGCATGAACTGTGTGAGAACCACTAGATTAATTAGCACACAGCAGTCTCAGACCTTTAAGTGTCACTTCTCATTTCACTCTTCTGGAAGGAGGCAAAAGGACTTGCTTGGCTGTGGCTCTCCTCCAGGCTGCCCATGGCCAGGGACTGGAGACTTCAGCAATCCTTGCCTGCGAGGCTGTCGGCTTCACTTTTGTTCTGGGGTCTTAGCACATCTCAGAGCTTCACTACAATCTCCCTGGATGATGCAGCTTCACAGCCCAACTCTTGCAAAAAGAAGGCTCTTCCATGACTCTAAGTTTCTTGAGATCCTCTCAGTAAATGGTCAGCAGTGGGGGCTTGGTGTGAAATAGAAATGCTGTGGCTACAAGAAAACACATCCCTAACAGCTGGGAGCATTTCCTGTCACAGTACTTATTTAATAGGCTGATCCACTGTCTGCTGTTGGAGTTGTGGTGAGTTTAAACTTTCATCAAAATTTGACCAACATTTCAGTGACACAGAGGTGGAGTGACACTCTGTACTCAACTCACACAATTGTGAAATAAATAAAAAGGCACAGCGGCATGAGTTAAGGAAAGAGGATCAACCCTGCCTTTCATGAGATGTGATCCTTGCACTGCCACAAGCACCATGCCATCCAAGACACACTGTGTGCAGCCAGATGTTCTGACCATCACCTGCTGTGGTACTTTGTGCAAAGGTGAAGTTATCCCAAAACCCTTCTTCACAGCTGTGTAAAACCCCTTCACTAACTAAGGTATCCAGGACAATCATTTCCTATAAGGCAAGTGCAGAAATTCCAGTAATTGTTCCCAGCATTATGCCTCTGAGAGGCTGTACTAATGGCATTGCATTTTACTGAAAGAAACAAAACTTCTAAACAGGACAGTTTAACCCAAGATTCTCCAAACATGTTTATTAAAATATGCTTGGAAAACCTTAGTTTTCCTACTCAATTTTCTCAATAGCAATGGGAAAGGAAACCCCTGCCACATGTACAGAGCAGCAGAAGAATCTAAAACTTACTGTGGCCCATACATTTAGAATACACAGAAAGTTTTTCAGAAATTTTCCAGCTCTCACATCTAAAATTTTATCCTTCCCTCTGAGTAACTCATTGCTTTTGGATCCTAGAGTGTAACAGCCTTACTATACAGCTTACAGGCAATTTTGTGTAAATTTCTACAAAATCCCCCAAGCTCTTTCTAATCCCCTTTTTTTTCCCATAAATCACTCTTACCATCCCCACCCCAACCCCACAATGGAAAGAACTCACAAAATAATAACTCACAGTGTGAGAGTCATACATGAATCACAGACTCAGATTTTTCCACTATATTTCTGCTCCACATTTGTTGCTTACCCAGTGCACTGTTAAGTGTGTGGTCTTTGGGCAGGATAGACTGAGAATTCCGAATGTTCCCTCCACCAACAAACCAGTTAACGTTAGGATTCCAGCGGTTCATATAGCCACAGAGATGATTTTCTTCAAAGTCACATTCTGCAATTGCAGACAACACCAGATGAGTGCATCCATTCACATATGGCAGAGTAGATAATGCCTGTATTTATAGAACTGGACACAGCATTTAGGGACTCATAATAAATATCAATTTTTTTTTATTAATTTTGGATAAAATTTTAATTTCCATCCTCTTTGGACCAATCTGTCTTTTCATCATTTGCCAGAATAGAACTGCTGTAATTTAGAACCAAATAAAGCAGATTTAAATATACCACCCCTTGTAGTAAATAGCCAAAGCAGAACTTTCACTTGTAAATCAGGGATGGCCAGAAGCAAAGCAGGATAAGTATTTTGTAACAGTAATCCAACTACTTTGTCTCCTTCACAGAGCTAAAGAATTGTGACAACTTGGTTGGACTCCACCAGAGCTCTCCAGAAATGTGATGGTCTCATAGCCTCCTAGACACTGGAATTTTTGAACTTCATTAGCAGTTTCTAGCAAATGTCATAAGGAAATGGCAGTAAGTGTAAATACACATATCAGCAGAGGTTTTTTTTTCTGCAGCCTCAAGATGACACTGTAAGGAAGCCATGAGCAGGCAGAGAGCAGAAATAATCTTGCAGCTGTTATGTCTAGTATTTGAAATAGTGCAAAGCTTTTTTAAAATATAACAGCTGTTCCTGCTTAAAAAATAAATAGATTCCGAATTATATTGCTGTATATAATATGTGTGTGTGTGTATATATATATATATATATATCACAGAGATAGGTGAAAAAAACCCAACTTACTAGGTTATGCACTCTTAGCTTAAAAGTTATCAATATTGAATATGGCAGTGTCCTTTTCAATTAGGAAAAAGCCATTGTCTTTTTTTTAAAACCCAGACCTTCCATCCAGTTTTGAAACTGACAACAAGGCATTCTTTTCTCTGTGGAGAATATGAAGGTTGAGTGTACAGCACTTACCAATACAATATCCAGAAGTTATTTTGATTTCAAAAACTGCTATACTGGTGGATTTATCTTGTCCGATTTCACCTTCCAGTACAAGCTGCACAATATAAACCAAACTGTCAATTTTAGAATTTCATTAGTGCTTTGAATGCTTAAACAGGATAAACAGAGGAAAAAAATTAAATGTTTCCTGGGGAGCCAACATCCTTATAGTCAGGTGTGTTTTGCCAAAGAAGTTGGGCAGAATGCATTAAAGATGGAGCCAGTGTTCCTCTTCAACCACAGAAGACATGCTGAAGGACAGTGAGACAAGGCAAAAAATTCCCTCACTTCATTTAAGGGTATGGAATTCCATATTCCTCAGCTGTGGTTATGCAAGATGTTATTGTGAGTGATGCAACATTATGGTTTCTGGGTAGAAATACTCTTCTGTCAGCATTTGACTCCCTCCAGAAAGGCACAGAGGGCAGGAATAAGTGAGCACAGCTGCAGACCCAGGAGCAGGAGTCCCGTATCTGCCACGTGGCACCTCAACTCCGCTGGGATTCCAGGAGATGAGGCATCCTCCTGGCAGGGCTCAGCTGGCCCTGTGTCCCCTGAGCTGCTCCTGGGTGCTGGGCACAGAGGGCTCGGCTGACTTGTGCTGCCAGCCTTAGAAATGAAAGCCAAGAACGGGATCAAAATAAGTTTGCATATATTAAAAAAAAAAAAAAAGTTTGTGCAGCCCAACAGATGCACCAGAAAGCCTGTGGCATCTTCTAGAACTGGTCTTACCTTGTACTTCTTTGTGCTGTTGGTTAAATCTAAGCTAGCTATGAGCCAGCTGTCTGATGGCTCCTTGGCTGACCACAGCAAACGATCAAAGCTCTCTCCTTCCTGCCTCAGGTACAGGCTGAGCCTGGCAGGGGCAGGGGAGGCATCTGACGCTGTTGCTATCTGATAGATCAGTCTGACACAGCTCCACTCCTCGGAGTACAGGTCAGGGCTGGACAGCACTGCCTTCTCACCCTCGTAAGAGGTGTCCACTGAAATGTAATGTCCTGGGAACAGATACACACCAGAATAATAAATGTCAGGGGTTTCGCTTTTGCATCCCTGGAAAAGTACTAATTTAGGAAGGAATGGTAGTTCTGGGACTAGGTCAGGAGGCTGAGACTGCCACTCATCTGGTAAGCCACTTAACCTTTTGATATCCTACTGTGCTCACACAAATGCGACTTCATGTGTCTCCCACCATTTTTAAACACAATTTCTAAATTACTGGCAAATTTGAGATATTTTATCAGTGTAAAACAGATTATTAAGTAGTACCCTTTAGAACTGATAGCTGTAGATAGACAATTTGATTGACAAGACAATTTGCACACACAGAAATATTTTGCAGGAGTATTTAGCTGTTTTATAGATCAAAACTTTTATTTTCATGTACCTTTAAAAATAATACATAAAACAAGACACTGCAGCAAAAAACTTCCAAAGCACTTCTGGTTTCAAAGAATAAAACTAGAAAGACATTTCTAAGTAGTAAAATTAACATGTTCAAGACTGCTGATTCAAAAAATCGTGAAATGTAAAGCATCATTTAAACATACCAGCAGTCCAAGGTCATTTTAAAATTACTCTCTGGGGCACGGTCTAAAACAGCCTTCTATACAAAAATGAAATGCAATTAAATAAATGAAAATGAAATTTAGCAATGACAAGCTAAAAGTGCATGAGGAGGCAAAAAAAAGTGCAAAAGAAACAATGTGTAGAAAAATAAGACAACAGTAAATAAACTACAGTGAAGCATTAGGATGGTCGTGAAGGCTCTACTAGGACCTAAGATCAAAACCAAGGTCAGGAGAGTAAAATGGACTACAGGAGTTACAGAAACCTGAAATGCAATGCCAGAAACAAGTGATACAAATAATGAAAACTTAAAAATAAGTTTTTAAAACCCAAAATACCACAAAACAAACCAATAAGACAAACTAGGACACCCATGTCTGGAACGTCATCCCACAGACTACCAGGAAAATGATCCTTCTAACCTAGTGTCAATACATATTAGACAAAACCCATTTCTGATACTAATTCTCATCACCCAAGCTGCAAGTATGAGTTAAAAGTGCTGTCAGGGCCTGTGTCAAATTAGCCCTTTATCCAGCAGCACATCACACTTTCCAGAGAATATACTTATTCTTTAATCTCATCTCACTTGACCACAGAGCTTGTCAGTTTCCATGCATATGTGATACTTGGATAACTCAGAAATGTCAGCAGTCACACTGATATTAAATACATTGCTTGCCTTTGAGGCACAAAAATCCCCTCCCAAATTCTGCCTGAATCCTCCCACTCTACCAAGACACTCTGGGGTTGCTTCCCAGAAGCTCCCTTGTTGCCTTTTCAAAAAGTATTCTCTCAATGGAAAAAAAAAATCATCTGCATCATGGAGGGTCATCACACCCTCAAGCACAGGTATAGATCTGCTTTATGAGGTTCCCAAAGTCCTCTCCCATAGACCCCCAGGAAGATGCCAGGAGCAGATAATCACTCTGACAGCACCTGATTCTTTGGGAACTGCATGTTACAGCATCCCCCTGCATCTGCTCCTTTTGCCACCTGCAGACACAGTGCCCAGCAACCCATTTGTACTGCACACTCTGTTTAACTGAGGGAAGATAAATGATTGCTAGGAGATAGCTGCAGCCCTAAGCAGTGTAAGGGGCTGTGCAAATACAGAAAAGCTGCATTCTCTTTCCCTTTTTAGGGAATGGAATTTTTTTTTTGCCTCTTATCATAATTTCTCTTTATATCTACTGTCTGGTTTTAGTCTACTGGGGAAAGATACAAAATCACTGGTTAAGTACAAGTAACTTGTTACTGCAGCAGTATTTGAAAGAAAAATAAACACAGGAATAAATTTTTAAAAATAGGCACCTAATGTGTGTGCCAAATACTTAATCTGCCACTCCATAACATGGGAGTCCACAGCATCCACTTTCATGCATCTGTCCAGTTAGTTCACACAAGTTAGCACAGAGCATTTATCTGCATATAAGCATACACCTGGCCAAGGTACTCATGTTTATTCACAGGAAGGTAGAGGGAAATCACCAAGACTCCATCAGAAGTCAAATGCTTCTTGCACATCTGGTTTTAATTGATGTAATTGATAATATCCTATTCAGATGGAGAATCTATGTTTTCAGGCTAGCCTGAATATGGATCATTTTACTTACAAAGAAACCTACAATTCAGAATCCATGCCTGGCAATTTCAGTTTAGATTGCAGCTGTTTTTGTCTGTACTTCAAGAGAAACCTCACAGAAAACAGATACTTCTTATAATAGTAATTTTCTTTCTTTTTTCTTTTTTTTTTTTTTTTTCCAGAAACAAATAAGCATTGACATAGGAAGATACATTCACATGAAGACCTCAAATTACCAACCATGTGGCTTAAATGGCTGCCAGGTTTTAAAACTTAATTATATGTAGACTAAGGTTTCTTCTACAAAAATAGTGGTTTAAAAGAAAACCTCTTATAATTTCCCATCACAATGATTATGTCAGTGTAAATTTGATTCTGCTGTCTGTGTGTTGTGCACTTGCTTCCACTTTGTCTGATTCACCACAGGTATGAGTGCAAAGATCATGGACTCCCTTTTTAACTGGGGGTGGAGGTCGGTTGCTTTTTCTAAAAAGATTAATTTTACATATTCATTAAATCTCCAGAAACAGAGTGCTCTCACTCCCAACCTAATAATTTTAGCTTCTTTTGAAAATTTAGATGCATACTTGGCTCCACTGAAATCAATGTGAGCTTTATGTGTAAGTTTAAATGCTTTGCTAATCAGGATCAGGGAGCGTGGCACTTGGCAGTACCAAGCACAGAAAATGCCAACGTTAAATTTTTTCCAAATGAATGCCCGTATTGACTAAGTGGCCTTTACCCTAAACTGTGCTTCAGTGACAGCAATGGCATGCCACTGATGCAGAGAGGAAGGTCCCACACTGCAGACCTCAAGGACTGACACAGAGCAATTGTGAGAGCAAAGCCAGCCCAAGGGGGGGTTCCTTGGAGTAAAAAAGCAGACAACTTTCCACACTTGTTTGTGGGAGTAATAGAAGGCTGTTTCCCAGTCTGTGGAGAATCTGATGAATGCATAGTGGTGTAGCCTCTCAAAGATGTGACATGCAGCTTCATTTTGCAGTGAAGCTGCAACCCTCCTGCAAATGCCCATGACAGTTCATCGATAGCAGTCATTCAAGAGTTATCAAGAGAGGGCTACTCTTCAATATCACAGGAAGGCAGATGAGACTAGTCACAAAACTCAAGGAAAAGCCTGATGACACAGAAACACAAGCGTGCAATTCCAGCAATTACTTGATCAGGGGGTAGATGCAGCCCTAAGCAGTGTAAGAGGCTGTGCAAACACAGGAAAGCTGAACTTTTTCATTTTCTGACTCATGACTTCTTGAGTATCATGAAGAGTGGCCTGGCACCGATATAGTCAATTCCCTCAGGACTCTGGGATGCATCAGGTTCCACAGACTTATGTATGTTCAGGCTCCTCAGGTGGCCACAAACCTGATTGTCTCTGAGAGACATGGCTCTCCCAGGCACATTTCACAGTACATTCACTCCAGAGCTGTGGGGAAGACAGGCTGCTAGTGAGGGTTGAGGCAAAAAATTTTTGAGTACCTCAGCCTTCTCCTCATCCTAGTTATCAGTTTGACAGCCTTCCTTATCAAGGGGATAAATGCTTTGAGCTTTTTCTGGCTGACACACCTGTGGAAGCTCTTCACTTTGTTCTTTGTGACCTTTGTGAAGTTCCACTCCAGCTTTGCCTTTGCCTTCCTCATCCATTCCCACACAACTGGGCTATGACCCTACAGTCTTCCCTGGATACCTGCCCTTGCTTCCACTGACTGGATTTCTTTCTTGCCCTTTAGTTTGATCAGCAGATCCTGACTAACCCATGCCATTCTTTTACATTCCTTGCCTGAGCTTTTCCTTCTTTTGCTAGTTCTTGTGCTCTACAGAAAGCATCCTTAAAGATCCACCGGACTTCTTTTGCTCCCTTGTTCCTCAGAGCAGTTTCCCAGAACATTCTATTGACTACATCCCGGGATTTTGCTTTCCTAAAATTCACGGTTCTGACGGCCCAAATTAACTTGTGTTGGTGACCCACAAGTTGGGTCCAGTATCACATCCCCTTGGGTAGGGCTGTCTATAACCTGGCTACAGAAGTTATCCTCCATGCCCCCCTGGAGCCTCCTGGACTGTTTGCCATGCTGCTTGCCCAGCACTGAAGGCCCCTGGCCAGACAAGACCTGCAAGCACAAGCTCCTGCAGCTGGAGTGAGAAGGCTTTGTCAGCAGGCTGCAAAGGCACCTCAGGTGAGCTGTCAGCTCATGCTGCCCTCTTGGAGGAATACTCTCTAATGTCACTGAGATATTTCACTGGTTATCTCAGGATATTTATCTGTTATCTCAGGAGCCCCTCTCTTGTCTCCATAAAATGTGCTCCAGTGTGGACAGCACATCTGAGTGTCCTCACCTACACCCTGTCCTTTTAACCTTGTTACATCATCCCACAGTTTGTCAAGGGCAAGCCTTCCCTGACACATCTAGTTTAAAGCTCTGTCACTGAGCTAGTTCCTGAGCAAAGACAACCTTCTGCAGACATGACAAAAGCCAGGGATTGCTAAGTTTGACTGCTAGCAGCCAGCAGATGCCTGGTGAAGGCAACATACAGCCAAGACAAGAGATGGGAGAAAGCAGACTCAGATATTTCCCTCACCACTCTCTCACTAATCAGGCTAGTGAGTAATTCCCTTTTTACTCACATTTGTATGACAATATTTTACCTACCATTTAACTTGTCTTCTGCTTGATAGCTGAATCAAACTTTACAGGACCAAGCATGCGTTCATTTTACATTCCTCCATGTCCAAAAAAACCACTGGGCCCAGGGGGAATTAGGACAATGTGTTTCAAGCCTATCCCTCCTCAATGCAACTATGCACTGCAGAAGCAAGACTGATTAAATGAGATCTTTAAAATTCCTCTGTACAAATGTCTGTCATCTTGCTACTCTAATAAGCAGTTCTGCACAGAGCTTCTCTCAATTACAGCTGGTGATGCATTAACTCCATGAGTCATTCACCCAAGTGTTCCAAAAATATATTTGTAAAGGTGGGCACCAGTAGATCAGTCAGCAATAGTTGTATCAATAGCTAAGGAATAAGGGCTGCTGAGATCAGAAATAGTGCTTTTTCCAAAAAAAAGCACAGAAACTAGACTGATTGCTTTCTCTGTAAATAGCACAAACAAGACAAAAAGCCAGATGCTGGTTAATAAACTAAAACAAATGACATTGAGAAAAATGGGAAAAAAAAACCCCAAACAACCACTGAGATAAATAAAATTACCAGTTAGCTTTTCAATGATACATTTCCTCTGTAAAAATTTGGAAGGGTAACCACAGAGTTGTTCTGGCTATTTATGGAGTTTATGTCTGACACAGCTGTTCACTTAGCTCAGCCACAGTACAGCATTACAAGAAATACTGAATATAAGCAGCAAGCTCCAAGAGAAACAATAATAAAGAATTATGAAGCAGGAAAATTTTGAGAATTTACATTTTATTAGGTACTTATTTATACAGAAAAATTGCAAGAAATGTCTTGCAATTCCTGTTTTGATTTTCTCTGTATTTGCCATACAAAACCAGGGCTCCTTAGTACAAAAATTGCCTTCTGTGCAATCTCAGAATCTCAGTTTTGGGTCTTGGCTTTAGTTCAGCGATTTCTCTTTATATATATTTGATTATATATAAAAAAAAAAAAAAAAAAAAAGGTAGAAAAGCAGTACATTTCTGAGACCTATGAATTCTTGTTACACCTCCAGAAAAAGTTAGTTGGAAGTACTAACAATAGAGCCAGAGGGACAAAATTTTGCAAATGAAGTTTGCACGTGGGGGCCCATGCCCTCTTCCCCAGCAGGATCCTGCAGGTAAGAAAACGAAGCAACAGTGTGGTGGATAACCCAAAATGTTATTTTATTCCACATCTATCTGCAAAACATGGGCCAGCAGCCAGGGTTGCCCAAGCAGAGCTCTCTTGCCTCTAGGCTCTGACTCAAGCCAGGGGCTCCCTTTCATGGGTTTTGGGGTTTTTTTTTTTGTTTCCTTCTTGCCTTCAGAGGGGGTTGCTTTGGGCAAGTTTGTGGACTCACAACAGCAGCAACCTGAAAAGCTTCAATTCACATTCAAAACATGTTTCAGAGTGAATTTTGCAGTCTGGGGCTAGGGCCAGAGGGGCTGGATTTTCAGTGCCTGGGGAGGTGGTTTCTTCCCCCCACATACCCATGGCTTGGGAAGAGCACCAGTGGAGTTCAGCAGAAGGCAGCAACACAGCACCAGCACCCAGTGACCCGAGGCTGAGATCGTGGGGATGGAGTGTCCTGGCTGCACCAGCAATTCTGCCACCAGCACTGCTTTCTAAGCTCCTGCCTTCCCAGGGTGTGTCTGCTTTATGTCCCCAGACAGCGCAATTTTCCCTTAGGAGGGCACTGGATTTGGAGGGGGTGTCACTCCCCATTTTGAGTTTATTGCTGCCCAGGAGTCAGTGAGATTACAGCACCTTTGTAACTAGTGACTATTAGTGTTATTTTTTGCCTGTTGCAATTTTGTTTGTTAGTAAACTGTTCTTTACGTACATCTACTCATATTTGTTTCTTCTCATTGGTAGATAGGGATTGATTTAAACTGTAAGGACAAATAACTCATTTCAGAGTATCCACTAAAAACATTGTCTTAAGAGAAGACAGACAGTGATCTGCTTTTGCCAGAGCTGGTGTTTAATCCATTCCCCTTGGCTCTTGGGAGACTTGCAGCAGCAGTTTCTCCCGTGGACAGATGGATGCACTCACAACACACGCAAGGCTGAGTGAAAAAGCCTGGCTCACATTAATGAACATGGAGACTCAGTCCCAAAACATTCAGGGTGGTGCTATGATTAAAGCTACTTGATGCTGCAGGGTATAACTGGCGTTGTCATTCCCATCAAGCAACAGATAATTTTATTTCTGGTAAACTGAAAGATTCACACCTACATGGTATACCCTGGGACTAATCAGTGCTGTCATCACTGAAAAAACATTCTGTTCTTTAAGCCTCTTTGTCTCCTCCATGGTTTCTTAGAAGTAACTCTGTGAAAATAGCTGAGGGATGGCGAAGCAGGAGCTGGGTATTCTGTGTTTGTTGTCTGCAGTGACTGACATGCACTGTATTGTCAAGGTTTTTCCTCCTCTTCTGTGCCTACAGGGTCAGCAACAGTTTCAAGCCTAAAGCTGTCACTTCTATGCAGAAAAAATCTGTGGTCACTCCTGGCCACTGCTAGCTGCCCTTCCAGGCAGGGAGGGAACCTGAACACCCCACTAGATCTGCCCCTCTGCTAGTCATCTTCTTCAGGGAGTCAACAAGGTTTCCAGGTAACTCTCACAAAGCTGAGTAGTATTTATTAAAAACAAAATATTTTTTTAGAAAAGCACAGCCTGATGTGATGAACGCCCAGGCAGTTCATCCAGGTAGTCACCCATCTTCCTCTGGCCGAATGGACAAACCTGACAACAGGAGTTTCTCCAGCAGCCTTCTCTCCAGCTCACCTTACTTTAAGAACTGAGTCTCCCTGCAGGGACTGAGATTAATGAATTGATCTTTTTCTTGCCATATTCACCAGACCAGGCCAGAGAATTCCTGTTTGCCAGCCCTGGGCATAAATTTCCAAGGCTCCTTTCCCAAAGGACGGCTTTGTGAATTAACTACCAGCTCCATCTCCTGCCCTGGCCTTTGCTCCCACAGGAAGTTCAGAAATACAGCTGTTAGCAAGCCTGTCAAAACTAATACAATTAGCCCTGAAACACTCTGTGACTGCAGCATCTGCTTGCAGCTACTCACCACCCTGGAAAAGCCTTCCAGGCTCCATCCATCAGCTTGCCTGTGAAGGTCTGGCAAGCGTCCAGCCTCAGCTGCTGTCTTCTGCTTCTGATTTAGAGGAGCTGATCCACTGCACTGGGGATGCCTCCTCTCCTTGTTCTCCTTCAAGTCCCAAGGTCCTTACATCATGCACCAGATCTCCTGTTTGTCCCAAGCCACAAGCATGTGGGTTTTTCCTTTCACAGTGACCTCAATAATTTTTATCCACTTTCAAATTTTATTTCTGTTGTTCCAACCAACCTGTCAGTCTCAGTATTCTGCTGCTCACACCACTCTCATTTTCATGCTACTCATTACATAATTTCAACAATTTTTCATCTGCTGACACAAAGGCTGCCAAGTTTTTATTGGGTATCTCTGAGTTTCCTTGAAACAGCACTTTCCAAAAGATATCTCCATGACTTCTGTTAGCTGGTATACATCAATAGAACATACGTAATATTTGGAAACACAAGATTTTCTGCTGTGGATTTCTGGATGGGAAATGATTAAAAAAAGGCTTTTTCTTTATTCTTTGGCATCCTAAATGAATTTCTGTTGCTCCAAGTGCACAGGGAATATTAAAGATAAAAGCAGATACAGTAGAAATTACCAGGCATCTATTTTTTCACAGTTCTCATCTCTTTCATTACTAGCTCTATTTCTTTGCTAATTCATGTTTCAGGATGAAGCACACAAGGGAATGCACTGTGACATCTCTTCCAGCACAGCTGCTTGCCCTGATGGAGTGCATTTCTCCTTCAGCAGAAAAATACAATTCACTCATTTGCATTATTATGTTATCTATTTACTTTGCTCATCACTTCCTTTATTTTGCTACACAGGTGCATGTGATGTGATTACAAGCTCGTATTACCAGCTCTGCTCTGTATTGTGTGCACAAAATGTGCTCTGTGATATGAGCACATCTCAGCCTGGCCAAGGCAAACCTGGCCACTGCAGTCCACACAGCTTTGGTGGCACATTTTTGAAGAAAAAACTATCAAATTTGCAATGCACATCAAACTGTAGGCCAGCACCCCACAGGAAGCCAACACAAGGAATTTAGTGAGCCAGACCATGAAACAAGGGGCTTCTTGTTGTGTTTTAAAAGAGGGCATTTATGAGGCCACACTTGTCCTTGGATCAGTGACAAGAACAGCCATGGGGAGTAAGAGTTTAAGAAAGACAAGAAAGAGATACTTCAACCCAGTCAACACTATTTTGGATTCTGTATGTCTGGATTTCCATCATCTGGAAGATCAGGCTTTTTGTACGTCAAAAGTAAAGATTTCTTGGTTGAGTAATATCTTGGGAGTACTGCAAAGAGGTTAAACTAAAAGTCCGTGGTGCTCACCATCTAAGCCAAGCTCTGAAGCAATCGTGGACTCAGGGAAGCAGGAGGACTCTGGTCACAGGAAGCAGTGGCCCTGGGAGGGAGAGGAGGAAGCTTTGGAGTTGGCATAAGCAGGGAACAGAACAGGACCCATCATGACTTGGCTTTCAGGCATGACAGAGCAGGGTCACAGTATGCACGGGAGGTCTTGGACCAGACTTTTTCTTGGGGAAATAAAAAATCCTCAACTGGTTGCCTTCTGGAGTGCATTTGCAAGCCATGTGTATACACTAAATGCAAGATTATAAAATCTAAACTTTTCTACTGCCTGGATCTGCTCTCTCAGCATCTGCCAAATCACTTGGTCTACTGCATTACTCTGGAAAAGAGCTCATCTGCCTGAACACTTGTCTGTCTCTCCCAGCTACATTAGATCATCTAAAAGGTAACCTTTGTCCAAAAGCTTTATCTCTCCAAGGCTTGGTTGTAGAAATTACATTTATTCTGATACTCGGCTGGGCCTACACAGATGGGAAAAAAATACTTGAAATATATATTTGGGTTCACTGGAATGAGAAGTTGAACTTACATGAGTTCAGTTTCCTGATTTATGTAAGCTCTGTGGCTTCACACTCTTTTTTATAGTAGAATCATTGGGATAACTGGCAGGCTCATGGTGGACTGAGCAATGATCTAACATCAAAAATGCAAACAGAAATGCAGACAGGTGAGCCACATATTTATACACATGAGCTGAAAAAGCTGGCTATAGAAAGAGCTTACAGGTGAGCTTATCAGACCCTGATGAGTGCTGGCAGTGACCTGTTCACCTGAAGGACCTGGCCTAGCCACACCATCAGTTTCCAAACACTGCTGGAGATCCCTGTCTTGTAATGAGTTTATCACTGGCTGCAGCCCCTTAGCTCCTGCTCTGCTCACTCAATGGACACCCTTGAGTAACCAACACTAAGCAAGAAAGCAGCTGCAGTGACTAATTTTCTGCTCCAGCAAGCTTCATCCCGGACCAGGCACATGCAATGGTGAAGATCCAGAATGCACAATCACAAAACCTGCAGTCAAGGACCACATCTATTGATGCCAAACATCACAACCACCAGCCCCAGTCCAGGCTACCATTTCCTGGAGTTCTGAAAAATTGCATCCATCAATTAACCTTTTCAAATATTGGCTTCATTTTATTAGGGATGCTTCTAGGCTTGCAGTCCTGTGCACCATCCATGCCTGGCAGGGGCTGGTAGCAACTGAGGGTGTGTATGAGGTGCAGACAGACTAAGCCAAATCTGCAACATTGGAGGTGGGTTTATCAAAACAGTCCCAAGATACATGACTGCTATCTCCAGAACATCTTAGACACACAGTGGTGAATTTACTGATGGTCTCAAATATCCACAAAATTCACAAAATACTTTACAGGATGCTCTGAGCCTCTCTGAAGAGAGGTTGATGCCCTAGGATTCTCTCCCCTGTCCCTGAGTAGTTGCAGTTCCTAGAACCACTGGAAGAAGATTCAGTCATGGAGCTTCTGCTCCAAGCAGGATAATGGAAGTATCCAAAATTAGTGAGGATCACTTAGTATCGAAAGCAAAAGACAATTCCTTGTGTATACTCTGATATAAGGAACAGAAAGAGAGAGATGCCAGTGCATGGTATTAATGTTTAGTCATTTAGGAGATTCAAGAAGCAGCGTTTGGCTTTTTATGGCATATCTAACTGCTGATTGTAAGCAACTGAATTTTGATATATTTTAGCTTCTCTAGGTTTTATTTTAATAAAAATAGCTAGTCAAATCCTTCTTTGTCCAGCTCAGTGAAGCACCTAACACACCTGAATTCATCTCGGGTCATTGGATGTCACCAGGCACAGGGCTCTGCCAGCTTTGTCCCAGTCCAGTCGTCACACGTCTGTCACATTGTGGTGGCCTCTGCTTCCCCTCACTAGGCAACAGTCAACAAATTAATTCCTTCAGGCATCCCCTTCAAATTCTCCCCAGCTGCCCTGGGACACTTGTCATCACGGATGCTAAGACTTCATTTATAACACAAGCCTCAAATATTTCCATTTCACTTTCTAGATTACTTTGAAGTGAAAAGCTCACAAGAATGTTGGTGAATTTTAGCACTTTCTGCAATGTCATTCCAGTGAACACCTAGTATTTTCCTCAAGCAATTGCTCACAAAGGAATTCAGCATACCCCACTTGAGCTGTAAGACATATTTATCAAGACTGAAGTAAAACCTGAGATATAAAAACAAGTAATTGAATAAAATCTATCAATCTGACCCTGCCAGTTCATGACACTGTTTTCTCCAAGTCCTCACTGACTCCTGTTTCACAGTCAAAGTACAAGCTTGTCAAAACTTTCCAAAGTCATTGAGTTTATAAACTCTCATTACATTTTTTTTATTATTATATTGTTATTATTCCCCCTAAGGGATCACTAAGGCCATTAGGCCATACTTTACTTGTTTTATATCCTAAAAGAGCAGATAGCCCAGAGAGGAGGAGACTGAGGGGAGGCATTATTGTGCTCTTCAACACCCTCACAGGAGGAAGCAGAAAAACTGATCTCTGCACCCTTGAGACCAGTGAGAGGACTCAAGAAAACAGCAGGAATCTGAGTCAGGGGAGGTTTAGGCTGGGTATCAGCAATAGGTTTTTCATCCAGAGGGTGTTTGGGCACTGAACAGGCTCCCCAGGGAAATGATCACAGCACCAAGCCTGACAGAGTTCCAGAAGAGTTTGGACAATGCTCTCAGGCACATGGTGAGACTCTTGGAGTGTCCTGAGCAGGGCTACAATGATCCCAATTGGCCCCTTTCAATATTCTGTGATTCTGTGATCCTAGGGTGGTCAAACAGACATCAATGAACTTTATGTAGATCCATAAAACACTATTTAAATTAATTAAACTTGGTGTGCTAAATCTCATTGGGCATTTAGCACTATCCCAAAGGAGTGGTTCTCTTGCAAATGTGCACCCTACACTTGAATGTTGCTCACAATGCAGTTTAAGAACCCCAAAAATGTGCCAGCAGGCTGTCAGTAGCCAAGCGTGGGCTCAGATGGATGCTCAGGTATGAACAAAGTGTAGAATAAGCACACTGTGACAGTACCCTCCTGTTGCCTCCCAGTTCCTGCTGCCATTTCTCAGTGTGGAGGCTTGCCTCTGCTGCTTGTGGTATCAAATGTATGAACACACAAGCCTAACCAAGCAGCATGTGCCTCACATTTATTCTGAATAAAAACAAACTATGCAGAAAATAAACCCTGCAGAAATAACTTTGCTATATCTGCCAATCTTTGTGTGGTCTTTCTAAAAACAGTCCTTAGTCCATGTTTTCTGAGAATGCTTTTTAGTGTCATATTTGCCATAAAGTATAACTCAGAAGTTGAGACAAGACAAATGCTGGAATGCTCAAAGGCGTTAACCAAAGTTCATACAGCATCAACAAACACATTCAGTGCTGATCCCAACACATGTTCTCTGCGTCTGCAGCTTCCCCAGGAAGAGCAAATTCTCTGTTGCAAAAATATTTTCTGCAAACACGTGTCCCTTGAGGGGAAATGGGAGCCAGGAGCTCTCACTGGGCACATGTGAGCGCTCCCATACACTACTCACAGCACCAACAGGAGTGCTGGCATGTCTGGCTGTCACTGGCAAAGACTCACTGCTTTGTTTCTAGTGAAACAATTCCAGAAAGAGACTTTCAAGCCTGTCCCTGCGGCTGGTCCCGCCAGTTTTGCCTGTTACCCTGCAGAGTGTTCTGCGGAAACTTTTGCTGCTCATTGTTTACTGGAGAAATCTGCAGTTGTGCTCATCCAAGAAGTATCAATGGACATCTCTGGGAATACAGAGATATTTACTTCCTTATTAAATGTTAATGAGAGATTAGACAAGCTGGACAACCGTTACTTTGGGTTTGAATTTCATACACAGGCTGCTTGACTCTTAAGAGTAAAAAGGTGCAGGAATGTCTTTTCCAGCCTCTGCTCCAAGCTACAGACTCAAACAAATAGCATCAGCAGCAGCTGCTTCACAGCACACACAAACAAGAGACATTTGCCATGAAACACGGTATCAGAGCTGCCTTCTGACACGGTCCCCAGCCTGTCTCCCTGCTGTGAAGCAGGAGAGAGACCCACTTCCAGAGCACACAGAGGGAAACCCAGAACTGTTGCTCCTCCACACCTCAAAAGCTGAGAGTAAACTAGGCCACGAGAGTAGATGCTTGCCAAGTTTTATCTTGGAAAACAAGGGAAACATTTATAACTACTGGGAACTCGGGAAAAACAAAATAGACAACTTTTCAATCCATGGTACTGAAATAACCCGGTGTGTTTGTCCCTGACCTCCTGTATAAACACACAGCAATGGGTTTTGGATAAAGGGGTAGGGTAAAAGAGAAGGGGGAGAGAAATGTTAATTAAGGAGGGAGACAGAGAGAGAGAAAGGAAGAAAGGAAGAGACCAGTCCTGGCTCTCATATTGAACCAACTGGGGTGTCCAGGGTCCTGGAAGTGCCCAAGCACCCGGGCTTTGTTGAGTTACCTTTCTACAGGTAAGTTATCCCTGACCTGGAGATAAGTTTCTTGCCTTCTATGCAAGTACACACAGTACATTCTTTTAGATCATTGTAGAAATAATTCAGAGGGCTTCAATAGTTTTTGGTGGTCTTGATTTCCCCCTATGGTCTTGGCCTCACTTGGCCCACTTCCTGGGCTCAATTCTGTGCCTGCACTGTACTCTGTTGTGTTTATCTCCACATTATTATTATTATTAAATATTATGCAATTGCACAATAAGCTGGTGAGATAGGAGGATAAAGAAGTAAGGACAGAGTAGTTCATTACAGTTGGTGTTTTAAAAGCAATTAATTTAATTAACTGCTTAATTGAAAATTAAAAATACATCATAACTGGAGAAAAGAGCTAAATTAATTAATTGGAGTATTACCTATATAATCAGTTTGATTTTTATCTGACCAGGGAATAATTTAATGCAGAATAAAAGTTTGGAACTGAACAACCCATCTTGTGCTCATTTCTGATGCTCACTGAAGTTGTCACAGTACTGGTCCATTTTCCCTCACAGTTTATATCTCTTTGGTTGTGGATGCTTGTAGACTGTTGCTGACATAAGACTTTTGGTATCAGCTAGAGATGATGGGTAGCAGAAGTAGTTGATAATGGATTGACGGAGGTTTTGATATTTCATAATTTTTATAATTCTCTCAGCTTTCTGGAAAAATGTTAATTTATCGTTTGGCAATATACTGTTATAAAAAGTTGGAAGAGATAAAATGATTGGAAGGCAGAGCCATGGCATGTGGATAAATTTTGAAACCCCATGTTGTGTATTAATTTCTCTTTGACCTGGACTCCTTCAGCACCCTTTTTAACAGATTTACTGTGGTCTATCTGATGCATTTATGGCTTTGGACAATCTAACACTCCTAAACTCTCATCCATGTCTTTGCAGGGCTGTTTCCTGTCACCTCAGGGGACAAGAGTGGCCACAGGAGGACCAATGGAAACTGCAGCAGATTCCCTGGGCACACCACACAACCTCCTCACTGACTTGTGCTTAAATGAACAGGTGCCCTGGCCAGGTAAAGCCTGCAAACACCTCTCCCAAAAGACCTTACAAGGCTGCCTTCTTCCATCAGGCTAGAGCAAATCACCCCTGTGAGGCCCCTTCCATCTGCCACCCTTCCCTGCCAGGGGGTACACTGCAGTACAAATCAGCTCATACACACACTGTGCAAAATCAGACGGTACAAGCACTGAATTAGAAAAAATCTTATGAGGATGATTCAGCTAGTGCAGATGTCCAGCCGGCAACAATTTCCTTTTCCAGCAAGTTTCAAAGATAAAGTAAGGTTTTTGTGTCTTTTCACAGAATTGTTTAAATATTTTCAGGCTGTGGACTTCTGTTGAGACTTCTTACTGTCCTGGGCTTCAGTTTATCTCAGTGGACTAACCTGCAGGTCAACCATAGGCAGAGCAATGAAACTCCCTTCTAGATGCATAACTAACAGGAAACACAAAATGGTGTCTCTCAAAAAAACCAGCACAAAACCTAAGCAACCATGAAAAGAGAACTTTTTAACTAACAGAAAAATATCTATCTGACCCAACACAGGAAAAGATTCTCATTCCTGTGTTGGTAAGGCAAGATTGATTATGTAACCCTATTTTTGGCTTCAACACCCATTAGCTGTGAATTTATATTCATTTTATATTCACTCCAAATTTATATAAAAACAAACACTGATTACAGCTCTCTGGTTTTTACCTACATGTGGTAGTCCAAACTACACATACCACTCATCTTATTTCCATATAAGACAACTTCACTGTGCAATGTTCTCTCTTCTTTTTCAAACAAACTACAGTTACTGCCCTAATAACTCTCCAGTTTGACACTCAGTTTAAAATAACAACTAGAAGTGGCTATATTTAGAGAACAATCTGGTATTGGTATAAAGCCTCTCATGTTTCCACTCAAGCACACAAGCATATCCTTGGAAGAAATCCCTCTGTGAAAGATCTTGTAAGAATTGAAGTGCAGAGCAATGACTGTATAGGAATTAGAAAACACTCATTCATTTGAATTCCTCGTGCTTGTTAGTGAGCTTCAACTAAGCTTCTACAAAGCACGTCTTAGATTAGCACTGCCTAGCTATATGGACACATATATAACATGTTAAAGGTCACCTTACTTGAAATGCTATAAACAACATCTTAACTTGAAGCATTCCTATAGCTACATGCAAGTTTTTCAAGCTGTGAAGATGTTAATACCTGACAGTAGCACTGTGAAACTCAGTATTAAGCTGCAGATGCAAACATTAAGCAAATGTATATTGACACAGACTAGAAAACATGCTTTATTCTGTATAATGTCAGATTTTATCTTTACTTGTGCCCAGATTATCATGTCTCTAAGTCCTACCTCTAAGGGATGAAAAGACCTAGTATATCCAGTTTTCTTTAAAAAAATTATTGCTGCTATGTTTGTTACACTTTTAAAATCCAGGTACCAGGATAGCTGCATTTGCAGTTTGGGTATCTCTGTGCAGCACTCAAGGCACACTTTACTTTCCTTAAGAACTCAAGTATTTACACAATCAAAAAGTCGTTTACACTCTGGAAAATCATATCCAAATTTGTTCACAGTTAGGGGAGTAAACTAAGCCAGAGCAATGCTAAAAGTTTCTCATTTTCTTGCAGTCTGTATTAAGTAAATCTTCAGAACTGAACAGTCAAGGATGACACCAAACTGTCAGGCTCTATAATGGAAAATTATTTACTTTTTATTTTTAAAGGCAAAATATAAAAACAATGGCATCAGAACTCCAATTCTGATATGGATTCTCACAGCTGTTGTATTGCAATCATACAGGACAAAACTGACTATCACCTGACACTTGGGTACACAAATATGTTCTCCTGGGATAAAAAAATATCTCAGGAAGACTGTGAAGCATGAAGAAATGTGTCACCAGGTACCTGGTCTGCTGGCTCCAGCTCCTACCTAGAGCTAGAGTAAATGACTGTAATTGTTTGCCACAGGTGTTTACATGCCTAAGGCAGGGAATAAACCTTGCTGTACACCAGGCAACTGGCACTCAGGGGAAGGAGAGAAGAAGGGATTTGCTAGGAGCAGACAACAGTAATAAATACTGATAATGAGCTGCAGGTCAGCTTGAGGATACATGGCTTGGGAGAATTAAAGACTCTATTTCCCAAACAGATGCAAGGGAGAGAGCACAGACATCTACATTTGTTTCATCACTTGCCTGAACCATGTCTGATGAGCTGAGAGCAGCTCAGAGTCAATATCCATTCATTCATCTGCTTCCCTGCTGGCTCCAGTAAACAATTATGCCAATTACTATCAACTCTCTCATATGGCCTAAAATGAACTCAATTCACTTTGGCCAAACAGCTGCAAAACTATGGTCTCAGTCAAGGAGGTTCATGTGCAGAATGATCTGCCAAGAGTGATTAGATGCAGCACAACTATTTTGCTAAAACTTCCTCAGGATAACAACCATGTCTAAAACAGAGCATGCCAAAGACAAGCTTTCAAAAGGAAATTACTAAAAATGTAGGAAGTTATAAAGACCAGATCCTGTCACAAAATGCATCATAGTGCTCTACACTTTAACCTATCTGCTTCCTATGAAATTCTGCCATAAGCCATAAGCATTAGAAACATTAGTTTGATTAGACAATCAAGCTCCAAAGATACCAGTAAATAGTAAGCTCTCCATATCCTGCTTACAACTAAGAGATCATTCATCTAACAGGATCTACAACAAACTCATTTCTTCTCTTGCATGAGGATGCAGAGATTTCATATATACATACATATAAATGGATCAGGCATCTACACATAATATGTGACTATTCTGTTTCTTTAAAAGGAACCAGAAATTCTTATGTTCTTTTACTGTTCACGAGGATATCTCTGAAGGACCACTGCAACAGGGCTTTTATAACTTTTAGACAAAAATACAAAGATACCACAGAATCACAGAACAGCTGAGGTTGGAAGACATCTCAGTAATCATCTGTTCTGACTCTCCTGCTCCAGCAGGGCCACCTACAGCCAGTTGCTGAGGACTGTGTGCAGACAACTTTATAATGTCTGCAGGCATAGAGACTCCACAGCCTCCCAGTCACCCTTCACAGTGAAAAAGTGCTTCCTAATGTTCAGAGGGAACATTCTGTGCTGCAGTGTATCCCATTGCCTCTGGTCCTGTCACTGGGTACCACTGGAAAGAGCCTGGCACTGTTCCCTTTGCACCCTCCTTTCAGGTCCTTCTATTTTTTTATAATATAAACCTCCCCCCCAAGCCCTCTTTTCACCAGTCTGAACAGTTTCAGCCCTTGCAGACTTTTCTCACAGGAGAGATGCTCCACTCCTTTAATCATCCTCACAATCCTTCACTGGGCTCTCTCCAGTATGTCCATGTCTCTCTTCTACTGGGAAGGCCAGAACTGGATAGAATTCCACCCAGGGCTGAGCAGAGGAGGGGGTCACTCCCGAGCTGCTGGCAGCACTGCTAATGCAGCCCAGGACACCACTAGCTGCCCTTGCCACCAGGGCACACAGCTGGCTCCTGTCCAGCCTGGTGTCCCCAAGGCCCCAGGGCTTTTCTGCCTAGCTATTTCTATCTAGGCCACAGTATAAAAAACATGGAATGCTCTCCCAAAAGATCCTCCATTACCCACAAGTCTGGTAGTGTCCATAAAGATTTTAAGTCATTGGTGACTTTGCCTTACAGGTACCTAGAATTCTATGAGGCTGGTTGGATCTTTACAGCCAGACACCAACCTCATCATCTGGAGTGAACAGACAGATGTTAAAGTGGTTTGCTGCATTCCACAGCTCTCTGGCCCAGAGAAAGTACTCATCCCACCTGCTGATTCCAGCCTTTTTCAAGGGCCTTCTCAAGTATGTTCATGGTGATTTGTGAAAAGCAAGAAACTATGTTCCAGGCTGGAATAAACACTGTTTAGCAAACATGAAAGAGGCCTGTGAAGGGAGTCACATTTTCATTGCCAAATCTACAAATGAATTACTAAGTACATTGGACAATTAAGGTTCCCCATCTATGTATCAGATGAGGATTTCTACTGCATGAGGAAAGTGCTTTGTGGAATGCTTAGAATTTTACTAAAGAGAAGTGTTTGCAGAGTAAATCTAAATTTTGTTCAGTGCGTTAGAACATGATGTTTAACTTTATATTATAAAACAGGGAAATCTGTTTATTCACAGATCAGGTATGATAGTCTGGCTTCCAGTTGCCCTCCAGACATAACATCTTGCCACAAATGCATAAGCACTTCCCTAGACTCCAGACTGTCATGCAGAAACCTGCTCCAATCTTTTTGAACCATGAGAGATAGACAACAGTCTCCCAGAATTGATCAATTGTTAGTTATGTAACATCCAAAAAATAAGACAATCTGAAAGATGAATAATTACTTCCTTCAATAGCTTTGCATCTCACTACAGTTCTCTGTACAACAGCTGTGACCTGCCCTTCCATTTCTGTAGCTCTTTATGCATTTTTAATAGCAAATACAATCTGTGGGCCAGGAAATTTGAAGAAGCTTGGCACATCACAACAGTCACTCCTAAAACATTTTAACGGTTTGCTAATTGAAAACTGTGAAGACCATGTTTCCTAAAAGACTTTGGCTAATGTTTCAAGTAGAGATCTAATTACCATGATTCATGGTTATTTTCATACTAGATTTACAAGGTTTTCAGAATAGAGCGAAGTGCTAGTAACATGTAGCTCATACTTTATCAGAGAATATATCTATTTAAAACAGCATTCAAAGTACACCAACACAATTACTCACACTTGTGGAGCAATCTCAAATACTGATCTTCAGCCACATTTGGCAAAGAAAAATGTGTTGGGGGAAAGGAACAGCCACATAATGCAGAAGACACACCATTAATCAAAGACCACTATATGATTACATAAAATTTTAGGAATCTTTGGCTTGATTATGATGTGAAGAGGGACTACAGTAATCATACTTTAATCTCTGGCTCTCTAGAGACACAGTGAAGGATGGGGCAAAAGAGGCTTGCTCTTTTCAATGGGAGCAATAAAATTCTTCAAATTATATGTAAAGCATTCTAAGCAATCAAAGCATTATATAAAATTACATGGATGAATATGGCCTTTTATCTGGCCTTTACCTGGCCTTCTGTAGCATAACTGCTAAAAGGTATTATTAAGACAAGAAAAACTCAAACATTAAAGGAAAATCTCTCTAATTTTTAAAGTATATTTTCTTGAGATATAACCATAGAAGATTTGGGCCTATTTGCTAAGTTTAATCAGTCAAGCAATTATAACTTTGCTTGTACTGCTCTTGCACATGGTAGCTGGGATGAAATGTCTCAGAAGGTAATGCAATGAGAGAACTCCAGAAAAAGTAAACAAAAACAACTAGATAACTGGTCTGGACTTACTCTTTTAATAAGCTTCCAAATATTTCTACTCAATAGTATCCTATATAATAAGAACATTAGGGCATTTTCAGGCTGATTCTATTAAAGTTTTGAACAGTCTGTACCATGTGCAAGGTGAAAAAGTTCTTCTTTACTAGCAGAATTGCTTCTGGAGTGTCTGTGATCACCCTTTCAGCACACATGCAGGCTTACTTTTCCTCAATACAGATCTTGACTCACATTGGATCTTGCCCAAAATTTATAGTGAAAATTTCTTCCCTTCCCTCCAAACAATGAACTGGCAAATGATTGGCTTTCTTCTTCATTTTTCAAATGATTATGGATGCAGTATAATGGGTGCAACAACCACAAAGTACTGCCTGACACATTTACTGATAAAAAATTCATGCCATGCTGCATCTTGAAATTCCTGAAAGAATTCATTTGCATCTTTCATTATTTTTCAGAAAGCTGAAAATATTTCTAGCAGTTTTCAGCAAGTTTTGCATGTCTGTACTTGAATTTTAGCAAACTTCAATAATGTCTGCAAGGCTGGGGGTTACATGCAAGTGATTTTTTGACTGTGGTGATTTCACCTCCATCACAGCTCCCAAATACTTTTGCTGTCCGACAGTTCTTCCTTCTTCTATTTTATTTTTAAATCCAAATGGCAAATTGCCTATTTTCATGCAGGTTTTTCATGCAAAACAAAGTCCAGCCTATTGTCAGAAGTGCAAGGTATATTCAGTTTGCAAGAATTTTCCAAGAGTCATCCTCCCTTTCTTGTGGCCAAGTTCCATGGCTCAGTTAAAGCCCTACATGGGGCTTTACAGCCCTACAGTCCAACCCTACTACAGCAGTTGTTGATTCTATAAGCACTGAATCAGTAACAGCTGTATGTGAAAAAGCACTTTTGAGAACGTTACTATTCTGTGGAGAAGAGGAATGCTTTGAAACTCATCTCTCATGCAGTGACTCACTGACAACAATTTAGGCTTTGTTTGTTTCTCTGCTGCAAATGGAAAGGCCAGACTTATCACAAGTGTCATCATGCATAGGGAACTGCTGCTGAACCTCTTGATGGACATAAAGTGCTCTTGGCTTTTTTTTTTTTTTTTTTCACAAAATTTCCCTCTGAAGATGGGGAAAAAAGTATGCAAATAACTGTAATGTGGGCATAGTTCAATAAAAATGCTATTACCAGAAGCCTGAGATGGAAGTTATACCCGGGCAAGCAAAATGTAAGATTTCATAGTAAGATCAGCAAGACAAGGGATAGGCTGGAGCAAGAAGGAATGCTCCTCACACATAGTACTACTATTAAGCTGCCAGTGACAGCCTGAACAGGGAAATACTACAAAGAAATGAGTTGCTAACTCAAGAGTGGTGGCTGAGTAGTCAAAGCTGAGTGTACAGGAGAACTGGGACCAGAAGTAAAGGAAAACAAGAAGAACGTGAGATTCTAAGTGTAAGAGGAGTGTGTGAGTCAGCCTTTCTTTCACCCTCTTCAGGAAGGGCAGTTGTCACTCCAAACTATGGCTAGGAACACCAACGTTTTAATTATCAGGTCAAGGTAAAACAGACCATGAGCCATTCTAAGGGCTGCTGCCCTCCATCAAACAGCACTCAGTGCAGAGATGCCCTGGCTTCAGGTTCGGAAATCACAAACCAATAAGCTTCTGTGGCAGGGTGAATTAATCAGCTCAGAACTTGCCAGCAAACAAGCACTGGGATATGCCCAGCCTGGTTCAGCTGCAGCTAGGTACAAGCTGGTGCAAATCTCCTTGACTCCAAGTACACAATGATTTCCCAACAAGCATGTGAGACCACTTGTCACAGCTCGAGAACTGTACAAAGCCAGCATTAACTGCATGTTACCAGCAATGTTACAACTTTGTTTACATTTTTCCAATTATGTACTTCCCAATGTACAGAAAGTACTGTAGATAAATGGAAAAAAACCTAAGACTTCATATGTGCTAATTTATTTGCCTGTAGGTTTGTAATGGAGCATGACAGAGCACACATCAGACATGAACTGCGTTTGCTGTGCCACAAAATCTAGGATTGCCAATTATCACCTGCTTCATTACTCTGCATATTACTACCACATGATGTGACATTCAAGATCAGAGAGCTCAGATCAAAAGAGGTCAATTTTAAGTCATATGGCACAGCTGTAAATACAAGCTATTTAAATGGTATGCAGGCAATGTTTAGATTTGAGATTCCTTATGTTGCTGCTCTCACGCCTGACTTATCTGATGGCCTGCAATAGCTGTCCCTGTCTCTTGAAATTATTTTCCGTAGATATATAAGTGTAGCTATGTGATAAATACTTTCCAAAAAACAATCTTCAGTTTCCTGAAACTGTTATTAGTGATGTTGCTTGTTCACTGGCTTTCCAGAAATTGTTACCTGATGGATGCCTGTTTGGAGTGTATCACAGGAACAGTGTCTTGGAATAATGCAGCAAAAATTGGCATATGCTTTAAGAATAAGAAAATAAGGCCATATTTGTATGTAATTTAATCTAGTACATCACTCTTCTGAGTGAAACGGATCTATTTTCCTTCAAAATACTGCAGAAAGAGAAAACATTATTAAAATCCCTGGAATGTGTGCTATTAACATGTATCCTTGGTGATATGAGATATGAAGAAATATACACTTCCAGAATTTTTGAAAGAAAGCAACACTCACAAGAATATCCATTTGAAGCTGTCAGTTATCCTATGACACCAGGTGCATCCAGCTGTATCAACAACTGGTCATAGCTTTAGTGTTTCAGTGCCACAAAACTCATTAGACAATGAATGGGCACATTAAACAATACCACTTGCTTTTTAGAGCACATTGTTAATATAAACAATCTCTCTTCCCTATAGGTTGCTGTCATAACAGACAAGTTTCTTATCTAGTGCTTAAATCCAGATGCAGCATAGCAAACTCCATTAGGGCAGATTTAAACTGACAGTGAAAATGCAGATTATTTTTAGCACTATTAAACTAGTCTCTCTTAGAGTGAAGGGCAATGGAAAACAAAACATACCCACAGTTCACACAAAGGGCTGTACAGATATTCTAAGCAAAAATGTAAACATTGCCCAGAGTCACAGAAAAGACATGCCATAGTTATTGTGTCTAATGAAATTTATCTGTAATAATGTTGTGAGCAGGATATTCTTGGCATCAGGTTATGGCCAGTTCTGTGCTGGACATGGCTAAGAGGAATGCAAAAAATGCCCAAACCTAACACTTTAGAATGGCTACAATTGACCTGAGGCTGTTTTTCTTACTGCTGTTCTAAGTGGGTCTGCATGGTTTTATTTATTACTCTACTCAGGATTACAGCCTATCACACACAGCATCTCCCTTTGTTTCAAAGACCATTTTGCATTTGCAAAGCATGCAAATATTGAAATACTCTGAAATACTTGTGCAATTTGGTTAAAGAAAATCTCAAGGTTATTTGATTAGTCTTACCCTACAGAGTTTCACAGTATGCATTAGAATTAACTGGTGTTTCTCTTGCCCATATATATGCTGCTGACAAATAAGTGAAATCTTCTGGAAATCAGCCCCCATGCATCTGCAAAGCTTTATGCCCCAAAACAATTGAACATGAACTTTTACTCTGTACACCTGCATGTCTTAGTAGGACTACCATGGTATACAAACTCCTCAACTATCTCTAACTACTATAGATATGATGAATATAGACGTGATTTCTAAATTTCCTCGATGGTTGAGTCCAAGAGTTTAATCCTTGCCTTATGTTCTGAACTTAAAGATAAATTACCTGTTCAGAGGCATCATGACTGCATGACCATTTCTGGGGGCATGCCTACTGGTGATGGACCATTTCATGACACCAATGAAAATGGATCATTGTCCCCTCTCTTTATGGATAGAAAGAATTTGCATAAAGGTTTCAGACCTTAACACTGGTAACATACAAACTAACCTGTTGCTCGTTTCCGAACCAGGATTACATTATGATAATGTCCTTCTGAGCAGCAACATTACTGAGTTTCTTGTGTAGCTGGTATCCTATGTTTGCATGCTGCAACAACAGGTTGCATGGAATTTCCCATGCTACCCTGAGGACAGAACTGGCTCATTAGGGAGCATGAGTACAGCCTGATGCTGTTCTGACCCAGCCTGGGCCATGAACTCAGCTGGGTGTGCTTCCCAGCCATAGCAAGGGGCACTAGAAATTCATATCCACAGCTTTCTCTGTATGTCATACTTTTCTTTGCACGGTGTTTGTCTGCTAAAATCATTATAGTTCTAAATGGCAAACACCAAGCTGACTGAAAAACCTGACAGTTAAAAAAAGCACCCTGATATGCTTTAAGGTCTTATTCCAGAATCCATAGTCATGTGAGAGAGCTGAGAAAGGTGAAGCACTAAAGCAGAGATTTTATGGGAGCACAGGTCAGCTGGACAGATGCCTGAATAGTTTCTTGTGTAGCTGTTCCTACAAACAGCAGCCTCACTAGGGTCTGATTTGCCAGTCTTGAGCCAAGCACAAGTGGAACAGCTATCCTTCATAGCATTGAGTATTTTCCTTTGATTTGCACTTGATTAAATTGGGCCCTAAAATGCCAGTTACAGGTATTGAAACTTTAGCTTAAAAAAAAATAAATACTTTCAATTATAAAAATTCTAAAATTAAAAAAAAAATTGTATGCTAGAACTACCATAACACTGAAGAGAAGCCAGAAACATTTAAAACAGCAGCTGAACCTTAGAAACATATTCATTTTAGTGGGACTGTGTAGCTGTAAACAAAACCAAAACTTATTCTCACACTTCCTTTCTGTGTGCCTGGCCCATCAGAAGGTACTGGCTTCCTTGGCAACCGGGCAAAATACTTTCAAGTATGGAGTGGAAATTTCTGGGCACAGTTTTAGTTATATTTACATCACCTTGACAGTTTGGCAATGATGACACTATTGAGAGATTTATAAGATGCAAGAACTTGCACTGCAAGTCAGATAATCCCTGTGAAAGGTCCACTGAATGTAATTCTATACCACAAATAACATTTTAAAATAATAAAGCAACTTTGAAGCAATGCAAGGGGAAGTGGAACAATTCAAAGCTAAGCTGTCTCTCCCATTCCTGACTTCCTCTGTTGTCCCAGCAAATTACCACATGTACATATGCTGACCAGCAAATACCAGGACACAGTGCTGCCAAAAGGGGCATGGTTTTTTAAGACAAAAGAATGAAAGAGCATCTAAGGAAGACTAATTCTGCACACCTGTTGTGTAGATTTGAATGAATTATGTTCAGCTAGATTTAGCTGTGATTCTATGAATGTATTTCTGAGGAGACACATATACCATCTTGTGTGCCAAATGTTTGCACAGAATGTCTTGCTATGATCAAATTACAGACTGCAGAAAAACTGTTTATAATGGAAATGCTGACAGAATTATGCCTATTACGAGAGCTGGTATACCACACATTCTCCTGGAGTCTAACAGTTCAATGAAGTATCTCTGAAAGTTAGATGTGCAACAACAGAAGCTGCACAGCCACTGGAATGTTTGTACAGAACGATCAAACTACAGCAACAAAAATTGTGTTCTGTGCACCAAAAAAAGCAGGATGCTGCTGATCCCAACCCCTAGTCAAATGTCCTTATATCTTGAAGCACTGTAGTGTGGATGTGCACAGCATGATACACACCCATTTCTGCAGGTTTTGCTCTCAGCAGCTCACAGTCCCTTGGAGCTGAATCAATGCCACTGCCATGAGGCTCTCTGTAAATCACAAGGAGGAAATAAGTGCTGCTTTGCAGACAGATAGACTAAGACAGCATGGTGCTAGGAGGCATAGCTGGGACAGCAAAAGTGGTTACTACATTTCCACTAGTACCTTCAAAAATACAGGAAAATCTATGTATGTTTAAATAAATAAATCAACCAAGAAATACACATCAAATAAATAAGAGAAAAAGCAAGTATTTCAATTATGGCATCCTTGCAGGCTTTTTAAAGTTAGGAGTTATAGTACATTTTCAAAGCACACTGACTAATCTAAAAGGTAGCAATGAAGGCGATTTATTTTGTATAGGTGAGAACTAGGTACAAATCGGGGGGGAGGGGGGGTGGAAATAATTTTTCTCAACTGAGAGACAAGTGGAATACCAAACTGAAGGGAACACTGATTAGCGGGTTCTGTGGGGGTGTCTATGTCTTTGTATCTGTACTCACCTCTTCATTATCACTGGCACCTGTTTTGGGGCTTATAAACTTTAAAAAGACATAGTCCCTTTTTCTCTGTGAGCACAGCTTCCACTTCATGAATGGCAATTTGGTGAACACATAATTAAAATTATTTTATTACCCAATTACAACCATGCTGTGCATATTTTTGTTTAGTCTTTTGTTCACGTAGATTCTGTCAAAAATTGGAGCCCACACTGAAAACTTACTAAGAAGTAGTTACAGTTGTGTGGAAACTCTGTGCAGTGATTGGATTTTGTTCTCTTTTCAATAGCATTAAGTCTTGTAAAGCCTAACACAACTTTCTGAAAGATTTGACTTTGTTGTACTGGAGATACTATAAAACGGAGAAGAGTATTAACTGAACACGTTGTAAAGATACTCTTTCCAAAGGCTGTCTCCTGCCCTAGAAATGCATTCACTTTTAGAGTAGAACCCAAAATACATTTAGGAAAAAAACCCGCAGCTTAATAGGAATGTGACAGGTATAAGGAGTATTTTGGGAAGAGGATTTGGTAAAAGAGACCTTTTCCCAGGAAAAAAAGTGAAAGACAAAGAAAGGAGATTTCCGAGGCTTCCCGCAGAGACCTGCAGAGATGCCCGTGCCGGGGGAGCGCAGCCTCCGCGCAGGGCCGGCCCATCAGCGGCTGCCAGGGCACTGTCCCGCACTCGGGAGGAGCCCGGCTGGGCTGTTCCCCGGGAACACCCCGAGATGCCGGGAGGTGAGCGGGGGAGCCGCAGCGCTCTCACCTTCCCCGTGCAGCGTCCAGGGCAGATGCGCGTAGTCCCACTGGTAGCCGCAGGCGCTGTCCTCGAAGGTGCACGACCCGGGCGAGAGCAAGGCCGCCCCGGCGAGCCGTAGAGCTGCAAGGACAAAACGAGCCGCGGTCACGGCGAGCCCGGCCCGGAGCAGCGCCCGGGCGGGAGGAGGCGGCCCCGCCGCTCTTACCGTGCGCGGCGAGCAGGCAGAGCCGCAGCATCTTCCGCGCCGGGGCCGGGCCGGGAGAGCGGCGGGGCCGGAGAGCGACGGGAGCGCTCGGTGTGCGCGGCTTGGAGAGCGCGGCCGCCCCGGCGGGGCGCGGGGAGGGCAGCCGGCCGGGCAGGCAGGGGAGGGACGGGGAGGGCCCGCGGACAGCGGCGGTGGGCGGCCCGTCCCTCTCCCGCGCGGAGCAGGGTCGGCCCCGGACGGTGTCCCCCGGCCGGAGTGGCTGAGGCTGGAGTGGTGTCCGGAGTGGGGGTGCCGCCTCCTCTCCCGGCAGCCTGCGGAGGAGCATCACCCCCAGCTCAGCGAAAGTGTTCTTTCTCATGTTTCTTGTACACAGAGCGTTCATCCCGTCACTGCGTACCAGCCCTGGGTACCACCCCGAAGAGCTTGGCTCTGTCTCATGTCCTCTCTGTCAGGTGTTTGTACACAACGGCAAGATGTCTACTCAAACTCATCTGCAGAGGACAAAGGGGCTCCCACCCCACCGGAGCTCCTGGTTACCACAGCTTACCCTTCCGTCCTTCCCTTTCACCAAACCTGCCCTTCCAGAGAACCATAGCAGGGTACCCTGGCACTTTTTGCCAAGAATGGTCCAGCATCTGCTGAGATGCTCCAAGTACTGTAGTTGATAGGCTTATGGCATAACTCAGGACTGGACCACGAGAGATACCCAGACCAAACCCTGCCCAAATCAGAGCCAGCTTTAAGCTCAGATCAGGTTGCTCAGCTGGAGTTTGACAACCTCCAAGGCTGGTGATGTCACAGCCTGCGTGGGTCCTGGTTGCAATCCTGGGCTGCTTCTGTGGGGAAGATGTGAATGCTCTGAATTTCTTTGTGAATGCTCTGAATTTCCACTGTTTCAGCTGTGCTGAACCCTCTCACCCTCCAACCGTGCACTACTCTGACAAGCCCTGATGCTGTGTTTCCTCTGTCCCTTTCCTGTCCATACCAGGACTCCTGTTGGGTGTTGCCAAAGTCATCTGTCTTCCCAGCTGAGCCAGACCTGATTCTGCAGCCTCTACTCACAGAACAGCATCTCCAGGCCTGCTGCCTCAGTGGCCTTCCCTCATTTCACATCTGAAAGAGATTAAGATCACTTAATTTGTTGCATTGCTAATACTGAAATTCTGAATTATTTGCCTATCAGGGCTACAGAACAGCTTACTTTTTAGATCTGACTGGTGGCACACAGTAGTACTTAGAACACAGACTTGCATTTTATTACTATGCTTTAATATCAAAGAATTCAGTGAATAGAGACCAGAGACCCCTTTTATTACTCTCTAGGACCATAAGAGGATTCCAGCAGGAGTTGAATGCATGCAAATGATTTCTAAGGAAGTGAGGCTTATGTGTTAAATAAGAAGCACATTTTAAAGAGTAAATATGATTAGGATAGATAAAACCCTTGTAAAGTCTCACCTCACACAGAGAATGAGGAGAGTTTGATCCTCTGTGTGTCCTGTGCAGGTAAACAATGCCTGCTTTCTAATGCTTCAAATTGTGTTGGAAAGTTTATTCTGGCCAACTTCAGTATCTCCATGAATTAATTTCAGTACTAAAGTACTTGATTGGCTACATTTCTCCAGCAGCTTTTGACACATGGCCATTTTTACATAGAATTGAGTATGGTCATTATCGAGAATACACCACTTCTGATGAGCTGATGGCACAAATAGGCAGCTGATACTGATGACTCACCCACATAAGCACTCACTAGGAACAGCTGAAGTGGCTAATGCCCTCAGTTTTTTCCTTCCTGTTATCCATGATGTTACACCTCTTTGCAGAGATGGCTTAACTGCACGTCAGCCTCCAAAGTTCACTGGTATAAACCAGTTTTTAAACTGACACCTCCAGCTTGCTGCAACCTCTCAGGAGTCAAGGAAGTAACAGATGTGTGTGAATGAGACAACATTAAGTACCTGAAACTGATGTAAAACCTCAGAATGGCCCATCACATTCTTTTCCAAGAATTGTATAGAAGGTATTTTCCTTAATAATGAATTTGTAAAAGCATTTTACCCCTTATTGACACATTTTTCCTGAACTCTCAGCCCATCCTTTCCTGCTGCTGATGAAATCAGGTTGTCCTCTTCATATCAAGGAGTAACATAATCAAGACCAACCAGGCAATCTCACAAGGGAAAACAAATGTCAGAAGCATCATTATATAGGAGTATTTAAGAGGTAGAAGAGGCTTCTACAGATGGCAGGGTTTAATTCCATAGGCGCTTGCCCAGTGAGTTCCTGACCAGGCAGGAAATGCGTACGCCACATTTGTCCTTACTGCCTTTTGAGACAGAGAATGCAGAGATCTAGGACAAGGCAGAGGGCCAGTTCCACCTCCTGTTGATTCCTGTTAGTAAGTGAGCTTGGTTTAACCACAAAGTTAATCCACCGGCTGCCATTTGACTTTCATCAATTTGACTCCTTTCATTTTTGCAGATTAACTGCAGCACTGGGGAAGCAGAAGAGCAGCAATTAAAGTCTGAGCTTTTCTGAATTCTGTGCAAGCCTACAGATATTGTCCTTTCCAGTGTTTTGCTTTGAAATCCTGGAAAATACACTTAATAAAAAGACCTCTTTGCATGCCTAGGCACATCCAAATTTTCCACTAGTTCTCAAACATTGGACACTGGTACTGTTCTCAGTTGGAAAAGGACATAGGACTGGAAAAGGAAATGAGGTTTTGTAGTACCTTTCAGTATTCAAACTTCTGTCTTCTCATATATATGTCTTAATATTATTATTTTATTCTTTATATTCTTTAATGAATCTATAATCATGCGTGACATTTTACAAGTATACTTAGCAGGAAGTCCTGGCATCTTTTTCATTTTATATTTATCTTACATAAGAAAAATACAGATAATTTGAGCTGAGTTCATCTAATCTAACTTTGCTTTGCTATATCCATATTTCTTTTGCCCATTGTGACCTGTGCTTCACAACTCCAGTTGATTCTGATCTTGCCCATGAGCCAGTTTCTGCACTCTTCTCCATTCTCTGGAAGTGTGAATACTTCCACTGGTAAGGCAGAAGGTACTAGCAGCCAGTGACTGTGCTGGATGTTTCTGCTCCCATACGGTTTACCATTTGAGGGTGGGGTAAGAGAAGAAATGTACCCATGGGATGAGCAGGAAAAACTCCTGGCAGTATTATTTCATTTTTCAGTACTTCATTGTACTGTTAGCAGCAAACTGCAACTGGCAGCAGAGGCAGTGGGAAGAGTTCTTCTACTGCTGTCTGTGGCATGAGCCACACACGTGCATCAGCAAAGCAGGTATCTCTGTGTGCTTTGGGGGTGGCTCAGAGAGGAAATTGCTTTACATTCTGTTGAACTGGTTCTGTGCAATGCTTCAGAATGTCCTGCTCCTCCCAGCCCAACATGGTTCACTCCTAACAAAGTGCACGTGCTTATCACATCATTCCAACTTACTGTGTCTTCATTCTGTGGATCCTGTGCACTGAAGATGCACCTGCTAATTGATGTTCTGAAAACCACACATGGAAACCCATGGAGCTCTCCCCTATTTCTAGTTTGCTGAGGGTTGGTGACTGATCTTTAAGAGCACCTGACTTTGTTAATGGAAATTGCTAATGGAAATTTAGTCCAGTACAGGGTCATCTCCTGAGGCTCAGTGAAGAGAATCCTGTTGTGACTGGGCTTGCCAAGACTGGCTGCTGCTGGGGGTTGTGGTACAGAGCCACAACAACAGACAGGAGGGGGCTGATCTGATTTAGATATCAAGTCAGCATTTGCTTTATAAATACATATATATATATATATATGTATGAGATACATATATGTCTGTAAGTAGTGCTGTACTTACAGATAAGAACTTTATTAGTGGCTGAACTGAGAATTCATTAAAAAAAATCAATCTTTCTGAAATATGCAGACTATTCATATTAGGGAAAAGACCAGGAGGCTAATCTCAGAATTAAAGCTGGGCATGAAGGCACCACCCAGTAAAGCTGACTCTTTGTGTGGGGCAAAAAAGAGACTATAGGAACCCTCTCTTACATTAAAAGTACTCTCTTACATTAAAAGAATCAGGCTACTCTTTATAACTATGGTATTATTTTACTAAGATTATACTTTTCAGACCTTGTTTAATTTGTAAAGGAAAGCCAGCTGTTTAAATGAAGTGGGCTCTTGCTGTGCATTATCATATTTTTCATGAAAATGAGTAAAAGGAACAGTCAAGAATGACACCTGCATGTGAAATTAAACAAGTTAAATCCCAGTGATGTGTCACTTAATAAAATCTCTTCTGGCACCAGCAAACTGCAGCTTCCTCTTTCCAGAAGAATAAAGGAAAAAGGAAAAAAAGGCAACATCCAGGTGCCAGAGAAATAGCTAGACACAAATTGCTCAGTTTAATAGCTAATGAATGTTCTCCTGCTCTCACATCTGAGTTCTATGTTTTTAGTTTTCATGTTTGTTTTTCTTTAAACCAGACAGATATCAGGTTATTGGAAACGGTTGATTCACCATCCCTGGAGGAATTTAAAAGCATTGTAGATGTAGCTCTTTGGGACATGGTTTAGCCAAGGACCTGGCAGAGTTAGGTTAGTGCTAGGTTACTTAGGGTGATCTTAGAGGTGTTTTCCAGCCACAGCCATCTATTATTCTGTGAATCTGTGGCTGGACTGTACAGTATCTAAACATTGACTACAAGGCTGAGAAGGGGCCTGCTGGCCAGGTACTGGCCCCTGAAGGCCACTGGATATTGCTTTCAGCTGTAAATACTGTCCTTTTCAGTCAGCAGAGGGTGTGCAAGACACTGATCTTGGAGTTGGTGTAAGTGACCAGGAATGTCACAAAAATACCCATGCTTGATCCATCCTAGGAAATACAGTTCTACAAGAGTCTCTTCTACATCCTCACACCACCTGGTCAGCCTTGTGGAGAAAAGGAAGCCAAGCATGTGGGAGCTGGAGCAGCCCCGTCCTTGGCAAAGCAGGAGAGCCAAAGTGAGATGGACAAGCTCACAGTCATGAGAGCTGCAGATGAAAAAGTAGAAGAAAAAAGTAGCCTCTCCACATGCATGCATGTTAAGGAGTTTCTTGGCATAAATCCAAGCTACAGTATCTTGCTTCACTAGCAAGAGACAGGAACCACCACAAGAGAAGACCTCACAAGGCAAAGCTGAGCCCTTCTGTGCTAGAATTCCCCTGATGCTCTGCTAGAGATGAATAGCTAGGAAATTAACTTAGGAAGATGAAGAAAGAAATATTAATATTCCATATTTTGGGGTTTGAGGATCAATATTCAAGGAGATTTTAACTCCTGGAGGAACCCACAGAACTACAGTAAGGTTCAGGAATTTTAGTGACTGTTTCAGCTACTAGGGTGAGAACAAAAATAAATGCTTCAATTAAAGCTGTCCTGTGAGTTTCCAGTTACTGAAGGTTACTTATATCTGGATGAAAAAGCAGCCTTTGCTGTTCTACATGAAAAGATGAGTTTAACTAAGTACAGACACCTGTTGTGACTCTTGGGGTGTCCTGTGCAGGGTCAGGACCCGGACTCCACGATCCTTGTGGGTCCCTTCCAACTCACTATATTCTGTGATTCTGTGAAATATAGAACAGGGACTACTTGCAAAAATATAGCCTAAATACTAATTACAACACAAGTATATTTTTCATTTTAAAAGGGATTCACAGTACCCTGAAACAAGATATACTAGAGCAGGCAGTGTAACTCTAGCTTGTAAATTGTGAAGTTTTCCCATGAAGACAAAATTCCAGGAAAATCCAGGTGAGCACAGGGTAGAAGGACATCATATATTTTGAACTGAATAAGTTTATCATTTATTCTGCAGAAAACTAGAGTTAGGATTTGGTTTAGGGGCAGGGAAATCAAAGACCTCAGAGTTGAAATGCCATCAATATCTCATTCAGCTTGAAGACCTGGGTTGGTAGCTGGGCTCGGGACAAAGCTGTAACTCAGTACACATCTGGAATCATGAACAGGTGTTATCCCCTGCAAGGATGGCCAGTTCAAAGATAGGGCCTGGGTTTATCATCTGAGGACCACATTGGAGCAGCATCCAATTAGCCAAAGTAAACTGTCCTTTCCAATACAGACTACACGTATTCTGCTGCAAATTTTAGCTCTGAAAATAGAAAAGTATTTTTTTGCTCAAAAAATCATTCAAGTGCCATTATCCTCTTTGGACATTGCAGAATAAATCAGGTGAGATAAAAAAAATTGTAAACAAGAATTTGTAATCCAGAAATAACAAAACACCATGGGCAGTAATTTGTACCAGATGCTGAAGTAGAGATGTAAAAGTAAATATAATTAGGCCTATAGCACCAAATATGAGCAAAATAACATCACTGACTGTTTTAAAATAAGTAACTCTTACTTATTGTAATGAACAAAAGCCACTGACAAGTGCAGAAAACCTTTCCTATGGATGATATCCCTTTTCTTTATTTGTTCTGTGTTTGTAACAATATACTTCAAAAATTTCTTTGAGGTATCAGCTGCAGAAGAAGGAGAGGAATGCCCAGCTGTTCAAAAGCGATTTCATGATACAGAGGGCTGCACAATGAAAAAAAATTAGGGTTGCCATGGTAAAATATTATTTGTGTACAAATAAATGCCCTGCAGACAGTTTCTCCCTCAGATGACATTACTTTTGCAGAACTTTGTAGAAAACAGAGGCCAAAGCCAAATATGACGATATGTGCAGAGATGGAAAACGGGGCGGGGGGGGGGGTAAAAAGGAAGTGAGACAAGAAAAGCAAGATTTATTCAGTGCTGCTGAAAATCATTAGTGCCTATGTTCCAGAATTCAGTGAAGTGAACCTGCATGTGCCTTATCTTGCTATAAAGTAGCTTTCCAGAGGCTTCTTGATACTGAAATAGAGAAATTAATCCCCTGTCAGGAGCTAAATTTCTGCCCAAAAATGTAGCAGAATACTGCAAAGAGAGTTGCCCTCTTGAAGAGAGACCTCCTGTGACAGAACTAATTCAGCTGTGTCAGGACTTTTCTGTGTCCCAAGTCAGCAAAGAGCTAGCAGACACCATGTCAGCATTGTATCCTTGGGGTTAGGAGTCCTACAGCTGGAAGGTACTGCACTGACCTGGCTGCTGGGCTGGAATTATGTGTGACTTGAAGTCACACAGTACTCCAGCTCCTAGCTGGGTATTTCCTCCTGCCTGTGTCAGAGCTTTCTCTTTGCCAGCACTGAACCATCTCTTCTGCCGCAACATGCTGAATACAGCAAGGATATGTACATATGTGCACAGATGAAAGACATGCTCACAGCAACAGCAGCCCCAGTTGCAACATCAGATAGGAAGTGTATGAGATTTAAAAATAAAAACAAAACAAACAAAAAACAACCAACCCACCACCACAAAAACAAGAGAGCTAACATACATATGGCAATTTTGTCTGAAGGAACTATGGATGCAGTTTTACAAATTCATAACAAAGTGAAGAATACTCTTTATTGTAGAACAACTGCGAAGGAAATCAGAACACGCACTCAACTAGCTAGAGATTGCTGAGTATCACAAAAAATATAGCCTGACTTTTACATCCTCCAAGGAGGCAGCTGCTCATTGTTTTTCTATTTGATATATAGCATAAATATCTGAGCCACAAGATAAACATACATTTAAAGCTGTACAGGCAGGTATTGCCACAGGGTACCACAGCCCACTCACATTAAATGCCAGCATTTCAACAGATTACATGCAACAAAGAAAAATCTCTGTAATGTATTGCTTACTGTGATTACAGGTCATAGCTTGCTAGCTACCTGATTAAAAACCTGAATGGCAGCTCCATAGTGTTCCTGCATAGCCAGTTGATCTGACTTTCACCTTGTTTCATGGGCAAAACTGACCTCTTGTTTCCCTGCTACACCAATTTGTTCTTATCTGCAAATGTTGTGGCACTCAAGCATTGTTGAAAATCTTGAGTGAAGCATTTATTGCAGTAGTAGGAGAAAGGAAATTGCTGGAACAAGAAAGGAGAGAGATGAACAGAGTGGTTGTTTGTTGTTAGGAATCACCCATTTCATTCCTCAACAAGAAGGCAGCATGCTGATAAGCTCAAATGTTTATACTTTTAGCGTTGTCTAAACAGGTAAGACCTGGATGTCATTTCATATCCCAGTTTTATACTTCAGTCTACCTCTTCGTGGTTTACCCTGGGGCTAGTGTGAGAGCAAGGTTGTGTTTGGCTTCTCAAACTGAAATGTTACGTAGCCAAAGTTAAGGAGTATAGGATCCAAGTGATGAACACAAGGAATGTAAACCAGAGGTAGAGAAAAATCCCTTTATATTCTGTTCTTTAGAAGTTAATTTGCAAGAAAGACAGAGCATCACTTTGTCATTCCTTATTTGCTTTCCAACCAAAAAGCCTGACCAATCTGCAAATCTGCAAGGACAAAAATATCTTCCACAGATTAAAATATTTGTTACCTAGGAATTATTAGGGACTATTGGGCATTATGAATGCTTCTAGCTTGGCAGAAGAAATGACTGACTCACACTGATCACTCCAAACAAAAAAAATTAAATCTAGAAACTTTCGAAGTTCTTCCTGCTTTTAAAGTTAATAAACAGATGAGACTAATTCTTCTCAAGATTTTTACTTAGACAAAAAAGAAAAGCCAAAATTACACCCCTTCTTGTGGCTGTGGTTTTGCCCTGTCTGCTGATCTGATAATGTCTCTGACAATCTGTGTGTGCACCCTAGCTATCTCACACCAGATGAACTGTCAGATGAGCAAGTAGTGCTCTTTGCACCAAAAGCTGCACATTACAGTAAACAAGTAAATTTCATTTGTCAACAGAGCTACAATTTTGTACCTTTCTTAAAACCATGTAGAGACAAAAGCAGCGAGTGAGGATTACAGTATATGGGAAGGTCCAAGGAGGGAAATGACTAATAATTAATGACAGTGGATATGAGGTTTCCACAACAATCTGCTGTCGTGGACTGGGTCCTGTGACTGACTTACACAATACATGTATATGCTTCTGAGTTGTGTTGTCTTCTGGTTAGGAATAGTTCATTTTTAGTGCTAGCACCATGACAGGATGGGTTCAATAACTAGCAAGCTGCCAGATCCCCTGTTCTCATCAGTTTCTACACATCAACTGTTGGTTGTTCTGAGAAGTACAGGATTGCCTAAACTGGGTTTTTTTTCCAAGGTAAAATCTCCCAGGGAGGTTTATGGTTATATTGTGCCAATATCTGTAGCCACCTAGGGAGCAAACCAGAGTAGGGGTTGAGAAGCTCAGTTACAGGTGGGCTGACAAGAATTGTTCTGCTGCAGAGTAGATCTCACACAGATCTTACAGCTGTCACTGTGACATAGCAACCACTTCATCAGCTTCCTCAGACTGACTGAGCCACTGCTCATCACTGCTCCACCTCCCCTAAGCCCTGGGTTATTCACTTCTTTGTCCAGACCTGGTGTTATGAGAAGGGAGAGCTGGGCATTGTCCACACATCATCTCTAATTAACTCTGTATTGATCTCCTTCATACCTGTCTGACAGTCTGAAAACCATCACCCCAATTAACAGCTTGTGAATAATAGTATTAATTGATGGTGCACATTAGTCCCAGTTAAGTGACAGCTGATTGTGACACTTAGCTCATCTTCTGCGCAGCAGTGATGCCATGGGCTGAAAGAGCTACAGAAGTGATGAAAGAATAAATAATAGCCTGTTCTACTTCTATTTGCATGACAGTGTGCATAACAGGCTAAAGAAATCTGATGCTCCTGTATTTTAAAAAAAGAATGCTTTCAAATTGATTTGTCAGCTAGGATTCTTCCTGTAATTTCTTTATGAATAAGCCTTTCTAAAATTTACCATGAAATGTGCTTTGGAATACATTTTTATCACAGGTTCACCTTACAGAAAGTCTGGCAGGTATCTGTGGAAGTCATTTAGTCCAAACTTCTGCTCAAGCAGTATCAGCAAGTTTACCAGGACAGTTGTTCAACTGGGTTTCAAATATCTCTAAGAATGGAGGCTCCACCACCTGCCTAAGACACTTGATACACTGTTTAATTGTCCAAACTAAAAATCTTTTTCTTCTCCTTAAGTAAAATTTCCCATATTTCTCTTTTTCTCTTGTCCTGTCACCAGGCACCATTAAGAGAGTCTGGATTTATCTTCTTTATTTCTCCCATCAGGTATTTGTACACATTGAGCTATCCTGTCTTGTGGTAACTGCAGCCGTGGCTCCTCCCAACATTCACATTCACAACCAGTTTTTCTGTGAAATTAACAGAAACAACAGAACTTCTTTGGCTTTTCAGACACTGATGTCAGGAAATCATCATCAGTGGAGTCCAGAACGTTCCTGAATTACTTGTGCTCTACTGCATTAACTCTGCAGCAGATACCAGGGTGGCTGAAGAGCCCCCTGAGGGCAGGGCAGGTGAAAGTGAAGTTTCTCCCAGCTGTCTGAAAACCTCATCTGAAGATTTTCAGATCTTCCCTAAGCAGGTCCTCTTTTTCCCAAGCATGTCTTCTGTAGAAGACACCTCCCCAACACCCCTCATGGCCTGTTCCATCCCAAGACAGTGCTCCATGAGCTCCTGCTGCTCCTTTGTGTGGAAGGCAGCTCCATCTCCTCACTCTCCCAGCTTGTCCTTCCTAATGAATGTTTCCATCCATCACAGCACTCCAGCCCTGTGAGCCATCCCAGTACACCAAGATGACTGCAGTGAGACTGTAACCCTGCAAATGCACATAGATTTCTAATTCCTGCTACTTGCTCCCCAAGATGCAATAGATAATTAAATAGTAGTTGGCACTTGAAACTTAACTTACGAATTCCAAAAGACAGGGTGAAAAAAATAATCTCATTTTAACCTCTATTTCATCTTCTACTATACAGTCCTTTAGGAATAAACATACTCCAACCAAAAAAAAACCAAGAAGTTGAGATCTTTTCCCCAGCTTAATCCAAAGACCTGTGGAAGTACTAGGCTTTAGATGGAAACAGCAAAGAATGCAAGGGAATGACTGAGCACTACAGCAAATTACTTCTTTAGTTTTCCCTAGTAACTTCTTTTGTGGAAAACACTTTGTTTCAGTTTTAAGTAATGCTGAAAGAATATGTTGAGTCTGACTTCTGTTTTGGTGGCAGTCAGAAAAGGGTAGGGAGAAAGGAAACTCCATGCTTGCTCATGGCTGTAAGCCAGGGAAGAATTTCAGGACCCTGGGAACCAAAGCAGTACTGCTGCAAGCTGAGGTGCCCAAGGGGATGGTGACATAGACACAATGACACCAGGTCGTGCCACAAACCCTTTCCCACATGGACTAGGGAGTCACTTAAGGCAAAGGGAGGAGCTGTGCTGCCCTTGGGAGGTGGAAGAAGCAGCAGGCATCTTTGTCCACAAGGCATTTCAAACACCTCCCTGGTGTTATCATGCATTGGTCAGTGACTTCATGCGATTGCAAGGAACAGGCAGAGAGAAAGAAAACTGTTAGAAAAAAGGAGGAATACAAAGTAGTAAGATGGCCTGGGAGGTCTACCTCTACAGGACAGCAGAGCCAGAAGAAGATGAGACTGGCTGCAGGAACAAAGAAATCCAAGCATGTAATGCAGCTATTATTCATGAGTAATAACCACTGGTGTATATAATCCCTTGTTATGTCAGCTGGAAAATTGTGATATTTGCAAAATAAAACCTCAGACTAGCTTTTGAACAACTATGAAAATTAAGATATTTCTGTTGTAATGGAAAATTTTAAGCTTGCAAAAGAAACTTGGGCCACAACAGTAGCAAATGTGAGCAAAAGCAGATGGGGAATAATGCTGAAAGGCAAGTTTCATTCATACAACCACCAGAGGTTAAGCTATCTTAGATGACCATAGGGACCATTTAACGATGCCCAGTTTTAAAAATCAATAAATCTTAGTTATTTTTGTAATCCAATAACTTCTTGCTTACATCTGGTTAACCCGTAAAGATTTACAATCAACTCACCTGACAATTCTGTTTATTTGCTCTTGTTTCCTTTGGTGCTTCTGTTAATTTTAATTTTGATCTCTATGCTTTTCACTTGAAAATTTGTCTTACCTTTTTCATAATACATTATGATACCACATCAAAATTTTAAATGGCTGTTATGGATACCTCTATAACATAAAAAACAGTCTGTGAAGCAAAACATGAGTGATTGAGCTCAGTTTAATTGGAGACTCTAGGAAAGGCAAGCACAGAATGACAGAGCCTTAGACTGACTGAGGCTGAAAGGGACCTCTGTAGGTCCAGCCCCCTTGCTCAGTCAGGGCCACAAAGAGCCCAGGACCATGTCTAGATGACTTCTGAATGTTGACTCCAGAGCCTCTCTGAGCAGCCTGTGCCAATGCTTGGTCACCCTCTCAGTGATAAAGGGTTTCCTGCTGTTGGCAGGGAATTACCTGTGTTTCAGTGTCACTGGGCTTGTCTGGAAAGAGTCTGGCTCCCTCCTCTGTGTGCACTCCCTTCAGGTATTGTACACCTTAATAACATCCCCCCTGAGCCTTGGAGCTCAGAACAGCCCCAGCTCTCTCTGACTCTCCCCAGAGGGATCACACACCACACAGGGACTGAAAACACGACACACAGCCTGTTTTTATATTGAGCTTAGAAATCACTACATTTTTCATCCCTAAAATGAGATGTTCTGTTCATGGCCTGATGGTGCACTGTGATTTCCTATTATGCTATAGGTAAGTATATTAAAGAAAACACAGCAGTACTTATCCACCAAGCAGTTGGCACAAGTAAACACTTGCAGATTTTGGTCATAACAAGTACAGAATCGGTAGAAATAGAGATGAAATACCAGTATCCAAAATTATAGAGTGGGTTAAAATAAAAAGGAATCATGTTTAAAAGATCTAACGCCATGCAATGATGCTGACAAGATTATGGCCAGCTCAATACTCAGCATGGATGTTGTAGCAATAATGTAAAATGGTAATTAGAATCTACATTGTACATGCAAAGTGAGTGTATTTCTACTGAGAAGAGCTGTCCCAGTTAGAAGAAGCCAAAAATTTCATGGAAAAGACATGGAAATCTGTGCCAAAAAGGTATGCCATGATCAACAAAGTCTTCCTACTTGGAATCCCCTGATTCAGTCCTGCCAGGAGTTTTTCATAAGTGGTGCAGGCAGCTTCACATAGAACATGATTGTGAAAGCAGCAGCTATTCCTTACTGCAGGCCTGTGATTTTATGTGATACCTTTCAGAAAAGCACAAAATTTTTGTATGAAAGAGATTATTCAGAACAACATTACAAAATTCTTCATTGAAATAATTTGTGGTTAAGAACTATCTGTTTTGGTTTTCTTGAAATAAAGAAATTCCTAAACACCACCAGAAGTGGAGACTGTGAGTAGGAGAACTGAAAACATCTGGTTTTAAAGACAGACATATAGTAAATGATTTTTCAGACATTTGTGCAATTATACAGATCATAATTCAAATCTCCAGTATATTCAAAAAAACAAGGAAAGGGTCCCTGACCAAGTGGAACTACACTCCATGAGGACATTCAATTTAATATGGAAATGCAAGTTTGATGCTCTAAAACAGCTGGTGAGCATCAGGCCTGTTGAATTCAGACCACAAACTCATTACAGCAGGAACTGCTCCTTTGTTTGTGGCTGGTGTCTTATTTCTTAATTGGCAGTGTTATTACAAAATGAGAGTAGAAGGAAAAGCTATGATTCTTGCTAATTCAAACCAGAACTAGAATGACATCAGTTTGTTAGTGTTGGAAGCTAAATTTTGACATGCATAAATGAGAGAAAACCAATTATAGTATGTCAAGCACTAGAGTCCAGTGGTGTTTGACTTCGCTATGGTCACACACTCTGTTCAACACACAATCCCCTGCTTTTAAAAATAGAATTAACCCTTCATGTTTCCCATGTAGATTTAATGCAGTTTCAGAATATCTTGATGAAAATAGAAGCAAAAAACACCAGTGTTGAAAAAAACACACTTCTGAAATGCTGGCACAGGCAGAATTGAATACTCAGCTTACCTCAACCTGTCTCATAGTGATGTATTTCCCTGGTTTTGTTTGTAATACTATCCAAATATTATTAACTAAATCTTTCCACTGACAGTTCTTGTGCAAAACAACAAACTGAATTTTGAATACAGAAAAACAGCATAGTAGAAGGCCAGAGAACAATAAAATTGATATTTATTAATTTCCACAATAGACATGAGGAGGAAAAAGTAAAAAGTGAAAGAAAACAGCATCAGACATTGCTTTCAAGAAACTGTATGTAATGACTCAATTGTGCTCCCCCTGAAGGAAGAAAAAGACCTTCACTTGACATTAATGGAAATAGGCAAAAGTTTTCAGTCACCTAGAGATGCTGCAAGCTGAAAAGATGTGGATCCTTGAACACTATGCTGGAGATAAAGAGAACATTACACTTTATTTTGTTCAATGTTATTTGGCCCCAGAAATAGAATGATAGTCTCAACAGCAGTATAAACCTAGAACATCCAAACACAGTATTAAAGGTATTTATTAATTCTTTTCTCTGGTTATGAAAAGTTATGAAAGGCATCTTACCTTAGCTCATCCCGCACATCACAATAGAGGGAAAAGATTTCTACTTTCAGAACAGAAACAAACCAGTACTTTAAAAAATTATTCAGTGTATGAATAGGCTATTTCCTTTGCCTCTGTGTGTATTTATTTATAAATATGCTTGAGATTCAAATTTTGTAATACACTGTAAAACTCCCCAGAACACTAGATTAAATACTCTTCTCCTTTTTCTTGCCACAGTATGTAGATTCCTGTTCAAATGTCAGTTCAGCTGTAGGTAAAACAGATGCTAGTTACCAGAGGAAAGCTTAAATCCATTTCTTGTTCATTTACACCCCTCTTTTCTCCATGACAGAAAGGTGCATGTAAGAGGCCATGGGTCAAATCCTAGTCTCATCCAATCAGACATAAAAGTCAGCAAACACCCATGAAATCAAGGCAGGAAGAATAACATGCAAAAGAAGCTAAGTCTTTTAAGCAAGAGCACTAATCTGTCTGCAAAACAGCCTTGCCCACTTTTTCCTTTTCATATAGTTCCTGCACAGCTGTGAGACTTATTTACCATTTCTGTCCCTGCTTGTCTTCAGGGCAAAGATTTGTTGGTACAAAGAACCTCTGCCCCCTCCACCTTCCCCAGCTGGGATTGTACTCCCAGCCACCCCACTGTATCCATCTGGTTCCTTGGCAAACTTCCCCTTAGGAGTGGTGGCCCAAGGACCAGCTTTTGATTTGCACTTGACAAGCTCATCTCTGTTAAAAGAATTTGTAGCATGTTCACAACTGAGGGCAACTTGCTTTTGAAGCCAATGACTGCATACACAGCTTCAGACATATCTTGGGTTTTCAAAGCCTTTAATGCTAATCCCAGAATAACTGTCAGCATTTGTAACGGTGATTTCTGACACGCCACTGGGGATTGTTTCATAATCAGAAAGAGGAGAAAAAGAACCACAAAAGTAAAAGTTCTGCCAGAAAAGTAGACCAAAGCAGACAGATGGTTCATGTTAACTGAAAGGGCATCCAGATTTGTGATTTTCTTTTTCCTTAACAGCAATATCAACAAACAAATCCAGAGAGTTCATAATACTTCTTTAATTAACCGTTCCAACACTTAGTATTCATTAGGGGACCATCAGCACCATCAGCTTCATCTCACATACAGACAGGCTAACTGGGGGTAGGTGGAGATCTCACCCTGTTCTGAAGACTTTTTAGTCACAAATTGTGCACAAAACCAAAAGGCAGAGGGAAAGCCCTGCCATAGAGTAAAAAGGAAACATCATGCTACTGATATATTTTGCCTGTCCTAGCACAGGGCATGCAGAATGCAGTGACCTCCCAGGACTGTATGTGGTGAGAGAAGCCACACACAGTGCAAGGTGTGTTTGTACTGCAAACATCTGTGTATTGAAACACCCAGACAGATCTGCCCCTGTTTCCCTTGCCCCACCTCAGAGCACACCAGCACAAGTCCATCTTGAGTGATAAACCACAGGAAAAAGTCCCACAGCAAAACAGTGATTACAATAAACTGTCTACTTACTCTCCAGTGGCAAAGAAAATTATGTCAAGAAAGCTCATCTATGTGTTTTTGTTTCTCCTATATTAGTCCATTTTGTAACTAGGTCCCCAAGAGGCTTTTTTCTTCTTGATGCTCAAGTTTCCACTCAAAACCTAAAATTTGTGGCCACTAGACTATTATCTTCAGGCTTGGGAGCCATCTGTCTTTCTTCTTGGGTGGCTTCCACATTCGTATACTATAATCAGGATCAATTATGTATTTATTTCTGACGAAGAACAGCCACTTCTCATGGTTTCCTCCACCTCTCCAGACAGTGATTGAGATAATTCTCAATTCCCCTTCAAACAGAAGAGGAATTCTTACAAAATAAGCAGGAAAATATTTAGTAGACAGAATTTATTGGAAATAGTTCTTCCATACAGCAGGTCACAACACAGGCAAAATTTTTCATTAGAACATTACTACTAGGTCATATGAAACCCTCTGAAAATGTTAGGGCAGCCTCTGTAAAAAATCTTACAAAACATCTGAAGGTGACACTGAGCATTAGACAAGAGAAGTATATACATGATGCAAAGAAGAAAGAAGGAGCAAAGCTTATCCTTTTTGTACATGAAATTTTGTCTGTGCAGTGAATAGAGAAGCAGAGGGAGAAGTTCCTCCTGCTGAGTTCCCTCAACAAAACCTGAATTATCAACATGCACAAAAAAACAGGTCCATGTTGAACAGCTCTTGGCTGAAAGAGCACCTTACCCTTGTAAATAATGGTCAACAAAACGGTCAACAAAAAAAAAAGGCAGCCAGGCTACATCATTCCTTTTCCTCCCACTCAGAAGCAGATCCCATCAGTTCTGCTATGCTGGACATATGCCCCTCAGGGTACAGAGCCAAAGTAACTGTGAGTGCCTTCCTGCAGCCCACACTGCTGCACTGCACCCCAGCCTGAGGAACAATGGGAAATGTGTCTCCTGGGCCAGCATCTCAACAGACCCAGCTGAGCCAGCATCCATGGCAGGCACCAGAAGAGAGACTCCAGACCCATGGTACCATCAGCACAGCTGTTCAGGATATCAGGTATCAGTGTTCTGGAGGTTTTATTTGTCATTATTGCCAGATGTCAAAGGAATTACTAACCTAGATGATAGTGGTATCTGAGATGCCTGCAGCAAGGTTATGGTGACCCATATAAAAGTCTCAGCTCACATTCCTGTGGTCTGGGGTTTCAGATGAGTCCTATTTGCAGATGATTCGTACATTAAGTAAGTGTCTATTTGTTTCTAATTGTACTTGAAGCTCCAGCTAACAGACCATAACTATGAGACTTTTAAAAGCATGACCCAGTAAACCATCAGTAAACCAGAACAATGCAAAGCCCTTTACAGCCATATCACACTTTAAACTGAAAAAATATATTTAAGGCTTGCAGCATTGTTCTAGTTTCCCCAGGAAATAAAAATCTATTCTTCAGTTGATTTAAAAAGAGGTAACTGAAGTAATAACCACTTTCCTTCAACACCTCTTGATTTTGGGGTAAGGAAATTAAGACACAAAAGAGGCAGGGATCTTTCACTATTGGTGTGATTTGGTCTGCACTTTTCATACTGTGTAACAGTAATGTGACTCAATAACTCTAACACATCCCTTTGAGAGAAAAGCTTTCATTTTGAAACTTTCTACAGTAAAAACTAACAGAAGGATGAGGATTTGGTGTCCCCAAAATTGACAGATTGCAAAAATTCAGTTTTACGTAGAAAATGTGTTTTGCTGCTAACTCACCTCCTTCATCTGCATGGGTGTTTTATGTGCCATTAGCATAAATATTTTATTTGCAGTTATTGATGAAATGTGAAACAGGAAAAGTCTGATGAAACACAACAGAATGGTGAGAATGGACACTGAGATGGTTTTGAGACCTTCCTTCTGTCTACATCATATCTGGAAGAGCTGTTCTTCCATGGGCTGTCAGCATAACCATTAATTGCTTTTTATAAAACAGTACCTTAAAGAGCAATAAACTGATATTCTGGCAAGAATATTCAGATGTGATTAAGCTCTACTTGAAAGAGAAATTAAACCTATGATGTAGCAATGATAGGAAATTTTCAACTACAGTACCTTTAGGAACTTCATTGACAATCTAGAGGAAGACTAAGAAAATTATATCCTAATCCTGTGCAATATTTTCTCAAAAGTAGCTTCTATCTTTTTGTCTCAACTTGATTTTTGACAAAGACATACAGAAGAAATGAACCTGTAAATAAAATTCACACTTCTAAAACCAAATACATCTGTGAAGAGAAGACTGAACTTTGTATCATTTTACAGTCTATCCCAAACCTCTGACTACTTCTTTGTTTGTTTTTGCTTACACTTTTTCACTGAAATCTGTCTAATTATGAATATATTTAGTAACTTAATTTCACCATTTAAATCCATAATTACATACAGAAGGAATACCTTACCCAGAAGATGTACAGTCATCAAGAGGCCTAATTAGATACTGAATGCAGATCCCAAGTGCTGTCCTAAATGATTTCAGCCAAGAATTTGTTACTTCTTTTTCAGACTTCATGTGTCTGAAAACTTTCTTTTGACAGCCTAATTATTATGTAACCCTCTACAAATTAGCTTCCACTCTTCTAAATCTTCTGTTAATAAAATTATCTTAAGAAAGTGCTCACATGCTTAACAGTTTGTGTATTTTTTTTCTGCTAAATAACCTGGTCTAAGTAGTATGTTTTATCACCTATCTGTTTCTTTATTTGTCTCTCCTTAGATCACCAGAGCTAAAACAATACTATCACTAAAAGAGCAATTCATTCCTTAGATGTGCTATTTTGCAGCTATGACACTTGTCAGCTGTGAATTGCTGAAATTAACACATAAGATTTTCAAAAGCACTTGCCATTATTTAGTACTGATCCTGTAGAAGCCTTAGGGTTTACCTTTGGATGGGTCAACCCTGGATGAGTGTATGGACTGGGAACAAGAGGCTGGAAAGCAGCATCACGGAAAAGACCTGAAATCCTGGCTGATGGCAAGGTGAGCCTGAGGCAGCAGTACCCTGGCACCAGGAGGGCCAAGAGTGTCCCGGGAGCATCAGGCACAGCATCAGAGCCGGGCAAGGGAGGGGATTGTCCTGCTCTGCTCTGAGCTGGGGCAGCCTCACCTCCAGTGCTGGGGCAGCTCTGGGGCCACAACACACCAAAGACACTGAGCTGTGAGAGTGTCCAAAGGAGCCATGAGGGGGTGAAGGGTTTGCAGGGGAAGCTGTGAGGAGTGGCTGAGGGCACTTGGTCTGTTCAACCTGGAGGAGACTGAGGGGAGACCTCAGTGCAGCCACAGCTTCTTGTGAGGGGACAGGAGGGGCAGGCACTGATCCCTGCTCTCTGGGGACAGGGACAGGATATGTGGGAATAGCTGAAGTTGTGCCAGGAGAAGTTTAGGTTGAACCTTAGGGAAAGGTTTTTTCACCCAGAGGGTGACTAGGTACTGGAACAGGCTCCCTAGGGAAGTGGTCACAGCACCGAGCCTGATGAGAGTTTGAAAATCATTTGGACAATGATCTCAGCCACTGGATGTGCCTCTTGGGGTACCCTGTGTAGAGCCAGGAGTGGGACTCAATGATCCTGATGGGCCCCTTTCAATTCAGCATATGCTGTGATTTAATGATTTACAGGAGAGCCATTGATTTTAAGGGAAAAAATAGAACCAGAACTAAAACCCTTCAGATATCAGCCTTTTGACCCAACTCATGTTGAAAGCAAATGGCTCAGTAAGAGTTAGGTAGGTAGTAACTTTGAGGTGTATCTGATTAGTTATGCTCTTTCTTCCTGCTACTCTATGTTGCTGCTGAGCAAAGATTATGTAAGACCTGGCTCTTATTAATCTTTTTGTAAGAACAAAAATATCAGCTGTCTCTCCTGGTGGGATTTGTCACTATTAATAGTCTTGTTACTAGGATACTCCCACAGGCTTAGGTTCTTATCTTGTACTTGACACACACAATAGGCATGATGCAGACTCACCTTTACACTTGTACTTCCTCTTTTTCTATACTGTTTGCAAAACAGACTTTAACCAGCTTAAACATAACAAAATTATCAGAGAAGCGGTATATAGCCCTGAAAATATAGTCTTCATCATGATATGAGCCTAATGCAAATGTAACAAAACAAGAGCCCTTTATAAAAGCAGGACAGGCTTATTACATAAGCTTCCAAAACAGCCTCTGCAAAACCCAAAATCTGAATCCAGATGTAGCTTTGCTTCTAGGTCCAACAAAATGTATGGGGTTTTTTTTCCTGTTTTCTTCTCTTCCGGGATCCACCTCCAAATTAATCCAGGAAAGGAAAACAGAAACATAAAACCCTTACCTGTGGGTAAGAGTTTATTTTCCAGGTATGCCTTAGCAAATACATGACTGATAACATTCCTTCGTTGCCTAAGATGGTAATTTCTTAAGAAACACCTAGAGGTATACATCAGTTCAATATTTCTCCATGTTGGCTTACCTATACTTACTTTTTCTACAACTTGATATTATAGAGCAATAGTTGCAAACTTTTTCTTAATGTTTTATTTGGACTCCATGAATTTATCAACATAAACTATTTACACAGCTTATTGTGACCTCTTGTTGATCTATGAAAATTAATGGATAGTACAAACACTATGGGTTTTCCTCATTCAAAAAAAATTCAGAAGCGGTATGCAAGTAAATAAAGATGAAGTAAAAGGTGTTCCATCTGCTACTGAGATTTTCTCCCCAGCAACAAATTATTTCAATAACTGGGCTAGATCTAAAACACAGAAATACCACAGAAATATGAAAGACATATACCATGCACAGAATTACTAAATATGATTACCACTGTGACTAATTCAACTATAAGAAATCCCAAACAAATTAATACTAATAAGATGATTTAAATGAAATGTTACTCTGAGTTTTTCTAGGTTCATATACAATGGAAGCAACTATTTAACACATGGAATATTTGGTGGTAAGAGGACAGACATTATCTTGAGGGAGGAACAATTAAAAATGTTCTACTTGAAATGTTACACTGTTTTGTGGAAACTTTAGCCATGCTTGGAAAAGCTCCAGTGATTTGACACAACCACATCTAGACCTCTCAAGGTTTCATATGAGTGCACTGCTATATGGTGACTTCTTACAGAAAGAACTGCAATGAAAACAAAAAAGATGAAAAGAACATTTGGAGTGCTTCCACATCTCCAGACATATATTAAAAAATTAGATTCTACCTTATTTTTGTTGGCAGACTAATTTATCTTCTTTGAGGTTTCAGTTACAAGGAAGGAAACTAAATAATGAATAGGAGAATAATTTTTTTTATATTAAAATCTCCCAATAAAACCTACAATTTGTAATTTAGAGTGGTCAGTGCTTGGGCCAGTGTCCCAAAATTAAACCTACAAATTGTAACTCACAGTGGGCAGTTTCAGGGATGGGGGCTATAGTGATTTTTAAAATAACTTCCAAAAAAAAATCCTGAGAAGATTGCATTTTCTGGGGACCAGATGAGAATTTTACTGTTTATCACCTTGACTCAACGCTCTCCATTTGGTTCTGACATGAGACAGTGGAAAAAAAAACAAAACCAAAATTATCTGCCTTTGGTAACACATCTGGTTTTATGATGTTCTATGGACTACAGTTGCAAAGAAAAAAAACCCCAACAAACCAAACACTGGAAAAATAAAAGAAGAAAACCCAAGACTACATAATTTCAGAAAAATGTGCCTTGAAAATTCTTTCCCAATAAGCCAAGAATTGTGGCTGCCTGGAGCTGGAGAAGCATTACAAGACACGTTCTTGCTGGCCTTTACAGCTGGACGGGGTAATGCATACACCAGACTTGGGTGTCCATTTAGATGATGGTTCATTTGGGAAACAGAGACAGATTTTGTATTTTCTACGGTTTTCTGAAGTTTTCTAATGATCAGGACATTCAAGTTTGACCACCTTTGAATTAACAAGATCATGAAATTTTGTCAACAGTCAAATAAGAACAACTGCTATGTCTGCAGATTCTCATTTAATAAGAACCATTTTATCTCTGTTGGCTTCAGTGAGATTACTTGTGAGGCATTTAAAGACACTGTCTCAATATGTCAGAATAGTTTTAAGACATAGCTGTCAATACTCAGAGTATTTAACATGGTGATCTAAATATAATGTAAATGTCAGAGGAATCTTAAACTGATTTGGTATTTAACTGTGGTATGGACTTACTCAACTCCTCACTTCAGCTCCTACACTTGAAATTCTGCAAATAAAAGACTGAAAATCAAAAAATGTGTACAGCTTCAAAGCTCATATGGGTCAGAGAACTGGGTGTAGCTAGAGGAAGAGTGGCTCTGAAATATTACTGAGGACAAATCCTTAATTAGAGTAAAACTCTTTGTTTCAGGTGGCACTAACACGTTGACCACCTCCAGAGTGAAGTGCTTTATCCAAGAGTATGCAACAGCCTGCATGTTTTCAACCCTGTCAGCCTCTTTTTAAGTACTGTATTTTAAGTGTATTTCCAGAGATGACTGAAAACTGCCTTCCAACATTCGCCTACAGAAAAATTACAAAACAGGAGGACAAAGAAGAAAAAAAAAACCCACACCTTTATTTGTAAAATGTAATATGAGGTACTAAGTCATCTCTGTCAAGAGCTGCACCTGATGGCTGACATGCAGTTGTAGAGCTTGGCTATCCTCAGCTATACTTGCAACGAAAGATCAAAGGACCTGAAAAGCAAAAAAGGAGTAAAATACAAACACAGGCCCTCCCTCTGCCAGCTACATTGTGTCCTCTAGCATCTGAGTTTTCACTTAAACAGCCTTTCCATATTCCACCTATGCTTTTCTAGGATAAATATCTGGGAGAATCAGTTTGGATGTCAACATCATTTTACTCTTTATTTCCAATCCTGGAAGACAGACTTGACATACTGACAATCAAGCGCAGAATAAAAAGCAATTCTGAAATATACTGTGTTGAAGTTTGTTCAATCTTCCCAAACTTCTTCCTCTGCTATGAATATATTACACCGTACAGATCTGCAATGTTCTTTACCTGAAATAATAAAAAGTAAAATCATGAATATTTTAAAGTGATCTGTATGACAGCCTGAGAAAACAGCTACAGAGTGTATAAGACATTTTGTCAGTTTCCTGAAAAGCAATCACTATTAGTTTGAGGTTCCAGACTTAACTGCATTCCATCTGCTATGAAGAAATCTTTCAATAGTAAGCAATTAATGAAAGAAAACTGATATGAATCAAACAGTTTTACAGGAATTTTTTAGAGGTTCACAGCATTTCCTACATTCAGGGAAGGTTGTTGCTGAAGAATTAATAGTACAACTCTGTCACAAAATATTGCTTCTCTTGCTTTCCACAGCCAAAAAATGGTATAAAAATCTGCAAAGCAAATTAAGCAGTACCGTCTTCAGCATGCATTATCTCATTTACTATTTAAATAGTTGTTTTCCAACAGTCCCTCCTCCCAGCTTCTCTATATATAGAGAAAGCTTTTTATTTGAAAGAATCAGATTACACTTTAATCATATTTGTGTCATATGATGCTATATGTATTTTCAGGCCATATGCATTCTCCTCCCCTTCAGGCCCCCTCCATCAGAACGGCTTTAGTTCAGGGATTAAAGGCCTGGATTGATCAGGGGAAAATCCTAAAAATTAAGTCCTTCAGACATCAGATTGAAGGGGTTGTTCCAGTTTATCATGCTACAAATTTTATTTTACAACTCTAGTTCTGAGTTCAGTTCTGTATCACATACAGAGATAAATGCTCATTATGGTACCAGAAATGACACAAAAATTCCTCATTCCATTAGTGTGGTCTTCTAGAGGTTTTACATATAATTTCCTTATATCACATAATTATAATAAGCTGAGAAAGATGAACTAGATAGGTGATGATTCAAGGAAGCAGAAGAAAACTCTTTCAGTTTCCACTGGAATGTTCCTAGACCATGCAGCAGTACCACATCAGCCCCTAAAATACATGACATTGCCCACCTCTTTGCCATTTGTTGCACTTTTATTTCCTTCTCACACTACAGTGGCTGCTGTGAGCTTACTGTTTCTGGGCCAGCCCTCCACAAGCACCTGTGGCTTTTCATCACACATTGTGCTTATCCCTTCTAATGACTCAGCACAATAATACACACTGAATTCCATTGCTACTTCAAGTGAATACCATCAAGGAATGGGGCAGATTCAGGTCCACTCGTTATGGGATTAATCAGTGTAAACTAAGTTTTCTCTTACAAACATAAAGTTCCTGGAGGACTTCAAATAACATCTTTATCACTGCTTCATCCTTCAGCAAGCAAGCAAAAAAGCAAAACTATTTGGTGCAGAGAAAGGTGCAGTATTTTTTTTTTAATACAGGACAAGGTCTAGGCAGTATGAAAACCACTGCACATTTTTATGTTGTTTTGGATTTAGGACTAGGATTCCAACTTTATTCCATCTTAAAAATCCACAGGCAGTACTCTAGACAGCATGAGTGTGTTTCAGCCGCAGCATTTTCTTGGCACAGCCACAGAGAGGGAATCCATCCATCCATCCATCCATCCATCCATCCATCCATCCATCCATCCATCCATCCATCCATCCATCCATCCATCCATCCATCCATCCATCCATCCATCCATCCATCCATCCATCCATCCATCCATCCATCCATCCATCCATCCATCCATCCATCCCGCAATCCCAGGCGGGTTTTCCAAACCCAAAGCACCAGGACAAGGTGTCACCGCGCCCCCTGCTGTCCCCGGCCAGGCTCTGGGACCCACTCGGGTCCCGATCCTCTAAGATGTCCCTGCCTTCCTTTCTAATCATTTTCCTGCAGCTACAGCCGAACTAGAATATTAAAACAAAATACGTGAAGTGCTAGTGCTTTTTATAATAAAAGCCTCTTGATTTTAATCCCTTTTTTTTCTTCAGACTGCATTAAAATGTCGTTGCTACCTTCGCCATCACACGGAAGCCTGGAGTGACTGCTGCTCAAAGTAAGCAGTGAGGAGTTAGTCCAAAACCACAACCTCACAACACGGTTAAGCCCCAGTCCTAAGAGGTCTGAAAAATGAGGTTAAGTTCTACTATGCAGGAAATTAACTACAGATCAGAAATCCATGTGCTATCTCTGTTTGTTCTGCATTTGAGAAACTTCTAATCTCTCCTTTCTGCAGTGAGTGTCAACTCCTTTTTTTATGAGTCAGATACTTAAATCTGAAATGGGGCTTTGTCAGCCCCACATGAGATATGAAGTCAAAACAACGGCGACATCATCTCAACTAATGATGGAGCAAAATAAAACGGCTCCCCCATTACACTTTACCACCACTCACATATTCTTAGCACATTTTCCAAGCATTCAGGAACAGGAAGGTGTTTAATTAAAAGTTTCGCCATGGAGAATCACTGTACAAATGGAATAAAGTGACAGTAAGTATGTCAGAACAGTAAGTCTAAGTAAGAACAACATAATTCCATAATTTTTTGGTTTAAACACTTGTCTTCTATAAAGAATGACAATGTTGCTAAGGAGTGGTTTTAAGTATTCTTCCGTATTGTAAGCAGACATTTGCAGCATTGTTTTTTAATGTGTGGAAAGCTTTCCACATTAAGTAACAGTGGCTGTGTTTTAAATTTGTTACACAGGTCCAGCGCAACACAGAATCTGTCACTTTGGAAGCCTCTCACACCTACTGCAGGTTTACTAATATCCTTCATATTTCCCATATTACTAATCTGTGTGACAGCTTTAACACTCAGATATAAACAACCCAAATAAACAAACCCAAACACAGTAAGGTATATTACTTCAAAATAAAAGATTGATTAGGACATATTCTCACAAGTACACGTATTTAATTTGCATGCGAGTATTATTGGAACTGGGTTTGTGAAGACAAGCTGGAGGAGGGGTTAGGAAGTCCCACACATACCTGATGTAGAAGTGTAGTCTCTTCTTGATTCTATTCTAAAAATGCTTTTCAATCTTAGTTTTTCACAGAAAACACTTCAATTCTTCTACAATTCAGAAACTGTAGAAGCTTGACACTTTTGAATTACTGTATTTCAGATATGTGAATGGTTCTAAAAATAAGAACATCATTACATATCTTGCCTTTGTAGTTCACTGAATAAAATGACAGCTAGTTTATCCAAAGTTTTCTAGCAAAAAATGTAAAATGCGTAGGTGATAAAGAATCAAAGTATGTTTTACTTTAGACTTAGGCTGCTGAACTGGTTTAGTTTCATTATTTATAAGATGTCTAATAGAACAGTAGCAGCTTTCACTTGATACCTTAATTCACTGACCTTAAGAGATCCACCAAGTAACTCAGAAGAAAAAAACCCCAGAGATAGTCTCAGGGTGTTGTTGTCTTGGAAACTGCAGCCTATCTGACTACAGTCCTTGGAGAAAGATGTCTATAAGAATACTTTTGTTTAGCGTAACTGCATTGTATTTATCTCCAGTTGAAGCAGAGCTGTACAGTTAGCCAGCATGGAATGATACAGACCTCTTCTTCATTTTGCCTTTGTGACATTCCTATGACCCACCAGATCTGACCCAGAAAATACACAACTATGCCTGCTAGACTTGATTTGATTCACTAAGTGAATACATCTTTAGTCTGTTACACAAAGAGGAAAAGCTATCTACTTTAACTGAAGTGAATTTGAATTTAACTTCTCAATGGAAAATGCACATTTAAATGTTATGTTTGCCAAAAAAACTAAACCTAAAGGGTACGAAGATGCATGTTTCATTAGTTAAAGCTAAAAGACCTCACAGATGTGTGCACTTCAATTTCTGAGCTATAATAAACAAGGTGGCACAGTTACTTCCTTGTATCAAATAAATTCAAAGGAACTTAATTTTATCGTAGTCTTTTGAGATCAGCCTCTTCGTGCCAAGGCATGGCAAGGAGAAAGGTCACAAAAAGTACAAGTCACATTTTTGCAAAGCCAGAGTGAGACATTCTCCAGTTTCAGAATAAAGGCTAAATACCTGTATTATCTTTAGGACTATTTTCCAACGCTCTCTGCTGCCACCTTTAATTCACATGTTTACAATTGTATCTCATTACATTTGAGAGATGGCAAGTAAGATCTATACCACCCCTTCAAACCAAAAAAACCCAAACCAACCCAAAACATTCCAACACACAGTGTTTTGTGCACTAAAGAATAAGAAAAGGTCAAAATTGTTTCCTGATCACTACACTAATACTAAACTAAATAGCAACAAAACTAGCTGAGATATATGCAGCTGTAGCACATTTCCAGAACTATCATAACTCTTCTTTACCTACATTAATGCGCACATAGTAGAGTTCCCTCCTAGCAGCCCTTTAAACCTTCTCCAGATCAACAACTGTCCTCTCCTATTAACCACCTCCAAGATATTTTATCTTCATAAGATATATTCAGAATGTGAGTCATCAACAACTCCACAAAAATATCACTGAAAGACAAAAACTGCATGAACAACTGCAGATACTGAAACCACAAACATATTCTGGGATTCCCCCTATTTGCTTCCCAGACTTCAAAATAAAGATGAAACTTCAACCTATGGCTCCTTATATATTTTCCCATCATCTTAACTAAAAATGGGATTTCATCACTTACAGAATGGAGGAACAAGCAAGTGCCTGATTCTCTTTTGCAATCCATGTTAATATGTACATAATGTGATAGAGCATGTTAAGCTACAGGTACCAGGACTGAGTGTTGCAGGATCTGAAGGCTTCAGAGTTGTTATTCTCAGTTTCTTTCTGCTGATTCTGTTTTTCCATTATCTAGCTTGACTAAACTGAGACTTGCATGCATTACCTTTAAACAAAATTGTTCCCTTTTATCAAGTCAATATATTTTTTAAAGTTTCAATCTCATCCCAGGAAGAGGGACAGAGGGAGGAAATGAGGGCTTAAAAACATCTGTTACTCCTTTTTATTGCAGGACTGCTGTGAAGAAAAATTAGTTAGAATACATAAATATACACCAAAAGGAAATTAGGCAGTCACAAAGTTTCATTCTCTGCCATTCTTATTGTAAATCAAAAACAATGCTATTATATATAAAATCAGTTTTCTTACACTATAAGGAAAAACTCTTGAGACTGAACTTTGTCCTACACTGGAAAATGAGAAAGCATTCTCAAAAGTAATCTAAGGCTGCATTTAGCAGCAAGCACAAGCACTGAAGATATTCTGAACACAACACAAAATATGGTCATTTACAAAAACAATCATCCCACATTCTGCTATTATAGGAAGGAAAATGAAAGTCTTATTTATTACTTCTCTGAATCACTCTGATGACTGTAAGCAAAATCATGCTGAAATTACATTTACATAGGGAAAGAGTTTCAACATGGGTCTCCTGATACGGAAATTTTAAAGAAATCTCAACATTGTCTCAGCTAACATTGGACAGTGTACATCTAGCATTAAAACCAGCTAATTTTCCTTTCAGAGAGATTTGATAAAATTAAAATAAACTACTTTTTAAGAGGGAGAAAAAAAGGAAAAATTAGGTAATTGATTACGCATGATTTACTGATTTGGTTGAATATGACCAACAATTGCTGCTTAAAACCCATCTCACTCTTCAGGCTGTGTAGGTGTACTCAAATTATTTGATACTATAAATATAAAAGTACTGCTGGAACTTTTCCCAGTCACATGCAGCTCCTATTGAAAATGAATATAGAGTTTGATTTTAAGAAAAATTTGGCATTAATTAACATGTCAGGAACATGTTCATAATATTAAAAATTTATTCCTTAAAAAAGTAGAACTTTTTACTAATTTGACGTATTTTTTATTCAAGAGAATGAGGACTTCAGTGTGTGTAAGATTATTTCATCTTGGCACCTCAGCTGCATTTTTTTCTAAATAAAGAAGTGAAGAACTTTGAGAAACAGATAAACTTATATCCACTAATGTCATTCATTGTACCCAAAGTGTAAAGCATACAGAGTGTTTCCCAGAAATGTTTCATTAAAAAAAAAACCAATAACAAACAACAAAAAAACCCCAAAGCACGGTATTTTACAGTGAGGTTTGCTTCCACTCCTTTTGTCTTTCATCCATTGGAGAACCATGTTTGCAAGGTCTGTCAACAATGCTCTTTCCACAAGCTCACTGGTGCTTATTGATCACATAAAGAAAAAAGACACAATCCACGCCCTACAGTGGTAAGCAACCTGCATTATAAAATAAAATTTATTGCAGTAAAGCCGTTATATTAGAATACAAAATTTTGATGCAGTAACAACATATAATGAATTTTTCACCTGAACCTTGGATCTTCCCTGGAGCAAAGTCAGAAGGTGAGGGTGTGTGAACACTGCTGCAGCAGAGTGGCAGGACAAGTACCCAGAGGAGTCAGCTCTCCCTGTACTGGTAAGGCCAGACCTCACATTCTGCACCCAGTCTGGCCCCTCAGTTCAGGAATTGCATTGAGGGACTGGAGTGTGTCCAGAGAAGGGCAACGGAGCAGGGAAGGGTGTGGAGCACAATTTCTGTGAGTAGCAACTGAGAGAGCTGGGTGTTTAGGCTGGAGAAAAGGAGGGTGAAGGGGACACTTCATCACTATCTACAACTGCCCAGAAGGAGGGTAAGGCTTGGTCTCCTCCCCAGCAACAGGATGAGAAGAAATGGCCTTAAAGCTGCACACCCAGAGAGGGTCAGGTTGGATACCAGGAAGAATTTCTCCACTAGAGTAATGCTGAGACATGGGAAGGGGCTGCCCAGGGAGGTGATGGAGTCACCATTCCCAGGGAACTCAAAAAATGACTCCTCCAGGACATGGCTCTTAGTGCTATGGTTTGTTTGACACGGTGGTGTTCAGTCAGAGGTTGGACTCAGTGATCTTGAACACCTTTTCTAACCACACTGATGTCCTAACTCTGAGTCAATATAATACTGAAATCAATTGCATTAAACTCAATTGGACTTGTCTATAAAGCTCTAACAAACTAAAATGGTGGGGGGCCCAGAAACAGCCAAGATTATTACATGTTTTGCAAATGTGGCCATGAAGAAACTAATGATAACATTTCACACCTGGTGAATTGGATCTAAATGTAAGACTTTAATATTTTAGGCATTTATTGAGGCGAGTTTAATGCACTTGGAGTTTGTTATGTCACTTTAGACAGTTAGAAGGACATATTATTTAGGGGCATGAGAAAAGAAGTCCTCAAGGAAATTGTTTCCAATACCTTTGAGACTGCCCCAGATGACACAGGAATGGATTACTCAGGGAAACTTCTTCTTTGTGTGTAACAGAGAGATAATTCTTGGCTATTTAATTGCAGGGTATTTTCTACAGTTTATGTGAAATCTAACAAAATAATATTTTCTGAAATAAATTATTATCATTTACCCAAAATTATGGCAAATAAGCATTTTTGGCTGACAATTCAACAATCACTCCCAGAAGCTACTATAAAGTATCATGTGCAATATTAATACCAATGCCCACCTTACAAGTCATAACAATGTATATAGTTGCTAAGATGTACAACTTAAGATACCTTTTATTACGACATTTAAATAAGAATAACAATTTAATATTCAGACCACTTCAAAAGATATGCATGAAGTCATATACAGTATATTGTCAGTTGATTGTATAATTCTAAAGAACTACTTTTGCAACTTTTAAGGACATTATTAATTTTGTATCAATTTTCAGTACTTTAAGAGCTTTGCATTGTTATGATTGATTTCCATTTGTACCCAATACTAAAACTAACAAACACCAAAACCCCAACCCATCACAAGCACAAAAACTAGACTTTTAATCCACAGAGTATTTTTGTCATGATTAATGACATCTTAAAGATGCTTCATTTAGATCTAATCCACCAAAATCTCCTAACAGAATTACAACAAAAAAACCCAACCTGAACCAACCTCATAGCTAGAACTATTTCAGTCACTGCATTCGCAGACTGAGCTTCAATTTGCTGCTTTTCACAAATATGACTCAAACCTGTACACAAACAAATTGCACAGGACAAAGTGAGACGGCAGTGATCCAGGAAAGGTGTACAGTCTATTACATAAAACTGACTTAGTCCTTTTCAGCAAGGCAAATAAGCATAAATTAAAAATTTGGGGTTACGCTGAACACAGCAATCTAAGCTACTTAATAATAATAATAGCTAAAAATATCTCCCAATACTTACTAAGTGTTGCAAGACCTATCCCCATATTTGTATTGTTGCTTATTTGACATCCAGAATGTATCTGTTTGCTTCAATAATTCTAGACACCATACATCATAAAAAGTGTGTGTGTGTATGTGTGTGTATTAAAAATAAATACATTCCACAAAGTGAATGAAAACCTGCAACAGACATGTAACACAATTACCTGAAGCCAGCATTATTTAGTCTAAATTTTGCAACTTAATATACGAGCTATTAAGAAGTCCCCACAAAATATCCCATATGCTATTTTTTTTAAGTTTTATTTTTAAACATATATGGAAGGATCTACTAGGCCTCTTGAGGGAGAGGTAATGATGAAGCAGATGAGGATGACATTGCAAGTTTTCAAATTAGACACAAAACAACAAAACACGATTAATGCTTTGTAAACGCATTAATTTCTACTGACAAGCAAATACGATGTAGAATGACAACGGCGCCCTCGCACTCCGCCGCGGAGATAAGAGAAGCTATCTATACACAGGAGGCTTGTCCGCCGAAGCACGGCGGCCTGGAGAGGCTCCTGACGGGACACAGAGCGATCCCAGCCCATGGAGCACCGAACCCAATCCCTGCTGACAGCACACACACACAGCGATCCCAGCCCATGGAGCACCGGGTCCGCTCCCTGCTGACAGCACACACACACACACACACACACACACACACACACACACACACACACACACACACACACACACACACACACAGAGCGATCCCAGATCATGGAGCACCGAACCCAATCCCTGCTGACAGCACACACACACACACACACACAGAGCGATCCCAGCCCATGGAGCACCGAACCCAATCCCTGCTGACAGCACACACCACACACACACAGAGAGATCCCAGCCCATGGAGCACCGAACCCAATCCCTGCTGACAGCACACACACACACACACACACACACACAGAGCGATCCCAGCCCATGGAGCACCGAACCCAATCCCTGCTGACAGCACACACACACACACACACACACACACAGCGATCCCAGCCCATGGAGCACCGAACCCAATCCCTGCTGACAGCACACACACACACACACACAGAGCGATCCCAGCCCATGGAGCACCGGGCCCGCTCCCTGCTGACAGCACACACACACACACACACACACACACACATCCCAGCCCATGGAGCACCGAACCCAATCCCTGCTGACAGCACACACACACACACACACAGTGATCCCAGATCATGGAGCATCGAATCCAATCCCTGCTGACAGCACACACACACACACACACACACACACACACACACAGAGCGATCCCAGCCCGGGGCGCACCGGGCCCGCTCCGCCCGCCCGCCGGCCGCGCCCCGGCGCCGCCCCGTGCCCGCCGCCCCGCGCTGCCCCGGAAGCGCTCCCGCCGCCGCCCGCGGGAACATGGCCGAGTCGCCGGAGGAGGTGGCGGTGCTGGTGCAGCGGGTCGTGAAGGACATCCGCAACGCCTTCCAGCGGAACCCACACATGTGAGTGCGGCCGGGGCCCGGCGGCGCGGACGGAGCGCTGCCCGCCCTCCGGCCCGTGCGCTCTCCGCGGCCGCCGGCGGGCGGGGTGCGGGTCCCGGCGGGGCCGGGGCCGAGGCCGGGCCCAAGGTCACGCCGTGAGCGGCCGAAGGGACCAGCCGGGTCTCCTCCGAGCGGGGAGGCCGGCTCCGGGCGGCTGGGCGGCACCTGTGCCTCCTTGGGGCAGGGCGCCGTGTCCCTGTCCTCGGTGCTCTCCTGCCGCCGCCGCTTCTCCGGCACTCGCTCCGGGAGCCTGAGCCGCTGGACGCCGACCAGCGCTGGACACGGCGGCCGCCCCGCCGGTGAAACGTACCGAGCCCTGGAAAACAGCGAGGGCTCCGTACTCAGCGAGCGATGAGTGTATTTTGAGAGAGAAGCTGCAGAGTGGCCTCTCTCCGAGCCCGATGTTCGGCAGTGTCGGGACGGGGCTGAGCCTTGCCAGCGCTGCCGAGCCCCGCGGGGTCGTGTCTGCCTGGAGCAGAGCTCTGGCGCTGTAGGGAACAAAGCTCAGGATTGAGGCCCACTGGCTTGCACCTTTGCAAAAACAGAGCGGTGTGGTGAATGGCACCTTCAAATCCGTATCCCTTCGTAGAAGGGCCAGTGCTTTCCATTGTGTATTGTTTTGAGGAAGACAGAATGACTATGAAAGTGCAAACCACAGTGACTGCTATCTTGTGACAATTGGATTTATCCAGCAGTATGGGGGAAGATGGTCTGTTTTATTCTTCAGTGTTGTTGACTAGCCTTGATATCTTGTTTTAAGTGCCTCCCATACTTCTGTTTCCCAGAATATATTTCCCCAGCCTTTAAGAGACAAAACTAGGGAAGTATCTTTCAACCTATATGCAAGCTCCATGTTGGCTATGGCAAATGAGGTAGCACATAATGAGTGATAACTTCCTAATTTAAGTGAGGTGTATTTGTGTCATCTGGAAACTCTCTAATCTCTGAGGTGGTGGCCTATTAATCTGTTCCAGAAAGCTAAACAATTACATAGGAAAATTTTATGGCACCTAATTTACCCCTTTGCTTAACAAGAGAAAATTAGAGTAAATACCCTCATGTTTCTTTAAATGTAGTAAGCAATTTGGGTGGGCGGCCAGGTTTTAAAATGCAGCATATGGATGCTGGTTAAAAAAAGGCTGCGTTTTGCCTTGAAGCTTCTTTTTTAGAATGTGAAGCATAATGTGCTGCAAGCGGCCAATATTTATGAATGAAAGTTCTGATTTTTTCATAGTTCCCACTCCCCTGCCAGAATTCTTTATTGGTAGCAAACTTTGAGATGGTGCTTTTGAAGAATTTGCTGCTCTTGCAATTTTCTTTCATAGATGCAATCTCAGAGATGAAAGCAGGCTGTGAGAGTTGTGTGTGCTGAGACTGATGCACTGTGAGGTGCTTCAAGTGAAAAAGCACAAGTGCTGCTAATTTATCCCTCCAAGTAGGAAGAGTGACAATCTTGCCTGCTAGAATTCTGAAGTGGCTGAAATGGGATTCTGCAGGCCAGTGCAGGCTGTGGGCTCTTGGCTGTGCTGCCTCTGTGCCTCGGGAGCACCAGGCTGTAGCTGTGCTGGCCATGTCTTTTCTTGTGTCTGCATCTTGTGGTATCCTGAATTCAACGTGTTACTGATCCAGGTTTGAATTATTTTACATTGTAGCTGCCTAGCTTCACTGAAAATAAGGAATCTGCTCTATGCATGATGTTCCTATTCACTTACCATACTTTTGTCCCCAGCTTACCTCTTTTTCAGCATTTACTGACCCTTGTCAAGGGTGGCTTGTACACCTACCCACTTAGCATCTGTCAGAATGAGTGTTCTGTTTTGGTAGGTTCATAATTTCATACATTTTAAAGTGGGATCAGCACTAAAGAGTGTGTGAAAATAAAGTTTTAGACTAAATATAACATAGGATTGATGTTTCTCTATTTTTCGCTTTAAATGAAATATACAGCAATACTGTATTTTTTTTTAAGATGAGCTTCTAACTCAGTATACAACTCAAAATTCTTTTTTCCTTTTCTGTTTAATAGTTCCATTTATTTTCAGTTGAATAACTGTGTCAGCATAATAGTTTTCAATTTTGTAAAGCTTCTTTTAAATTTACGGGGAATTATTCTTACCCAATCTTCCAAGCATTGGTCTTGATAAAGTCACAAACGTGAGCTATGCCACTGGAGCTGAATAGATCACCAACAGTGAGCAGATCAGTGTATATTTTCTCTTTGAACTTTGCTGTTCCTTTGCATGTGAAGTGAAGCAGAAGCAGATGAGCTTGTCAGAAAAATCCATGAATTTGTTTGGCATAACTGGCAAGATGAACTCTTGAACTAGATGATAGCCCAGGATTTGTGTAGAAAATCTGAGGGTACTACTTACATTCTGCCAAGAGAGGCTAGGTTATTTTAAAGATTATTTTCTAGAAGAGAGGTCAGAGAAGGTCCCTCTACATGGAGTACCTAAAGCTGAAGACCCATAATGTAAGTGTCACACCAAATGCTTTCTTCCCCAGCTGTCCTATGGTTTTGTAACAGAGGGAACTTTTTTGTATTATCACGGCTTTAGAGATTTAAAGCAAGTTGGCTAGGGTTTATTGAACAGCTGGATCAACAGACTCTTGAAGCAGGTCCTGCATTGGCTTGTCAGTACTGTTCTGTCATTTTGCATCTTCTCTGGTCTCAGCTCCAGTTGAAGAAGCTGTAATGGTGGAAGATTTCATGATAACTCACCTAAAACCTTCCACTACTTTTTGACTTTCCAGAATATGAACTGATATGGTGTCCTGTAAGTATAGAAATAATCGGTGAAATTTTTTGGAATGTGACTGTGGTGCCTGCTTTCAGGAAAGTAAATATAAAAGGCTAAATAACTTCTAAACTTCAGGAGACAATATCAGGAAATTGGTATATATTGGGAGAGAAGTCAAACCTTACTTTAGGCCAGTGATACAAATACCAATGAAAAGCAGCCCTCACTTGGTGTCTCTTTCAGTATTCTGAGCACCTTGCACCTGTCCCTTGACCATTCTGCAGTGAGTTTGGGCAGTCTTGTCATATAAACAGGCACTGTGTCCAGGGATATTTTGCATGGTCAGTCATTCAATTTCACAAGCAGAAATTCAGCAGTGTCTGCATGTGAGTCGTGCTGCACAGGCTTGCTTTGGGTGCATGATGAAGCAGCATTCTTGAGTAGTGTCTCCTGGTAGGCTTGTTCTGTTGCTTGGTCCTTTGGCAGATCTGAGGGACCTTCAGAAGGACAAATACATGGTGCCCTGAATAAATTGTTTTGTGAGATAGTCACCCCACCTCACATAAATCTGCATCCCTGATACTTGGCATTGTGAATTCTGTTGATTCTCAGGAACTGAATGCAGCATGATTCTGAACCACATGAATCAACAAAAATGGTGCCAAAGTGTTGGAGAAAAGATGGTTACCAGATGACAAATCCTGGTTTGCATCTTTGCAAAAACTGAGATACCAGCTAAAGCATTTTTGTGTTGAACTATGTCTCAGTGCATTTCAGTATGCTGTGGTTCTTGTCCTCTGGTGATTTGGGCTACGCCTACGAGAGTGCATTCTGAAGTGTTTCAGGCTGACTTGTCAGCTTTGTGCAAACTGTGCCTGTCTGTCATTTTGGCGTGTTCAAAGCAGTATTGTGAGACTTAGCTCACCCAAGTCAGACTTCTTGCATTTGGTAGTAAGTAAAGGTGTGGATGTTTATTTTGTGCGTTTTTTCTCTCCTTGCTGTTTACCTTTGGTATACTGTTTGTAAGTTACAGCTGAGAAGTTCTTGTGGTAGTCCACAGAGTTGATTAGCCAAGCAGTGTCTGCATCTTTGTTGCTTTTGGAGACTTTCATGTCCCCTATGCAAGGCCAGACTAAGTTTGGCCAGGGACTGGTTTTAGCCTTTGGAAAAGAAAGACCCAGCAATATGTACAGACTTCAGGCTATGAAGATACTGTATTTGAAGAAGCTGATTGGAATGTCATTCTAGGTTTAATCTTGCTTCTTCAAGCTTGTGTTATGTGGAGCAGCACAGATAAGGGTCTTGGTTTGATACCTATTTCTTGCTTTTAGTGGGGTGGGGGATTGCTTTTTTCTTCTCTGTTCTCAGCTGACCAGGGAAGCTAAAGGGACTCAATTGTGTTCATCTTACCTGTGTTTTCTGTGGCTTATGATATATGTTGTGATATATGGAAGAGCAGATATATTTTCTGAATGAGCCCATGTGTTTTTGAACAAGCACACTGTGCTACTTTTGATTACCTCAGTAATAGTCCAGTGAGGACACAGAACTAAATCAGCATGCTCAGTGTACCCAGTAATAAATTTTATATGAGATAATTGAGTTCCGGTTGAGGAGCTAATACTTGAGTGTATGTGAAAATCTCGTATTAAGTAGACTTAAGATGGAGAATTTGTTTTCTGAGATCACATAAATCTTTTTTTGTCCTGCATGAGATCTGAGGATTTCCCTCTTTAGCAGCAATTTTTTTCCATTGAATGGGAGCTGGTGGAGGAATGCTGCATAATGGAAAGTACAAAATAATGTTGCTTTCTGTCCAAACAAGTGTAAATCCTTGATGGACTGTGTTTAATTTTAAGAAACTGCTGAAGCTGCTCTTCAGCGTGCTAGAAAGGCCTGATGAAAAAGGAAATTAAGGTGCAACCCATTGAAACCCATAAACAACTGAGTCTCTTCTGCTTTGTTTGCTGGTCCAAGTGCATGTGTTTGACACTGTTGTTTTAAAGGCTTAAGTTTCTCATACAGAGTTATCATCTCATTAAACTGGCCTCTGTGTCTCAAATCTTCCTCCTGTTGGTCATGCTGCCTTGCACAGGACAATGAAAAATGGGACATGTGGAAGTGAGTGTATTCTTCTGTGTGATCTTTAGTTTCAAAGTACCTGGACACGCTGCTGCAGGGCACACCTGGGTGGCTTTTTGGTCAGTCAGGTGCTTGTACTAGTTAGCACATTCTGTTTCTCTTGCTAGAGCAGTTGTTACAGCTCTGTCAGATATTTGTTACAAGAGATGGGATGCTTGTGTTGATTCAGCAGAGTTAAACTGCTTGGATGATAGTCTAAATACAGAAAAAATGGGACCTTCATGATTTATGATCTTTGTGAAAATTAAACAGAACTTTTCAGCTTACAGATTTCAGCAAAGATGAGGAAAAAGGATGATGGAAAAAGATGATGGAATGTTTGGTTGGGAAGCATTGCCAGCATGCTCTATTGAAAAAAATAATTGTAACCTGCTGGGAAGGAACTTAATTATATTTTTTTTTTCTGTTTTTAAGAGATGAAATTGGATTAATACCCTGTCCTGAAGCCAGGTATAACCGAAGCCCTATTGTCCTAGTGGAAAACAAGCTTGGTGTGGAGAGCTGGTGTGTGAAGTTTCTTTTGCCATATGTCCACAATAAACTTCTCCTCTACAGACAGAGAAAACAGTGGCTGAACAAGGATGGTAAGTTTTGAGGTGGACAAGACCATATTATGTGGTTTTTAGTTCACATTTTTTATTTATCATAAAATCATTTCGTTTGGAAAAGAGCTTTAAAATCAGAGACTAGCCATAAACCTGACTCTGCCAAGTCCAGCACTAAACCACATTCCTAACTGCTGTGTTTACATGTTTTCCAAAATACCTCTGGGGGTGGTGACTCTACCACTTCCTGGGCAGCCTGTTTCGATTTTGACAACACTTTCAGTGAGGAAATTTTTCCTCATATCCCACCTAAACCTCTCCTGGTGCAGCCTGGGACCATTTTCTCTCATCCTATTGTTTGTTACCTGTGAAAGGAGATTGACACTCACCTGGGTACAATCTCCTTTGCTGTCATTTTGGAGAACAGTAAGGTTCCCCCAAGCCCCCTTTCCTCTGGGCTAAACACTTCTGGCTACCTCAGCTCCTCTTTATAACACTTGTGCTCCAGTTGCCCTTTTCTGGGCTCACTCCAGCACCTGGATGTCTCTGTGAGTGTATGGAGATTGTCACTAATGTGATCCTGCTGGCCATACTGTTGTGATCCAAGCCAGGATGCTTCTGGCCTTCTTGACAACCTGGGGACACTGCTGGCTCATGTTCAGCTGCTTCTGGCCAGCACCCTGGGTCCTTTTCCAACAAACGTCTTTTCCCCAAGCCTGTGGTGTGGCATCCAGGGACTGGATCCATCAGAACCTCGTACAAGTGGCCTCAGTTCATTGATCCAACTTGTCCAGATCCCCCTGCAGAGCCTTCCTACACTCCAGCAGATCACTCCCACCACAATGGTGTAATCTCCAAACTTACTGAGGGTGCACTCAATGCACTTGTCTGGATCATTTACCCTTCCTAATGCCAGTTTGACCTGTTCTAGAAGAAATGAGGATTACTGAGGAGAGCAGGCTTTGGATTGTGCATCTTAAATAAGTTGAAGGTCATTTGAAAATAAAATTTCTTTCTCTCTTGCCCAAACTGGAAAGGTTAGAGACAGCTTACTTCAGTAAGTTATTTGAGGAAGTGATGTTAGTTGATACAGAAGGAATTTTCTCCTGTTTTCCTGAGTCAAAAGGAAAGTGTGGTGATGTATATATGTCCTGTAAGAAATTAGTGCAGTGTGTTTCTGATGTAGAAATTAGACCCTACAGCTTGGTAAAGTTTTATTTCATATCTCATGTCTGTTTTGGTTTGGTTTTTAGCTTAACTTGCATGAAAAATTATTTTATATGTGTTCTTTAAAAATAATTCAAAATAAAAAATTATGAACAGGTGTGACATACAAAGTATTTGACTCCTTATAAGGTGTCCTGTTCAGAGTAAGAATGAAAAAGAATAGCTAGTTTATGAAACAAACTTTTTGTTTATTGTTGCAGTATCTTTTAAACAGCAGTTGGAATAAAGAATATTCTTTTGCTGGTCTTCTCAGTGTCTTATTTCTGTATTGGTTTTTTTTTTTGTTTTTTTTTTTTTTTTTTCCCTTTTAGAGACTTCTTTTTAGCATCTTTTACTATGGTATTCTGCTTTGCTAGTTTTCTCATCCCTCAGAAAGAGGGATATCTCTTCTGTTGAAGAGCACCCTGTGGCCACTCACAGAGTTCAGATCTTTAGTATCTCACTAGCACCTGGGTTTCAGTTTTGGACTGTTACCATGTTTTAATTTTTTTCTCTTTATGTGTAGCTAAACTGTTGGTAAAGCACTGACTGTCCATTTTGCTTCACAATATCTGGGATTGTCTTCCCCCCTGAAGCATACCAAACAGCCACCATTCATTTGGTTATGTTGATTGCAGCTATAGCAAAGCCAATCTCCCTGGTTGCTTTATGAAATAGTGAGTTAAAGAACAATTTTTACATAGTGGGATGGTAGCATACATCTGGTGCAGACTCTAGAACCTAGTCTTTACTAACTTTATATTACTTGGTGTTGCTACTAGGTGAGTTTTGAGGGGAGGTTCTGTGCAGATCGAGATGAAGTCTTCTTTGATAACTACTTTTCTCTTCTTTAGTATTTTATTGCAGTAGTCTGTTTCACTTTGAGTGGAGGAAGCTAGCTGTGCAGTGATGCTCATTAAAGTGTGGTGTATGGCACAGTCAGGTCTGTAGATGTGTACTTTGCCTTTGGAGATGATACGGAGGAGGAAGATTGAAGTGACGTGGATCTTGGAGTGGGAGCATTCTTAAGGCACAGAGTCTTGCCTGCTTTTGTCTGCCTGATGGTGAGATCTAGATTTGTTAAACACACTTTGATTCCTTATTACAAACATACAGATGTATAATGCAAGTATTTTGGAAAGTATAATAAAATGGCAGGCAAGACAGTTCATGACAGGAAAGAACCCATTCTCCTGGCTACATAGAGTCTTCCAGTGCTAGCTGTACACCTTGGGTGTTGTTAGAGTAATAGTGCACTGGCTTGATCCTTAGAATTAATTGCCCTTTAAAAGAGTAGCTTAAAGAATTTGAAATGTTTTTGTGTGTTGCTGGATATGACTGACCCACTGATTTTGTTTTATTTTTGTCTAACAGATTTTCTGTGTGTATTTGTGTCTCCCACACTCCTGCAAGAGGGTTGATGCCATGTCATTATGGTATTATTTATGAAAAATATTTTGTGGACTTCATAAATTTTATATTGTCCTTTATTTTTTATATAATTTATTTTCTTTAATGTTGTTTCTCATTACAAATATATTTGAAATACTCTCTTCCTAGGGTATGTGTGTTGTTAACATAAGTAACTTCCATTTCTTCTTGGTCTTTGTGGTTTATGTTTAGACCTATTAAGACCAGGATAACTTTTTGATAACTGCCACCAACCTGCTGCTACTGATTTATTCAGTTCTGACAGAAACTGGTGATTGTGACATCATTCCAAATTTGAAATTTGTGATGCAGACAATTAGAAAATTCAATAAACAGACCCTTAATAAAGGGAATGTAGTTGATGTTGACTGACACAGAGCTAAATACAAACTTTAGCATTTAAAGGGTTGAACCCACTAGCAGAGACAATCTTAGCAACACCAGTGGTTCTCATTGCAGTGCTTTTGGAGGTCTGAGGCAGGAGTTTGTGATGTGTATTGTTACTACACTGCAGATCTTCAGCAGGGAGACTTCATTTTGGTCTCAGGTGTTACTGTAAAGTCTAACCATTAAAATTTCCACACAGAGAGAACTTCTTGTTTGAAGCCAAACTACAGACACTGAGATCTATGTCACATTTTCGGGTGTCTGAAGCCAGCTGATAGCCATTACCTATGTGCTAGCACCCTGCTCCTGTCACAGCAGTGCAGATGTTTTTTTGTCATGCCTGTGTCACACCTGCCAGTGCCACAGGGATACTCTGCAGGCCTCTGCTTCCCTCACAGGTGAAACCTTGGAGAGGCTTCCTCTTGAAATGCAGCTCAGAAAACTCTCTCAGAGAATACTGCAGTAGCATGGATTTTAGGCTAGTGCCTGCAACTTGTTTGGCTTTCTTTTGAAAATGAAACTCAATTCTGTTTTGTCTCTTCATTTACAAAAGTCAGTTTCAGATCTGTGAGAAGAAGTGATCTGCAGCATTTTCATGTCTTGTGAGGTTTTCTGTAACCACTGTAGCACACAGTCAGATCCTTCATGTTAAAACCCTGTTTGTAAGGGAGTTTCGTATGTTTTACCATAATTGAGTTTTACATTTGATAAAAGCTTTGAGCAGAAACTGACCTACTGTGATGGAGAGAATGAAGGCAGAAGTCTTTCCCATTTGGGCTTGTCTCTAAGGTGTCATAAGCATGTATTCTCTGTGGATAGATGTTACAGTTTTCTCTTAAGTATTCTCAAGGATTTGACTCCAGATTGCTTTTGTAGACCAAAAAGTGTGCTTGTAATTTGGCAGAGTAGCTGTTTTCTTTTACAACTGTAAAGAGAGAGATTTGTCTATTACTGCTTCAGAACTCAATTATATATTCTGTTGAAGCTTGTTAGAATCAGTGATTGCAGAAGTGGTCTCTACTCACCTCTTCTGTTTTGTTTGAGTCAGTGTAAGCCATTTAAAATAGCACAGAGGAGAACAACAGGATGCTGATTTAAGTGCCTGCCTTCAGATATGGTATCTGATATTTTTCCTGATAGGATCCTGGAAGAATGAAATGCTTTATAGTCATTAATTGATAGGTTAGTGACACAGATGTTTAATTTAGTTATAGTTCCTTCTGGATATCTGAAATCCAGAGTAATGACTGTTCCTCCTGCTTACTATTTGAGTTTAGAAATCTAAATGTTACAATATGTTTTTATCCTTTCTCCAGTATTTTTTTATGCTTACATTTATGAATGCTTGCTATTTATGTTATGTCAAGATGGTTTTCTGAAATTGCTGCAAACTACTTCCAGAATATCAAAAAAACTGAATACAGCCATATTTAAAGGTGAGCTAAAATTCACCTATTGTTTCATTTTTCCTTTTGCAGTTGGGGGGACTTTAATATGCAAAAGAACATTCAGTGTAAGCACCTATAATGCAATCGTTTGCCTGAAACATATCTGGTAGAAAATAATTTAAAATTATAAATAAAAGATGTTGGGTTTTGTTACTGACACAGGGGAATAGTTGGCAACTACTGTCATTGTCATAAGACTTCCTATTAAAAAGTGGCTCAGAAGTTAATAAATTGTGCCAATTTTCTGTTGAAAAGTGGCTTAGAGGTTACTAATTATGTCATTTCACATCTCTGGATCAGAATCCATGCTTCATGAATCTGTTTCATCAAAGAACAGTGACATGAAAGAACTTGGAGATTACTTGGAGATCTCCATTACATCAAGATTTTCTTTTATCTGCATCTTTCCTTTGATAATGTTTGGGATGCAGTGAACCTCTCTAATGGGAAAGTGGACAAAATGCCAACAAATTCTCTTTAAGCTGGACATGATTGGATGCTGTTACAGACCTTTGGTATTACCAGAATGGTCATACTAACTGGAAATCATGACTAAAGCTGTATTCTTCTAAATAGACTTCGAAAATCTTTTCTGAGAAGTATTCAAAAGACTGAAGTAGGCTATAATAAACTTTTTATTGATGTGCATATAGCATGTACAGTGGCAGTACTTAATAATTACTAAATCAGTTATTATAGGTAAAATGGATAATGTACATGAAACAATCACAGTTCACAATTTTAGCTATATTTTCTTATAAAAATGAAGTTTTGGTAAATGTTCCAAACTGATTTTTGAATGTAAAATTTAAACAGTAGCCACAAAACAGTTAGCAGATGTTTAATTTTATGTATGTTTGATTTTGTATATGTGAGTAATCCTGGTTATTTGAATTGGGATAGTCAGCAGCATAAAATTAAATGGGTGTTGAAATACTTTTCTGGTTCAGGAATTGGGTAAAACAAGGAATAATATTTGTACATTCAGGCAGCAAGTTAGAAAGAAGCTTTGCACGCTTGAGAAATATTTATTCCTTGGCAGCAGAGAGGGGCTTAACTAAAACTTGTGAAAATAGAAAGTTTGTTCCTTTCGTGAAAATAGAAAGTTAAGTTCGTTCCTTGAGACACTTTTCAAAACATTACAGTTTAGTGCAAAGTTAACAGAACACTAAAGAATTCCACACCACATCCCCCCCCAATCAAGTCTTGCTTTATATGGTGGCTTAGCATGCTCCTCATAAGGAAGAACATAATGGAAAACACAACATTTCTTTGTTGGACATAAATGATCAATTAGATGTGCAGTAAGGTACGAAGGTATTTCACTTTTAGATCTATTAAAGTATTGACTCGTTTCAAAGACACATGAAGCCATGTCCTTTTCATTTTGAATTAATTTGTCCTGTTACTGCTGAATTTCTCAACAGTTCATTTTGCAGGCCTATTAACTGCACTAACCAGAGATCTGTTTCCATGAGATACCATCATTTTATTTTTCCTTCAAATAATGAAGTACCTCTTGTTTGCTGGAGATAACCTGAAGTATCATCTAATTAGTATGTTAAATGCAGGGCAATTAGGAGACAATGTAGCCACATTTAATTGACAGTAAAAGCTTGGATAGTCACATTCAGTTTTTATGACATAGTTAAAAATAAGTGTAATACATAAATATACAGCATACAGTGCTTAAATGCAGGGATGCAAGCAAATGTTTTGGGTTTTGCTTTGGGTTTTTTATTGGATTAGTCTTAAAACTTCAGTCTGAAGCGCTTCACGATGTGTTTAAAATGTTTTCTGTACAGTTTAATAGGGAGTACTTTTGTAATCCTCAGTCATAACTGCAGTTTCATTTTTTAGCCCCAGGTTTTTTATAGTGTGTGTATTTTTTATAACAGTATGGTATATGGCAACCATATGCAGCTCAGACTTGTTCTAAAATAGTAGGGTATATTTTTACTTCCCTATAATATTTAAAAAATTTCTGGATTTTCTTTGAAGAATTCTCTGCTTCTCATATATAGTGCCAAAAATCACTGAATACTAAAAAAAAAATTATATAATGATTTTTCTTTGCTGAGGGCATACTCAGTTCATTATTTTAAATAATGAAAAGTTCATTATTTTACATAATGAGGGTATGGCAGATCTTGCTCCCTCTTAAATTAAGCGGTTATTTCTTCTGGAATGAGAGCAGTATTTTAGAGGGGTACAGCAGCCCATAGCAGAGAGACTTTAGAGGAGTGAGTAAGGGAGATGTGTGCGGAGAGATCAGTGCTGTGTGCAGATCACTACTAATCTTGATGTCTCTTGTTCCATCATTTTAGAGCTGATAGATGTCACGTGTACCCTACTACTGCTGAACCCTGACTTCACCACTGCTTGGAATGTGAGGTAAGTTGTGCTCAGAAAATGAGAAAGCTGAAAGGTCTGCTTTATGTAGTTAGTGATGAAGCAAGAACTTGTCATCTGAGAAGTGCTGAAGGAATGTTAAAAATCTCCTTTTTCTTATATATTGCAGATAGTTTGAGACTGCCCTTTTTTGGATTCTGTTGGGTTGGTTGGTTTGTTTTTTTGGGTTTTTGTTGTTGTTTTTGTTGTTGTGGTTTGTTTTTTTTTTTAATCATATAAAGGTACATTTGCACCACATTTTCAGGATGTATAAGTCCTACTGAACTACCATTCCTCTTTCCTCCTACAGTTAATGAGGGTAGTGCTCAACTGATGTCTGCTGTGTGTATTCACTGTTCTCATTTTTACCTCTCTTTGAGTTCTTCTGAGATTCCAGCTGGGTTTGCTGCCACTACCAGTGCAGGCTATCAAAGTCCAGTAGACACACTGCAAGAGAGAAGGTGTCTACCCTTTATTTCAAACACATTTCCTTCCTCCCCTCTCCTTTCTTGTACCTGTTGAGTTTAGTATAGCTCCATCATTGGTCAAGCTTCTGAACTTGTCCAGGAGTCAATGGAGGAGGAGCAGGAATTTGCCGCCCTGCTCTTCAGGGGGTGCAGAAACAGCAATTCCTTACAATTTTGTGATCTTACAACTGTTCTGTTAATTTCAAAGTTGGAGGAATATTCACTTTCTGCTGCCTAGGTAAGACTGGAGACAGTCTTAAAGTTATAGTTGAGAAGGGCTGGAGGGCTGGCAATACTATGATAGTCTGTAGAAGTGCATTAATGGAAAACAGGACTTCTGTAGTTACAGTGCACTATTGCAGGTGGTGCATTAACAAAATGACCTAGAAAGATGATGACTGCTTCTAGTTGTCAGCCCTAGTTATGGCAAATTCAGCTTTTTCTTTTTTCTTCTTTCACTGCTAATACACTTCTGAAGGATTCTGCTGTGTTCTGTATCTTTCTGTCTCTCAGGACTAAAAAAGGGGGATGAATATGATATCAAGGGGTTTACTGTCATGATTGAGTAGCTTTGAAGTGATAAAATGGAATTAGGAGCTTGTGTAAGTAATAAAGGCTGTTAACAGTAATCTCATCTTATGGTACTTATAATTGATTTTTAGTGTACATTTTGTGGAATTTTTTTTGCTGCACATGCATTCATCCTTATCAGTCTGGCTTTATTTGTGCCTGACAGCTGAAAGAGTTAGCTTTTATGTGCATGAGAATAGTAGTTCAGAGTTGTAAGTGGGATTAAAAATGCTAAGGAATATGGATGAGGATTGTTTTCACTTTTATGATGTTTATGATTTACCAAAACATACGAATTACTACAGAAGTTGGCCGTACTCCCGGAGCTGTTGACTAATGATCTACCAGTCAGTCTGTCTTTGAAGCTCTGTTTAGCATCCAGAGAGATCTTGTTACACAAGCCAGTCAGTATCTGTGGAGGTTTACCAGGGAGCCCACTCTAGCAAAGGAACTGATTTGCTGTATCTGATCCTACATTCTTCTAGGCTTCTGCTGGGAGTTTGCTCTTTTGAAGAGGAGGCACGTTAGTTATGTTGTCATATATTTCAGCTTCTCTGTGAAATTACAGGCCAAGCTAGCCAGATGTGTGCATAATCAGTCACAGAGTAGAGGACTGACTGTGTTCTTACAGATGCTGGTGGTAAATCCTTATTCTGAGGTAGTCCAACTTGAGAATTTATTTTATGACACTTGCATTCTGCTTGCACAACATGATGGATCTTGTTGAGGGATGATTGGTTTTGGGTTGCTCAGATGATATTTGTAATGCCAGGTTCATCTTGCATTCTCTGTACACAAATTCACTACTTTATTGGAGAGGAAAAAAGCATCATAGACTATTAAGTAGCCTAAAAAATAAGAAGTGTTCTAGTTGTTTACTGAAGAGCAGCCCTGCACACAGTGTGTTTCTTGTGATTTATTGACTCTTTCATTGTAGAGTGGAATAATTACTTTTTCATATGCTGAATTCTGCTGAAAGCTTCAGAGATAGTGGTTGTTCACTAGCACTGAATTTGAAGATAAATGAAGAGAGAGAAAAAGAAATCTGTTCCTAGGAAAGGACACAGGACTTGACAGAGCTAAGTCAGAAGACCAAAATGGTGTTGTGGAACACAAATGAACATTTCAGCTCAGCTGACAATTACAGAAAGTCATATGTGATTAGTGAAGCATCGGAGGACACAGAACTTTAAACCTGTTGTCTAAGCTAGCTAGGAATAGATGGTCTGCCTTGACTATGCTGAAGAGTTGTAATGTGCGTCCTACATGCATTATTTATTTATTTATTTAAATTAGAAGTAACTGGAAAGTTACAGAAGGGCAGGGATTGTAACCTAAACCCTGAGACCAGAGCAAGAGTAATTATATAGCAGAAGAAGATGTGCTCAGGGTAGGTGTGTCACATCTTAGGAACTGAGAGAGAAACTCCTGTCACACTGAATGGGATAACGCATATCTTCAGCTGTCAATCCTAAATTCAGTTATCCTATGTTTTTAGAAGTTGAAAAGTCTTGCAACTTAAAATGACAAAATTTTTATGTCTATGATTGTAAAGGAATTTTCATAAATGCCTTTGTTCTTCCTGTTATACTTCCTGGCATGTAATTGATGAAAAGACATTAGGTAACAAGGCATTCTGAAAAGTCACATTTTGCTTTCAGATATGAATTACTTCAAAGATGCTAGCATAAGGCAAATCAAAATTATTCCAGATAAATTTTTTGGGAGCTATAATCCTTAAGACTGAAACATTATCTATAATCCACCTGGCAAGAAAGAGAGCTAGAAATTATGAAAAGAGCTTTGTGTGGGAGTGTATAAGTCATACTACTGCTTGCAGTCCTTTGTGAATGGGAGAATCTCTCATTTGGAAATTATTACAGCTAAAAACAGCTTTTCTGCTACAACAGTGAAGGTGGATCTTGTCTGTATTTTGCAAAAAAGGAAGTTTAAGAGTGTATAATTATGAGGCTGTTTACTTACAGTGAATGTTTTAATATAGAAAGAGCAATTTCTTCACTTTTAAGTTTTGGGAGTTAGGTGGCCTGGTAATCTAAATCTTTGTTAGATATGTACATGTATTTGTTGTAAGTATCAGACTGATCTCAGCTGTGTTTTCATTCTGTGTGTATGGTAAGTAATTTTTCACCTTTTGCTTTGCAGTAACGGGCAGTTGTTCTACCTGCTCCAGTGCTGACCCTGAATCTTTCTTTTGTCTGCTTTCCAAATTTGAGTACACTGGCACAGAATGGTCAGTCTGCCACTTCCAGGTGGTATATCTGAACTGCTTGTTAAAAAACAGCTAAAAGAATCCAATCTGAAGCATGCTGGAACTTGCTTGAGATAAAAACAGATGTCCCAGTAGCTATTAGAAGCAAAACTTCCATAAGGATTTATACATTCCCCACTCTGCTTCAATTTTAAGTAATAATTGCTCACTGTTAGTGTTGCGTTAGTTTCTGACTGTGGTTCTAAGTTTCAATTGCAACAGAAGGCCAAAGTACCAGATGGAGTCAGTTTCCTAAAGTCAGTTTACTACCAAGTCAGACAGAAAATATGTACTAACAGAAAGGAAATGCGTCAATTTGTTTGTGAGACTCGGGCCATAACTTTGGGACAACATTATGTTTTCTGTGTCAGACTGCAGAGGAGTTTTGCCTTCTTATTTGATAGCAGATCTTTTCAGAATGTATTTCCTCCCATCCCACTGGGGTCTTTTGGTCAGAGAGTTGATCATCTGCTCTTCACTTTACTAGTGCCATGCCTATTATTATGATGAATCAGAAATTATTAGAAAAACTAACACCCAAACCCATGCCAAGATTGCTTCTGCTTCTTGCACTCTCTGTTTTCAGTTGTGACTTCTGCAGGTTCTGGGAAATGTGTGATTTCTTTCTGCAGATGATAACTTTGAAACTTACATCAAAGCTGCTACCTACTAGATTGGAGAATAGGATATGAAGACTAATGCCCTTGGAGTAACCAGGGGTGTGGTGATGTATTCAAATATGCTCAGAAAAGGCAATAAAAGTTATAAAATCTAGAAGGAAGAGGGTGAGGGGCAGGGAATTCTCTGCAAAGAAGGTGAGAAGGCCAAGTCCAGATTTTAATTTTCCTCTGTCTGTGGGAGGTACTCTAGGAAGACTTGTGTTGGATGGGCAAATTTTAATTTTTTTTTAACCAAAGATTGTTTTACATTTAAGTGAACTGAGTGATTGCAGCCTTTTTGTTAAGTTTGCAAAACATTCTCCAAGCAGAGAATATATTCCTTTTTTTTATAAATTTAGAGAACCGTGACACTGTACCTTGAACAGTATGTAAAAACTAAAAGTGTATGTGGGGGAATGCTATGTGTAAGATTATTTTCAGATATACACAGTGATTTGAGGGCTTAATTTCAAGAAGGGGTATTTATCCATATATGTAACCCTACTCATTAATTTCTAGGTAGGTTTGAGAACTAATGGATTGTATGTGTTCAGATTAAGATAAAGTTCTTAGTGCAGATATGTATAGTACATATATATGTATAGTAAACACTATATATTACATATATGTATATAGTGTATATATATGTACAGTAGAATGGATTATTGCACTAAAGAGTTTTTAAACTCTTGTAGTTTGGTTTGGTTATGATACAAAGGAAATGCCATTCAATCTGTAATTGGGATTTGTGTTCCATTTTCAGGTTGCTACTTTTATTCACAGAGAATTCTTTTATCTTTTGTAGGAAAGAATTAATACTGTCTGGCACTTTAAATCCACTTAAAGATTTGCATCTTGGAAAACTGGCGTTAACCAAGTTTCCAAAGAGTCCAGAAACATGGATTCATAGGTTGGTTTCCTTTGCTTCTATTGACTCCTCAAACATTTTTCCTAGGGTTTTTTAATTTCCTGTTCTTGGATTAAGGAGATGGGTCATAGATGCAGGAGGACATCTAGAAATATATCAGATGTTTTGAACCAGTTGTTGCAGAATACTGTGCCTTGGCTTTTGAAACTACCTGTCTATATTCTACAATTAAAACTGAAGTCATATGCACCTTTTCTGCTGCATACTTTTAAAACAAACTTCAGAGGGGATATAAATTTCCTTAGAGGTTTAGTGTGTCGTGCAGCACCTGAAATTCTCAACCTGAAAATTCTGTTTCCTTCAATTGGTAGTATTTGAGCATTGTAGGTTTCTCTTTTTGCTCCAACTCAACACTGTATTGCTTGTCTACAGGCATTTCGGAAAGTGATGATTCTATTAAAACCAACCTTTATAAATAAAGCTGGGTTCTTTTCCATTTCAGTACTGATCTTTTTGGTTTGGTGAATTTATTTTTATAATTTCTAACTTAAACTAAATCATTCAGTCACCACTACTGCATGTTAAAATAACAGTTCATGGTTGGAAAATTTAACTCCAGAGTTACTCAAATGCACAAGGCTAGCCCTCTCAGTGATGAGTGACCATAAAATGCCTGTAGCAGAGCCAAGTGAAGTATAGATCCATTACAAAAAAACTCCAAAAAACTTTGTATGTGTGTGGTTTTTTTCATGGTAGAAATAAAAAGATGAGTCGACCTTTTATAGACAGCACTAAAGAGATTTAAGTGCAACGCATTAGGAAGCAGTTTGTAATGTTCACATTTAATATGCCCAGCATTAGGGCAACTGTAAAGTTGATACTGCATTAGGGGCTTCATACTCTATAAAGAACATAACAAAACTTACTGCCTACATGAGAATTTTCTGAAGTGGAAGTTGTTGATAAACTCTTGTTTGTCACTGCATGCATGAGCTTAAAATTCTCAAAGCAAGCCTCGCAAGCAATGCATGGAGTAGTGCAAGGTGTGTCATTGATACAGCAACAACAATTAAATTCTGCAGCATTTATTTTTAATTTTGATGTTCAGCTTCTTTTCATAATTCTCATGCTACTGACTTGTGTTGCTTGATGGCTTTGAAGCTAAAGTATGCAGTTATGGAAGTTGGAAAAAAATCTTGCAGTTTGACATAGCTAATCTTTTCTACATGGTGGCTAACACGGGAAAAAGAAGATTTTTTTGCATGTTAATACTTCTGAATATTTCTGTCTGTTTTTTATAACTAAGTAAAGATACAACATGGATAAAACGCAGGAGTGAACAAACTTATGAATGTCTTCAAATGAGTGAAAAAGCAGAGAAGTTAACTTCTTTTAGCAAGCGGTTAACTTACCTATTTTACATATATATGTAGATACATAATTTTACATATGGCTTGCAAAATAGAATTTTCTCTTTCGAGAAAGTTGAATGTATTATTTTTATTTTATTTTTTGATTTCTTTTAACCTGAAGTTAAAAGAAATTTTGACACCTTCAAAAGAAGCAATTAATTGGTTTTGGAACCGATGTGAACTAGTACAAAATAGGATAACCTCTGTGTTGCACACCAGAGAATGTCTGTCTCTCCAGAGCATTCCACATTGAACCATTGCAATTCCATTGGCATGGGCTGCTCTGTGGAAAATTACACATCTGTAATCTATTTTTGTAGCACCCTTTTGTCTTGGAGCTGTAGATGCCACATTGAGGTTGCCTCTAGAAATACTACTAAAACTTTGTCCGAAGTAAAATAAGAAACTAAAACATCTAGTAGTCTGTACTTATATGTGTACTTCATCAGTAAAAACATTTTGTTTTGCTTATATCCTACTGCTGATGATGTACAGAAACCAATTTGAATTGCAGTGTGACGTACTGTCAGATGTAAAAGACACTAAGCAGAGTTAATTTTTTATTAAATCACTTTTTTCTATCTCACTTTGGCTACTTCATTTTAGTGCTATGCAAGACTTTGAAAGAGGAGTCCATTAGAAATTTCATGCACACACTGCTTGAGCTGTTTAATAAATTTGCTGTTTCCTTCTGTTTCATTTTACTATGCTGTAAGTAGCCATGACCACTTAGAGTGAACAAACTGATACAACTGTTTTGGGAATGTGATCATCGTGTGGTAGCTTTTAGCATGGTGGGTGTTCAGATGGTTGTTTACCACTCACTCATGATCTTGCTACATTGTAGTTCAGAGAATACAAATGTTGAAAAGATTTGATTTCTGCAAATGAAAAACTATGTTTTTTCTCTTAAAATTGCTCTCTCACCATTAACACTTTACATCATTTAACCAGACGATGGGTGCTGCAACAACTAATTCAGGAAAACTCCCTGCCCAGTCTTGCAACTAAAGGAAACTTGGGAGCAGCACCTGTGGAGAGAATTCACCGTCTAGTGCAGGAGGAAATGAATGTCTGCTCTGAAGCTGCTGGGAGATACCCAAGCAACTACAATGCCTGGTCCCATCGCATCTGGGTTTTACAGCATTTGGCAAAGCTCACTGTCAAGGTATAATACAGTAGTGAATAAATTCTTATATTTTCTTGTCCAAAAAACCCTAATACTGGTTTGCAAAGCAGATTGTATAACATGAATGAAGAGTATCAAGTGAAGTTATCACAGGTAGCTAAGAAAGTTTTAAGAAAGTGGGCAAAATCTTGCAGTGAGTGTGTTTTGCATTTTTCTAGCCAGTTTAAGCAGGTTCTGCTCAGCAGAAATAGCACATTTTTCTTGCCTGTGTACAAAGCTCTGTTTCTCTCTAAAATGTATGTATGGGAAGAGTTTCGATGGGACTATGTGAGCAGAAGCAAGGAATGGGCAACTCTTAAATAATTCTTCCAGCACTAGTCTTGAAATTCCCAGTAGAGAAAAAAGGTAATATGTAACAGATATTATTTTGGTAATGTAATATAATTTCATTGGTGCCCTTATTCAGCTTACCTGCAGTTTCAGAATATTGAAGGACCAAATAAAGACAGCAGGAATGAATTTGGAGAAAACATAGTAGTGCATGTAACTAATTTCTTCAGTTCCAGCTGTACTTTTTGACAGCATTTACACTGAGAGCTGATAAAACTGTTTCTGGGATAGCAGGGACACTTTATGCAGTGTTGAATGTTTTGCATCTGTAACATCAAGACCTCAAATTGAATTAGTTAATGTGACATGGTCTAAAATTATGTAGGCAGTTTTGTAATACCATGTTTTCTGAATGGCCAGGTGAGTTCTTTGTGAATATTGGTTTGATTAACAGCAGCTGCTGCATTTTGCCACAGAATTGTAAGGGAGGAATTTGCTGGACATTGTTGAATCAATATAGCCATTATTTTTATGTCCATTGCAGAGACAGGGCAAAATTTGGACTTGTCTGCCTAGCAAATTTATGCAAATGAAAAGGTTGTTTTCAGAAAACTCAGAAGAATTGCAGAATTGAGATAGATTGGAGATTAGAAATTAGGGTTAGAGGTCTATATAAATGGAAAGCAGGAACTTTATTAGAGCTTACTAAAAGGTGAAGAGAGTTACCTATGTTAAAGAAAATAAATTCATTTTATGCCTTAAAACAAGTTCTAAACAGCTCTGTGTCCGTTATAGTGGTAACAGTAATCTGAGGATCAGGATTACACCTTGAGTGCTTTTTACACTCACCATTCCTACCTAATTTAATTAAAGAAAAATAATAACATTGTAATGGAAATAACTCTTGGCAGAAGTTGAATTATTCTGGAGAATTTATTCATTGTCAGTTGTGAGTGCTTTTTGTGACAAATCACAAACATACATGTGAAGGAAGTATTTTAAATTCTATTGATCATTCCAAAGTCATTTACTTTGCCTGCCATCCCACTTCCCCTACTGATCTGTTGAAGACTATGGAAATGATTCTTCTGTCTAGAGTTGTCCATCTGGTTTCTGTTACCTCTGGCAAAATGTCACTGGTGCTGTTTTTCCTTCACCAATGTGTTTAACCTGTTGGGAAGTCTCCATGTTGGTTCTAGGTTTTCTTCATTACACCACCTATGCATCTCATCAGAGGGCTTAATAGAAGGTATTTGGGATACAGGAAAATTAGGGAAAAGTGTGGAACATAAAAGACAGCAAGAAACTTGTGATAAAATGTGTCCAATAACTTTAAGAGGCCGAATTACATTGTGATTATTTGCAAGATATGATGCAAGGAAAAAAAAGAAAATAAGAGCAGGGAAAAAGGAGACATTATGGATTTTCACAAAAATATGCAGGTTCATAGAATCACAGAATGGTTTGGCTTGGGAGGGCCCTCTATCTCATGCCAGCCACCCTGCCATGTGCAAGGATGCCAGCTCACTAGATCAGGCTGCTCAGGGTCCCATCTAGCCCACCCCTGAATGCTTCAATGGAGGAGCATCTGCAACCTCTCTTGGGCAACTTATATCAGTGCCTTACCACCCTCACAGTAAAGAATTTTTTCCCCAATATCTAGTCTAAGCCTGCCCTCTTCTGTTAACCATTACCTCTTGTTTAGTCACTATGTAGTCACATTAAAAATCCCTCTCTCTCCTTTTTATAAGTTCCCTTAAGGTACTGTCAGTCCACAGTGAGGTCACCCCAGAGCCTTTTCTTCTCCAAGCTGAATAACACCAGCTTTCTCAGTCTGTCCTAGTAGGGGAGGTCCTCCAGCCCTCACAGCATCTTTCTCACCCTTTTCTTGACCTGCTCCAACAGGTCCACATCCTTATGCTGGTGACTGCTAAAGCTGGATACAGCATTCCAGATGGGGTCTCAACCTTAGTGGACCAGAGAGGCAGAATCCACTTTCTCAGCCTGCTGATTTTGATGCAGCCCAGGATGCACTTGATTTTCTGGGCTGCAAGTGGGTATTGCTGGCTCTTGTCCAACTTTTCATCCTTGAGAACTCCCAAGTGCTTTTCCATTCTAATTCATTTCCAGTCTGTGCTCACATCTGGGGTTACTCTAGCCCAGGTGCAGCACCTTGCACTTGTATTTATTGAACTCATGGGCCCATTTCTCAAGTTCATCCAGATGTCCCTGTCTAGCATCTTCTGTTGTGTCAGTTGCACTGCTCTGCTTCATGCCATCTGCAGATGTGCTGAGGGTGCACTTAATCCCACTGTGTGTGTTATTGGTGAAGATACTGAAGAGCAGCAGTCCCAAGACAGCCCTGAGGGACTCATCACCAGTCTCCACCTGGACATAGAGCCACTGACCACTCCTCTCTTGCTTCATCCATCCAGCCTGTTCCTTACCCACTGAATAGATCTTGCATCTAATCTGTCTCAAATTTGGAGATAAGGATGTAATGTGCAACCCATATTGAATACCTTACACATTACACCCCTGACATCTGTTGGTCTTCTCTTGTTGTCTGCTGCTATCACTCTGTCATAGAAGGCCACCAGATTGCTCAGGTAGAATTACTGGCTGCCTCATGTCACCTCCTTGTCTCATATGTGACAAGCCTGTCTTCTGGAAGGATCTACACCATGGTCTTGCCAACCACAGAGGTGGGTGGGGCTTACCAGTCTCCAGTTCCCCGGGTCTTCCTTTCTCCCCTTTTTAAAAATGGGAGTGGTGCTTCCCTTTTCCAGTCACTGGGGACTTCCTCGAACCACCATTACTTCAGGAATGATGGTCAGTGGTTTGGCAACATCAACCAAAGTTGTCTCAGAACTCTGCAATGTGGATCTTCAGATGCCATAGACTTGTGGCTGTTCAGCTTCCTCAAGTGGTTCTGAATCTGCTCTTTGCTTATAGTGGGAGGGACTTCATTCTCCCCCACAAGAATCTAGAGGATCAGGGTCTACAGAGAAGTGGGAAGGAAGCCTGACTACCAAAGAAGACTGAGACAAATAACTCAATACTTCATCCTTCTCCATATCAGTTGCCACCAATTATTGCTTATCAGGGAGCATACACTCTCCTTTGGTCTTTTTTTGTGACCTGTGTACTTAGACAATCCTTTCCTGTTATTCTTTGTGCCTCTTGGCAACTCCTGTTCCAGCTTTGCCCTGGCTTTTCTGACTACACCCCTACCATTCTGTTAGACTGAGGTTGTTCACTTGCTTGGTGTCTCATATTCCATCTTCAGCAATTTCTGTGTTTGAGTATCTGAAAAGTGTGATAAATTTCAACAAGATGTAGGACTAGAACAATGCTGAAAAATTGGCAGGTGGAGCAGTCCCTGATTCTACAGCCATTTAGTTCTTGCAAGGTTGCCTGAATTTAAGGAGTACCTGTGTTATTTATGGCTGTATTTCTGCTGTAATACAAACCTTGCCTGTAGTATGAAGCAAATCTACAAAAATTGCCCAGAAACATAAATTGTTTATTGTATTATCATTTAAATATGACATCTCAAAACTTTTTTTTTATTAACGTTTTTATCCTGTTAATGATAACAGGTTTATTAACAAACCTGTTGGCCTGCTTTGGAGGATTTCAAGAGGTAGGCTGTGCAATTGGATTTTGGTTATTCTTTTTCCTTGGTTTGATAATCCTAATGCTACTGCAGATGGAACTTCAGCCCAGTCTGGGAAAAAGATTTAAAATGCTACAGAAGAAAGTTTTGGCCCAGTAGGAGGATTTTCTCACACTTTCTTACACTAGACAGTCACAAACATTATCTTCTGTCAATGCAGAAATTTCAGATTTTTCTAGCTGCAGAATTTGAATGGCATTAGCAAGTTTATGTAGTGTTTAAATAGTATTCATTAACATAAATCAAGGATTTGCCAAGAATAGATTGTTTGAACCTAATCTAAGATTGGATCCAATCCAATCTGGTATTGGAGTACTGCCTTGGAAAGCCCAGTGTCAGCTTTCTCACACGACTGTAGAGTTAGTGGGGTTAGATTATAGGCTCCAGATACCTACTAAAAGGTGTGTGTGTGATTAGTTACAGAACCAGGGTAAGAGAGTAGTAGGGCTATAGTCTTCCAATCCATACACACTGTGTTGCTTCAGTGAAATCGTGCAGATAGAAAAATAGGAGGTAGTTCAGCAAGGATTGACAGACTTTTTTGTTTTCTTTAGATTGGAATACTCAATTTCATAATTAAAGGATGGATAGTGATTGATCAGACCATACAATAAAACAAGCAAGCAAGCAAACAAGTACTGGGGTAATTGTCATGAGGCAACACTTCTCTGGTGTTATGCCCAGAAGACAATATGTTCCAAAATATAAAGTAGTTTTTCTTGTAGCCATCCCCAGTAAGGCCTTGGCTTTTTCTTAAAAGACTGGGTCTGCTAGTTATCTAAGATACTAGTTTCTGTGAGTGGACATTGCTATGTTTGTCTGGTTATCCTTAAAAACTTGTTTCCCCAGTTCCTTGTTATTTCCCTGGAGGAGAAATTTCTGCATTTCCTCTGCAGACCCCGAGGTTGAGACAAAGGTCTCTGAGCACACATTGTATTCTGGGAGAGGCTGCGTGTTCCATGGTAGTCAGCTCGCCACCAGAGGTAGAAAGGAGGTTGTCAAGAATGGGGAGGGAGGTATTTTCATAGTTTCCTCTTTCTTCACAGAACAGTGGCAACAGGCTTGTACAAGGGCTTGTACTGATAGAGATGGAAATAGAGAAAAAAGACTTTGTAACAAAGAACCTCTTGGAATTCAGACATTGGCTATCTTTTACTTCCAGTTGTTAGAAGCATATTCCACTGGTACTCTGAGGTTCCTAGATAGGAGGCTCTGTTTTTTGTAGATCTCAAGAAATTTTCATGGCACTCTTCTGTGCTGCTTTTTTAGAAGAGGTGTTCTGGTTCAGGTAAGGAATGATGCTGGGAATAATTTTATTCCCTTTGTAGAGGGAGTAAAATGCCTAATTAAGATGTTCCCCTGTAAATTTTTAGCTTATAAATATTTCAGATCAATGAATTGGATTCTTCCAAGGTCTCAGTTGAGCATAAACATGTCTAGTATCAATCACAGCTGAATAAAGGCCAACCTGATTTTTTGAGCCTTATGTTATTCTTAATAGACTTCTGAAGTTTGAAGTTCAGAAGTTTAAAACACTAAGCTCAGTTCTGTGAAGGAGGGAAAAGCTGATCTTATGGTTTAAAGTACAGGTCTGCACATGGAGTTTTAGCTCCCTTTAAAACCCTGTATGTGGACTGTTACTTAATACTGCACTTCTCTTTGCTGATCTCTGAAAGAAAGGTAATGCTGGTATCTTTTGGCAAAATTAAAAAAAAAAGCATGTTGTCTATCTTGGGTAGAATATACTGTTTGCATTGTATTTACTCCAATTTCTTTTAGAACAGATGTGCCCCAAAATGCTGTGTAGCTAGCCTTGTGTGTTTCCATGGTTTTCTTTGTGGGAGGCTGTGGTTTTTGTGTTCCAGTATCTAAAAGAAAGACTTCTATCTATGAAAGTTGTTTTGCCTCAGCTGGTCCTGTTAAGTGATGTAGGTAGCTTGTGTGAAGAGGTTAAAAGCAAGAGTATACCATAAGATTATCAAGATTACTTCCAGAAGTCTTTAGAAGTAAATTAGAAAGGTAGTTTTGATCTCTGTGGATAGTTTAAGCTCTGAGGGAGAAGCAGTATGAGGAAAGAGGTTAAGGCTTGTGAACAAAAAACAAACTGCTGGCTCTAACAGAGAAAGCAAAGCAAAGTAAAAGCTTTGTCTGGGAGCCAAATTTGCATTTCTCTCCAGAAATGAATTTTGAAGGTTTAAGAGCACTCAGAAATAATAGACAACTCACAGGAGCCAGCAGCTAAAAACGAAGCTAAATTTAAGTATTTACCAGAATTGTTGTGAAAGCCTTTTTAGGGGTTCTTTGGTAGTAAAATCAAGCAACCTGACTATGGATAAGTACTTTCATATTTCACAGGTTCTAGGACTTTAAACATACTGTTATGGTTGACATCCTGTCATGGAAAATGAGGGTGTAAATTAAGTTTGTGGTTTTTTCCTTTTAAGCAACTCACCCACCTTCAGACATCCACAGTCTGTTAGGTAAAAAGTAAAATTCTTAAAGCTAATGGCAGTGTAGTTTGTGCCTCATCTAAACAGTGTTTATTGCTAACCATTTTGAGATCCTTAAACCACTGCTTATTTCAGTATCAGAAGTGGCTTGGTTTTTTTCCCCACTCAGCTTGTGGGCAGGTTTCTGAAAAACCTGCCTGTTCAGAGTTTGGAAGAAGTATTAATTTCTTTTCTGCAGAGATGCCAAGGTGCTGCTTTTCAGCACACAGTAGAAAAGCCTCAGTGATAGTTCATTTTTCTGTGTAATCTTAAACCATTTTTAAACCAGTGGCTGAAATCCCCAAAGAAGGGATTACTTTAATATAGAAAGAGTAGTGGTAAGTTCCTCCTTTGTACTGGTTGATAACTGTCCCTGCATTTTGTTTCAGGTTCTCCTCGATGAACTTTCATCCACTAAATATTGGGTATCCATGCATGTCTCAGACCACAGTGGGTTTCATTACCGCCAGTTCTTACTCAATTCCTTGATACGCAGAACGGTGACTGACAACAACGTACTGGTACAAAATCAAATGGTAAAAGAACAAAACCTTCAGAAGGAGGAAGAGAATGCTGGGACAGAAGCTGCCTGTGCAGAGGAGCAAAGCGTGGATCTCCCCCGCCGCTTAGATGAAGAGATGGAACTCTGCAGTGAGCTGATTGATAATTACCCAGGGCATGAAACCTTGTGGTGTCATAGGTAAGAGGACTTGTCAAAAGAACTTCCTTCTGATTTGTGTTTGATTCTTCACATGGTATTTCCAAACAAATCGTTCTGGTTTTAGGAAGTGCCACTCAATAAAAGGTTTTTAAGCTACTATGTATTAAACCTTTGGAAAATGTTCAAGAGCATAGTCAGAACTATTGTGTGGGAGATTTGATTTGGCTTAAATATCTTACGATGTAAGCTCTTCTTGTCCCAATAATATGTGCAAGAGACATAAGATGCTGTTAATGAGCCTCCTCACACTTTAAATGTTTAAACAACAAAAAAATGAACAAAATGTAGATAAAAGTTTGGCTGCATAAAATGTTTACTTCATTAGCTGGGTGCAGGTTCCTGACTAAGTAACAGCAGATTTGCCAAAATGACATGGAGCCCTTTCTAGTACAGCATTCACAGACAGAGCAGATTTTGTGTCTGTGAGGGAAATCTGGTGGGATGGCAGATGAATCTAAACAGTTCAGCAGCAACAGCAGATTATTTTCAGTGCATGACTTTCTCTTTTTTTTTTTTCTTCTTTTCCTTTGAAGAAGGTGTGTATTCTACCTTCAACAGCACTTAAGCAACAAACTTCCTCTCCTGAGTGCAGTGGTATCATCTGTGGACAGCAGTGATGAAAGTCTGAATAATTCCCACCATAGTCCTGCAACAAGTCACATGTCTCAAGCTATGGATGTTGATGGTTTGAATGAATGCAGCAGCAAACAAGGTTATACCCAAGAAACAAAACGCCTGAAGCGTGCTCCTGTGCAGGACTCTCTTGGTCCAGAAATGGAATACCGGTTTGTTGATAAAGTATTATCGACTTGTAGGGATGTGGACCAAGCCAGGTTTGCTACTGCTTATAGAAAATGGTTAGTTACTTTTTTAGGTCAGTGAAAGAGGTGTTTAGAGCTTTCAGGGTTCTTCTCTTAGTGCAATATTCTCTTTTCAGACACAATGCATGTCTTGGTTGCAAGTGTTAGCTAGCCCTGTGTTTCTCTCTCTTTTGATGGTCAGTCCTAAAGCTAAATTTCAGAGTAGAAGTCTGTCACTTTATTAAAGAACTGGCATATGTTTTTATTAAGCAAATACAGTTTGTTACTTAATCTCTGTAAGAAATCACTCTTATCAGCTTCCTATGATATTTTCTTTTTTTTTTTTTTACTTCTGCATTAAGATGGACTGAATTGTTTGACTTCAAAAAAAAAATGGAGGTAAAAAAAAAAAAGTTCAAAAAGTTCAAAATGCTTGTGCAACAGAGTGTCTGAAAAAAGAATGGGAGAATCTGTCATATCAGCTAAACCCATTCCCAGTTTGTTCCTGTGTAGCATCATGCTAATACCTTATTGGATCCAGGCCATATTCACTGACTGCTATTATTTTTGTATAGCAGTCTTTGGTAGAACACCAGAATACAGTGTTTCTTTCTGAAGGCTCCAGCAACATTTTTGGAGCTATCATGCCTTTTACTGGGTTTTAACTGTAAAACTGGGTTTTTGTTTGCTTATTAATTGTCATGTTATCTTGATAGGAAGATCTATAAGGTTGAAATCTTGATAAACAGATACAGGAAAATATGGCAGAAGATAGTTCAAGCACATGTTCACCCATAGTCAGAGCTGTATTTGGCTGTATTTGGAAATAGTTTTCTTAAAACAGACCACTTTACTTTCATTTCTTACTTGGTGTTTATTTATTTATTTCATCTCAGCAATCCAGAATTAATCACACTTGATACACATTTCTGAATGTCTTATTTACACTACAGATTCTCACTAGGCTAAATCACACATTGGTAACTTGTACTTAACCAAAACCCTAGAAGTCCAATATTGGATGGAGTAAAAAGTAGCTCTTCCAACTGATCTTTGAGACTGTTAACAGTTAAAAAAACTGTTCAACTGTTACAGTTAAAAAAAAAGTGACAGCAAGAGGAGGGAGCTAACTCTTCCCTTCTGTTCTTTTGAAGAGCTTCAGTTTCTTTCAGTTTCTTTGGTTTCTTCTTTTTTTTCCTTTTTTTACCCTTAAGGAAGAGCTCTACTCCAACCATACATCTCTGTTTACATAACTATAAGTTTTAAGGGAATTTGAAATCAAATATGAATGGTGTATTTTTTCACTTTCTTAGAACTTCTCTGTAAAAGGGATTTTTTACACTAGTAGAATTGTGTTGGTCCACAGACCCCGGGAAAACATTCTACAACTGTAGAAGTCTATACAATGGCAACATTGCCTCTTTTAAAAGCAGACCATTCTCTGGGGGTATTCAATTTTCAAGTTAGTGTCCTTGCCATAATTGCTTTATTTATCTCCTGCCCCATATGCCTCTTGACCATAAGTTTCAAGATGCTGTTTCTGTTGGGCAGAGAGAGAAACAATGAGGGAGGAAAAACCACGGGTAGCCTGTTCAAAATGTGTCACTTCGAATCAAAAAAGCACTTGAGATGTGAAGTTCCTCTACTTCTAAGTAGTTTGATGAATGGAGTTTATTCTTGCATTTCAAAATGAAAACAGACCACTTGCAATCTTTGAGATTATGTTCATGATTCATTTCAGGCACAAAGTGGCTAACAATGACATTTCTAAATGTACACTGTTCTGTTTACAGTACATAGATAAGACTGATCTAGGTTTTAGCATCTCCATGTCAAAGCTTTGTCTCAGAGGGCATCCACACCTGCCTCTCCATAGTATGTGGTTGTTAGCTTGGAGGTGCTATGGGATGCTGTGGTGGTTTGGTTGATGGTTTTAGTTACAGAAGAACATAATTGTTGTCTGAAGGAGGTGTGGGATTGGCTTGAGAGTGTAGTTTTGTCATAAGATGTTGCCTCAGTGGTGACTGACATGGATAGGTTCAAGTACAAACAGGAGTCTGAACTTAAGAACTGGAGCAAGAACTTTTACACGTCCAAGGGACCTGATGTTTATTGGATATGGATGGTACATTAAAGTATGTGTAGTAACCTCAGTCAGATGGATTAACAGTATCCCATTAAAGTGTGAAGTCAAGGGGACAATGTATTAAAGATCAGGTTCTTGGTCCTAGGCTACTTGGTAATCTTTTGGTAATTTTTTGTGTTCTGTTTACCTTGGCAAAAATTACCTGTTTATGAGAAAAATATTAGTGGTAGGAGCAATCTTAAAAATGGGAGCATAAGAAACGATTCTTGAACTGTCTCTTCTTGCACTGGAATGACTGAGGCTTTCAGAAGAAAATACTAATATTAGACTCTGACTTGAAAATCATTATATAGTATCTTCTATGATCTGGAATCTTAGCATTCTTAGAGCTGTACTGTGGAAGTTCAGTGCTTTTGAACTTGACATCATAAACATTTAAGCAGGTGCCCTCATACACATGTGTGTAGTTCCCATTGATGTCAGCAAAAGTGATGCATTCTTGTAGGACAATAAGATTTGGTTCTATGTAACTGAATAGTGTTGCATTGAATTCTAGTATTTGGAACTATGAGTTTTAGAACTCTGATTAGAGATGGTGCTGAAATTCTTACTACTTTGCAAAACACTCATGGCTGTAGTATAACTCATAAGTGTAGATTTTTAAAGTCTGCCAATGGAAATATTCCTCTGTACTCTATTTTTTAAAATTCAGTTAGAATAGTTACATTTAGAAATGTTAGCAGGCCTGAAAACTAAACAGTGAAATTGAAACAAGTCATAATCCTTCTGTTTGAAGGAAATGCAAACAGTAAGTTGTTAAATTTGAGCTTTAATTTTTTAATGGTAACAATATATATTATATGCAAAAGGAAAATAATATCTAAATTGCTTCAGACTGTCAGTGTCCTGAAGCCTCATGCATGCAGTGGTTGAAGAGGTGCTGCTAACATACTGAATTAAGCTCAAAGCTGATGGGAAGTTCTGGAACCAGGATCTTTGCAGCATACCTGTCTAACCTCTTGGTGTTACTGCAGAGTCCCCTTTGGACACTGCTTAAAGAAAAGAAAGTGGCTTTAGGCCATTGGTAGTTAACATACAATGAGCACAGCTACTTTACATAAGGCATTTCAGCTGTTTTGTGTTTCAGAGATCAGAAACTAAAAATCTAATCGGTGAACATTCCTGCAGAGAAAATGTCCAGCAGAAGCTGCAGAATACAAGGCTCTCACTCTCTGAAGTTTCTTCACATATAAAATCAAACTTTGTACACCTTTAAACATCTTCATGTAAAGTTCAGCATCTTTCCTAATTTTGTCTTCTGCTGTAGTATGTGTTATTTGAATGGATTCTTTTTGTTCACTGGATTAGTCTTTGTAGAAATTTGTTTGTACTAGAAACAAAGGGTTTCGAGGAACAAATGTAATTTGAAACTACAGAATTTGGAATAGAAATCATGTTTTTAAGTGGTAAATTCTCAGCTGCTAAATACAGTAACTGTTATTTCACTGGCATTTTGTTTGTCTTGTGTGTTACAGTCACTGGAAAAACATGCAGCATTAAAGATAGCTACAATAACAAACTTGTATGAAGTTATTGGAACACATTGTTATAGCTGCTCTGATTATTATTCTTAATGTACTCATGGCTGCATATTTGTGTTTTATTGACTGCTTACATATTCTTTATACAACAAAATCCATGTGTCATTTAAATAGGGGATAAAGTAACTTGTCAGTTTATACTATTTGGTTAATAACCTTGTATGTCATTTGCTTTAAGACAAATAAGCAATGTGATAATATAGTGAGAAAGCTTAGATTTTTGTCTTATAATTTCTGGCATTTCCACTTTTGTTCTAGTGCTGCTTAATTAGAATGTGTAGCTAGACTTGATGGATGGGAGTGATTTTTTTTCCTAAGTAGATAGTTAATGAATTTTTAAAACAGTACTGTATAATATTGATGAACAGAAACAAAGTGTTTTGGAAAGGTTTGTCTGCATAACCAGACTCACAAAGCATACTTTTCCAAAAATATATAATACACTGAGCAAAATGTGAGTACCAGAGAATAATTTAAGTTGTGAGTCTTTAGAGATTGGATGATTAAATATTTGGACAAGTTGTTGTTTGTTTAGTTTTGTTTTCCTTTTGTAAGGGAGGAGTGCTTTTTGGGGTATTTTTGGGTTTTTGTTTGGTTTTTTGTTTTGGTTTCTTGGGTTTTTTTTATTTTTTTAATCTAGTAGGAGGTGAACCATTGCACTTACAATGTGGGAAGAAAATCCCACAACTGCTGAATTGTATCTTGTAGAGCAATTTTGGAAAAAGCAGTGAACTGACACTGAAATGTAGATGTCACTTCTAAGTGCATCTTTGCATTCACTGGGTGATGAGAGATATGTATAATTAGATCTTACAGTTTTATCAGTGTCAGATACAAAGAAAAGGGTGTAACTCACCAATTCTCAAATGCACTTACCATTCAGTTTAGTTTCTAAGGAAGTTCAGTGTCCCTGTCTATAATTTTCCCTTTCTACACAGAGGTATGTTTCTTCTCAGCCTCTTCTCTGTTCTTCCAACCAGCAAAGAAGAATGTAGCAATGGTGAGCTGGCCTGATTCTGTGTTTGAGTAACTGACTACCTCCCAAATAGTTCTTTGACTGATGTCCTTAAGTGGAGTTCATCAGGCTTAGTTATTTCAGAACCTCATGCTAGGCCTATATCCTCTTTCAGATGTGAAAAGCAAGAGCTTTATCAATGAATCCATCAGGTTTTCCAGGGAGAGTTTGAAGGAGAAAGGAAAAAAAATTCTTGTAGATAAAGCTGAAAAAGCTAGAATTAGCATGAATTTTAATTAGTCTTTTCCTCTGAAGAAGCAACTCTGTTGCTGAAAAATGGAGGAAATATGCTTCCAGGGAATTCCATATATGATGCTTTTGAACTGCAGACCTGACACTTCTAGAGGCTTTTGCTTAGTGTGTAATGTTACTTCTCAGGGCATAGTCTATTGTAGTGAATTAGGGTGCATTTTTACAGTTTATAATTATTGATTAAAAAGAAAAAATTGCTAAACATGTAATAACTGGCTTTCAATATTTTTTTTTTTTTTGTCTAGTGTAGTATTTTGTAATCTACCCATAAGCCAACACTGTACCCAGTAATGAACAGTAGACTTCACCATCTCATCTGCTTCATACTGTTAATCTTTGTCTTGAATTGCTGTTACAGTCTTGCAGGAAACTCCTGACAGTTGTTGGATTTATTCTCTGAGTATCCTAGTAGTATTCAGTAGAGTAGTTAGTATCTCAAAGTATGTTGTAGTCATGGGGAAGCTTTTTACAGCATCTGTGTTGATGCACCATAGGTCTTAGATTAAATATTTTAAAACCTTTCGTTAGGATTCTGAATGCTAAATCTGTTTTGATGGCTGTCAAACTCTTACATGCAGTTATTCTGGAAAACAGAACTCTTAAGTCTGGTTTGTTAAACATCATTATCTGCACCACCTGGAACCTGCTGTACATCTTACTGTATAGACAGAGGTGGGGAGGACCCACGGTGAGGTGCATATTTTCTTCATGGGACATTTTCTAAATGGAATATAATTATGGCTTAACAAAGAGCTTTTCTTGGATGAGGTACACCTGTCTGTTCATTGTGAATAAAGTTATGAAATTGGTACATCATTATTATGTTAAGCTTTCCTGAATGGTGCATGTAATGAGTAGATAAAAGGAATGTGTTTTTTTAAACCTGTTGTTAAAAAAAATCACATAAATGATACGAGGTACTAGAATTTGTTTTTAGAAAGCAAAATATACCTACTGTATTCATTCCTTTTTGTACCAGTTTTTCTCTTTTGAAATGGCTACATTTAAAACTGGGTAGTCATCCTGAAAAGTGTGCTTGGGAACACACTTTACTTCATATAATCTCATTACTTTCATATAATCAAAATTATAGATGTCTTAAAAATTTTTAAGTTGCATTAAGATCCAAGGTAGTGACAACACTACAGTGTTCAAGTGAGCCAATAAACTCTAATTTTGTAACACCATCATGTTCATCAAAGTACTATTCTACGTAGGGAGATGTTTATTTTAAAAAGATACGTGCAAAAATATTTAATTCTCATAGCTTTCTTATTAGGGGGATATACAACTAGTTTTAAACATAATGTTTTGCAATATTTTTTCTATGAAAAATTCTCAGATGCACAGTTGTGGCCATTGTAAATTTTATGTAGATTTCCAAGATAAATTAGATAAATCATAAATTTTGTAGCAGAAAGATTAAAATTATGACAGGACAGTAAGACACTGGAAAGTAATCTGCTAATAGACCAGTGTTCTACAGGATTGTGAATGTAAAGCATAAAGTTTTTTTTTAACAGGTCTTACTTTGTCATAGGATGAATTCCTGTCAGATGGGGATTATTTTCTTCTTTTATTTTTTTGGTAATCAGTAGAGAATTTATCTGTGAATAAATTATCTATATTTATTCTCCCACAATAAGTGTGCATGTATGTGTGAGTGGATGGATGGTGGAACTGTATTTATGTCCTGTGAACACTGCAAAAATCACCCACATCTGGCTCTCTGCTGACAGACTCCTCCATGGATGACCTGTCCTGAGTCTGAGTCTAGCAGGATCAGTGCCAGGGTGTCTGCTGAAAGCAGTGAGATTTATTGCTTCCCCTTTGTCTTAATCTGCCTGATTATCATGATACTTGGGCAAATGCCTACACACACCAACCACATCATTTGTGGTGGTGTTTATTCCAAGTGCTTGTAGAGAGTATTTGAGACTGTGAAAGAGTTTGTAAGGTCTTGCAAGCTGGGAAAATTTGGGGGTGCTCAGTCAATACCCAGGGGATACTTTTCATGAGTCCTCCAGAAAGGAAATGGAAATCCAAATGTTTTGGATGACTGCTTAATCATCACAGGAGACTGAGAGAAGTGTAACTAGTGACTTAAATTGGTATTGAAATAAAAACAACAAGTAGTCTTTTTGGTACTTTGTTTTCAATATTTTTCTTGTGTTCTTTTTGTAAAAATAAATCACATAAAATATTTTCATAATTACTCTTCATTTTGCGTGTCTTTTGATTTTGAATTACTGACTTTGAGAGCTTTCCTTAAAGGAAGCAGTTTTACTGGAAAATGCTAGCACCTTTCCTGTTTCCTCTTAGACAATGTGATTCATTCCAAATGTTCTAAAATGAGCACCTGAAATCACAGGGCGTTACTGAAAGTATTGTTCATCATCCTAAATGCAAAGCTTAGAAATGCTTCTCTCATATACTTTTTTTTTTTTTTTTTTCATTTTCTCTTACTAGCTGCTAGGTAGAAAGGTTATGTAAGGAAGTCCATAGTTGATGTGAGCTATCTTGGCTTACTTAAATTGATTGTTCATTAGTTCAGAAAGGAGCAAGTAACAAACCCACCAAGGTCTTTGTATAGAAGTAATTTGCAGGATCTGGTTATCTGTGATCTGAATGCTTTATTTTTACATCTATTGAAATGAGTTTCAAAATTCCCACCAACTTCACTGACTTTGGATCAGGCCATACTGTGGGGAGGGTATGAGGGTATCTACCTGATACCCATGACATATTTAGTATGATGAATTGTAAGGGTCTTGTTTGCCTTTCACAAATAATTTAATTTATGGCTTCAATTAAAAAAAACCAAAAAACAGTTAGTGTATGTAGTGTGTAGTCATTATCACTGTGGAAAAGGAGCCATTAAGGTTATGGAATGTTAGAGGTTTAAAAGGGCAGCTAGAGAAAAACTAAGGGTACTACAGGTATGAGTAGCTATGAAAGCTTCCTTTTCCCCTCTGTTTTTTTCCCCCTCTATTCTCTCCTCTCCTCTCCTCGCTCCCTCTTTACCCCACCTCCTGTCCCAGCTCAAAACTCCCCATTCTCTCCCCTGCCTCCATGATTTTTCATCTTTTCTAGTGGCAAAAGCTTCATACAATTAAGCTGTGTGCAAACCAGGGTAACACTTTAGTTTTAGAAGTACTGCATATGAATAGCAAATAGGTACCAGTGCTCGAGGTTCGTGCAAGGTATTTAGGGATGACAGGTGAGGTTTTAAGTGCTGTGTGATAACTGATGCAATATTGGATGGGAATGTCTTAAACAGTGGATGGCCTGAGTGTTGCTGTTCTCCAGGTGTGCTGGTTTGCATTTATGATCAACAATAAACTGTACATTTTTCACCTTTCCATCTCCACAAATGCTTGCCACTAGCTAACAGCTAATCTACTTTATAAAATGCATCTAGTGTTGATTTGAGATGTTCTACCATTATTTGTTGTTATCTAGTACTAGAAAACTTCCATCACACCTTCAGTCCTTCAGTGGAGCCTGGCCAAGTATGGATTTTAATGGTTATAAATCTGGTTTTGCTGTGAAGGGAATTTGAAATTCCACCACATAAAACATGCATTTTCCTGATGTCTAGTTAGAAACATAGAAGGGCATCTTAGCACAGATATCCAGTTGTTTTACCTTTAGCTTTACTGAGTTTTACCTTGTTTATCACAAGTATTTTGTATTGCATGTTAATTAAATTTTTGCATATCCTACTAGTACAAAATTACTTACAAAATTTAAAGGAGCACCCTTACAGTTCTAACTATTCTATGCAGATGTCTTCCAAAATTTACAGGTACAATTTTAGTGGTGGTGGTTGGTAAACAGATTTTTTTCACTTATTTATCAGCAGACTTGTTTTATATGTATTAGTGACAAAATGGACTAAGCACCGCTGTAAGTTATTGTATTTCTGTAGAAAATGGAAAATAGTGTAATATTGTTTTTGTTAAATGTTGGCAGTTTATAAATAAACTTTTCATCTCCTAAAAAACTCTTGTTTTCTGACAACACTGAAGTCCATTTTCATTCATTGTGCAACAGACACCCCTCGTAATTTCTGGTAATCTGTAATTACTGCTGATCTCTTTGTTGATTCTCCTTTGACAGGAGCTTCATCTTCTCTTGAGGGTTAGGTGATTATAGCAGTCTTACTGTTGGTTTTTTTAAACACTGACACTTAGGCCTTTCCATAAACTTTCCTACATCTTTGTTTAAGCTTAGTTTCTAAAAGGACAGAAATGAACAGGAGTAAGTTGTTTTTAAGATACTTCTATCTGGCAGTAGACATCTGGCTATGCTGCTTAGAGTTGCAGAACTTGGACAGCTGACTGCTGCTTATGTTTCTCTAACTTTTTAAAATTTCAGCGTGATTTTCTGTGATGTGCTTGCCTTTCTTAAAATCTAGAATCAACCAGAATAGCTTGTGTTAAGTCTTTTCAGATTCCATACAATTTCTATGCTGTACAATTGGAGGGAGAGCATTTCACAGATATTAAAAGCAGGTAATTGACCTCTTGTCATATAATAAAATACACCTTCTTTGCTTCATATTAAAGATAGATGTAATATAGAAGTAGTACTATACATGGTATACTTTGATTGCAGTTGACTGCCTTTAGAACATGAATTCTGATGTATAAATTTTATGAGACTACTTGAAGAAGAAATCTGACCTCTCATCTGAACCAGATGAGCATACTTGAGGTATTCTCATTATTTTTGTAAATTTTCTAATTATGCACATACAAATACAGCTGGATCCAGTGTTGACCTGCAGTTAAGCTCTTCAAAATAGTGTTCTACTTCATGTATAGTTCAGTGATTTCATTTATGAAAAATTGTTTAGTTTTTTGCAAAACTGACTTAAATGCTTAGATCTCTTTTTTAAACTTGAGTCAATGCTGCAGTAAATTTGCTTCCAGTCCTTGTATATCAGGGTAATCAGTAGCTCTATAAAGAGCTTTCATTCCAGGCTAAATAATCCAAATAATTATGAGGTTCATTTAAATAATGTATTAAATTAATAAAAAATAATGTAAAATAATGTTGAACTGTCAGAGCATGCGGTTTGAATAGGATTTTTATTTCATTAAGCAGTGGCACTGGGGTATTTTTAATGAAATGGCATATGAGAAAACTGTTTCAAGTTAGAGAGTTTGGTATTTCATGTGTATTATAAGGTGTGAGGAACTGTAGGTCCAATACTTCTCAAATTTACTTACAGGTTTCTAAAATTATCTTGTCATCTTGGTATCTTGTTCAGGTATACAGGGAAAGAAGTTAAAAATACGTCTGCATGGTCATTCCCTTCTGCTTGCACTTTGTACTAATTATTTGTTCTCTGACACAGGGTTTCAAGTCCTCCATTGTTTTCTGGTTCCAGTAAGTCTAAATCTTCCAGAGCTACTAATGCCACTGTTATGACTCCTTTGCCAGATAACAGAGGGCGGTGTCTGGTTTTCCAGAAGTGTGCAATATCTGACTGTTAACTCTATAGTCTGTTTGGGCTTCTACACCTCTTAAGTCAAACCAGGAATTTGCCACTTCCTTCGTAACCAAAACTTTGAAGCACTTAGAGAACTACTTTTCTGCACTTTGTGGTAAAGAGGTAAAAAAAGAGAAGACGTGCAAATGTTATGTGAAGAAGTATCGGTAGAGGGTGGATAAGTTTGTTGAGCACAGCATGGAAAAAAGCACAACAGAAGCAGGTTTTTTTAGTTATTTGTATGAGTCTGGCTATTACCTGCATGAGCAGTGTCTGGCATGCAGGTGTTGACAAGCTAGGAAGGCAATTCCTGGGGGAAGATGACACCCATTGCAGAGTGTCACGATCTGACACTGGCCCAATGCCAGGCGCCTCTGAGAGTCACTAGCTCACCCTCCCTGCTGCAGATGGGCAATGTGGATCTCTGCATCCCCCTGGATCCCCATGGGCTGTAGATGGATCTCTGCATCCCTGTGGATCCCCATAGGCTGTGGGTGGATCTCTGCATCCCCATGGATCCCCATGGGCTGTGGATGGATCTCTGCATCCCCATGGATCCCATGGGCTGTGGATGGATCTCTGCATCCCCCTGGATCCCCATGGGCTGTGAGTGGATCTCTGCATCCCCCATGGATCCCCATGGGCTGTGGGTGGATCTCTGCATCCCCCATGGATCCCCATGGGCTGTGGGTGGATCTCAGCATCCTTGTGGATCCCCATGGGCTGCAGGGATGCTTTACCATGGTCTCACCAAAGCCTGCAGAGTGATCTTGGCTCTAGCATCTGAAGCACCTCCTGCTCCTCCTCCACTGACCTTGGTGTCTCCATGTAATTTTCCTCTGATGTTCTCACCTTTTCATCTTTGCAGACTAGAAACAAAGCCTGTAACTTTGTTTTGATTTTCCTCTTAAATATGTCATCACAGAGGCATTACCAGCCTCTCTCGTTGGCCCATCTTAGGCCAGTAGCATGTCCATCTTGACACCCATCTCGCTCTGCTGGATACAGTGGAAACTTCCAGCAGCTTTTCATAGGAGCTATCTTTCTGCCCTACCTGCTACCAAAAACCAGGCTGTGCAAAACCAATACATAGGGCAAATGTTTTTTGGATTCTGAAGTGGAGTGTTCACAAGGAAAGTGGAAAGTTTTCTATTTAATATGAGACAGTTTGTTTTTGTTTTTTTTAATCTTGAGTATATTCCCTACTCTCACATACCCTCTAGTATATTTTTTTGTCATGCTGAAGTGCCCTTTGCTGTTGTCTTACAGCTCAAAAGATGAGGATAACAAAGGCTTTTAGCTCCGGACCTGTGAAGTTTTCAAGGTCTTGCTTTCTTTCACCATATAAGGTTGCTTGTTTAAACAGAAATATTAATCTGCCTGACTCCTCTGTCTGATTGGGAAAAGTGACATAATTGAAGTTTCAGTTAGTGGTTTCCATGGCAGTTAGTGATTACCAAGTGGAGTCAAACAGAAGAAAGGGAAAGAGATCAATCTGGGCATTATCATTATCTACTCTGAAACTAAAAGCTTACATCTGTTAACACATATAGGCATGAAGCAAAGTAAAAGGTATCCAAATTCTGTAGTGTCATGCCAAGTTAGTGAATCTGGGTATGCATCTTTAGCTGTATGGGACATGACTGCTTTAAGCCAGCGAGATTCCTCAACACTTCAAACAAGTTCGTGACGCCATGAAAATTTAGTAGCCACTGGTAATCTGTTGATCTTAATTTCTTTCCTTATTTAGGTGTATTCACTACTGAAGAAAAATATGTTTTTTTCTTAGGAAAAGGGAAAGAAGAACCTCTCTGTGCATAACTGCTGCCTTTACAAGGTGCTGCCTGGTTGTCTTTTATGAGTAACTGGTCCCTTTTGTACCCCTTGCTATCTACCACTGTCCACTGCCTCCCCATCCCCACTCTTGCACATCATGCACATCTGCACAGGTACACTTATCACCTTGGGCACCCTGGACCCTCAGGTTTGCATCCTTACCAGGTGCAGCTTTTCCAATTTGCCTGTGTTTTTTTAATAACCCATCATTTAGGTTTCTTTCTTGTCTTTGCCTCTGTTAGTTCATCTGTTTGGTTTGTGTCTCTGTGCTGAGTTTGTGGCTCCCCCTTTACTTGTTATGCCCTTTGGTATTGGGAAGACCCTTGACCAGATATCTATAAGGGAGCAAACTCTCTCACTTTATATACCTTTGTACGAACAGGTTTGCCTGTTCCAAGGAAAGTGTAGGTTTTTTTATTCCATGACAGCTTTATTCTTTTCCTTTCTGAAGCCTTTTCACTTTGACTGGAAAAATAAAACCTTTCAAAAAGTCCTCAAATTAATAGCTTTATTGGTTCCTGCAGTACATGAAAGGCTATTCAACTGGGTAGTGCTTGAATTGAATTAATACAGAAATTAAAATTCATTTTCCAGCTGCTTGTGAGATTTGAGCAGTAGTTGCAGTTTTCCCTGTAAGATAGTGCAACCACTAAAACAAAGGGAAAACTGCAATTACTGCTTGAATTGAGTAATTGGAGGTGAGGGTGGCAGAGCTGAGTAGTAATTTCTAAGGGACTGTAACAAGGATGGAAAGGAGACAATATGACATATAAATTGATAAATTCCCTTCTGTCTAGAAGAACTTTGGGCTGTCTCTGTCAGCAGTTGGTCTTCAATTGATGAAGAGAACATGCTTGCATTAATGAAGTAGGTCCGTGGGTTCACTGGGTTAAACACAGGGATGTAGACTTAAATGCTTATTGATACACAGCAGGTCAAAGCTGGCTGCTTTGAGGAACGTGAAAATGAACTGAGAAAATGTAAATCTTTTGCTCTCCCTGCTTGTAGAACTAACCACTGCAAACTTACCAGCTCATGGATTAAACTGTCAGATTGCACTGGAACAACATGTTGTTGACTCTGGACATTGAGGGGAGAGAAGGGAAGATGCATATATCCCATTCCTTTCTGATTAGAGGTTGCCATAAGGTAGGCAGAAATACAAAGTACATCTTTCTTTAAACTTGGAGGGCGAAGGAGGGGATGAGAAACCTACTGAATGAAGACAGGAAGTACTATTGGCTCACCACCCCAAAGGAGAGTAGCCACAGGGCATGAGAGACCTGCTTTACCAATGCATGGAATGAGCAAATGGACCTGCTTGTCTGGAAACATCAAGGCTGATATTCTTTGTGAAGGATAAAAGCTACTTTATGGCTTCTGTGAATCTGGCTAGGTCAGTGAAGTTGAGCCTTCCTACATCTATCTGTATGGTTTGCAAGATTATTATTGTACTTCTTTTTATCTCCATTTTTTATTTTCTGGATCAGTGAATATATTTGTTTGGGGTTTTTGTTTTGTGGTGCTAAAGGTTTGATCAGAAGAATAAGTAGTTTGTCCTCACTCAGGGCGGGAAGACAACTGTGTTTGAATATTACACATTCATTAATATTAACATACTGTTAAATATCCTAAGCAGCATGGTGTGACACAAACCAGGAGTAATTTGTTTTGTTTTGATGAATTTGTAGGAGCAGGACAGGATTTAGCTGTACTGTTTGTTTTAGCACCTGGCTGCTCTGACTTTTGTTCTGGAGGCTTTAAGTCATGTCATGCATTGTGAAAGGGCTTGATAGTTTTACTAAAGCATACAATTTCTCTTTTTGCCCTGCTCAGTGCACCACAGGTCCTACTAGGCACCCAAAAAAATCAAGGAACAGTTGGTGTGCATATATTTAGCAACATGCAAATTGGTTAATGTATTGTCATATATGAATCTCATTGGAAAGGCATCAGGAATGTGGCTCTCTGGACTGGCTCTTGGCCTCTGTAGGATATTAGTCATGCACTCAAGGGAGATAAATTCAGTCTGGAAATTTTTTATTGCGCTTCTTTGTACTTTGTACTATGTCTTTGTACTTACATGTTTTTCAACAATGCAAATATATATATGCATGTATATATGTGTATTTTTTGATTGCAGTTTCTAAATTCCACAAGACCAGTAGCTGGAAAGTATTTGCTTAATGAGCAGTAGACCTAATATTTACTAATACTGCAATATTGTAACTGCTGCAAAGAATCTGTGGCATTTTTGTGATGTACCACCTATGAGCCACAGTATTCAATCTTACTATCAATAACTTTTCTGTGAACATATTTCATGCAGAAAAAATTTCACAGGTTAACTGTTTATACTCCAGCCTTCCATGGTTCATTAAAAAGCTGCTACTGAAGCTAATTTTTGCACATACTGTTTTCACTGCAGCCATTGCTCAGGAAGGTCTCTAACGTTACAGTTTCTGACCACTTCCCTTTTCTTGCCATTGGTTACATAGTAAAAATTAAAATGCAAATGTGTTAAAATTAGTGGCGTCCTGAAGTGCATTATTAAGTGTCTATGAAGCATGATCTTCAGTGCAACTGAATATAAAGAAATAGTACTACAAATAAATGCAGGCTCTATTTTAATAAAAGCTAATACAAAAAAAGGGTGTACTTTCTTCACTCTGTTCACATACTTCAATTTATTCTAATAGTGATATGTAGTAAAACCATGCCAACAAAAAACTCAAGAAAACTCAAACCTTCATCTAAAATTATGCTGAAGAAAAATTAAGAAATTGCATGTAATCATAGGAGTTTGCTACATCTTTACAGCACAACTAGCAGACTATTTAAAGGAACTGTGCTGTCAATAATTTAAATTTGCCTGTACTCCCACAACTCCCCTATGACTGGCAAATATGGAGACCTAGGATTTGTTTGCTCTTCTGTTTTCCTTCTTTAAAAGACAAAATGGTTATATGTGAACCCACCTCCATACGTACTTTGAGCAAGGCTGAAATTTCTTCAGCAAGACAATCAGAGATCCCATTTCTCTGGTAAAAGCTGCCTTTTGTCTTACCTTGGTTCATGTGGTAGTTCTGGAACATTTCTCACCTAACCATCCACTGACACCTTTCAATCATGTGCACTGCCTACTCTTTTCACCTCTCCAAATGATGCCATTCTTCAGCCTGACCCAGCAATCTTACTTTGTGAGAGCAAAAGATAGTAGTGCGTGAAATCCATCTTCCTTCAAATCCACTTTGCATCTCATTTATTGCTGCCAACTATCATATAATGATTAATCTTAGTTCCCCACTAAGTAAAGCTTTTAGAAATAGAGGGTATAAAAGGTTTTTTCTATAGCAAACAGAACAGATGTATCTGAACTTGGTCCCAACAAGCCAGCCTAGGCTAATTTGACAAAGAGGAAAAGGCTGCATTTTCAGCCTTTAGTCACACTTAACATATAGAAGCACATTTATTGCTATGCTTCACCATCATTTTAAAAACCAGACTTCACATATATTAATAGCTCTTATTATTATTTGAATGAAAGTAAATACAAGTGTATGCGCAAGGCTAGACAGACCATTGTTTTCATTTACAAACATTGTCTGTTTCTGTTGTTTTTTTCAGAGAACATTAAAGTTATTTCAATTTTTCACAAGGCTTTATTATCCAAATTTATTCATCATTCAAGTCACACAAATATCTCTGACTGCTATGAGAGTGTCTCTTGTGTTGGCTCTGCTAAACCTTGTTTATTTCACTTGCTTTGTACTTTTTTTATTCTTATATTTGCGCCCTCGGTGTGAATATGGGTTGCTAGGTGAATGATTTTCTCATTGATTTGGAGTAAGCTGGATTGGGTCTTCTATTTTTTTGCATTCTGAGCTTTGACTTAGACACCAACTACCTCAGACTTGTACTGCATTCCTACAGCATTCTCATCAGCAAGGTGTCACAGTATTATAAGACTGACACGTGAAAAGGGATCATACAATTACTGTCCACTTTAAAATAGTAATAATAATAAAAAAAATCAGTGTCACTGGCTCTTCTTTCTCAAATGGTTTTGAAAGGAGTGTTTCCATATGGCCAGACAGTGTGATGAGGCTTAAGGTATAAGTTACAAAGTGTTCAGATAGCAGGGCATATATTTTTTTGCTTAGTGTTGCTACCACTGTGACATTTAGATGCCTCAAAGAGCAAATAGTAAAAGATTGCACCTGATATGTCACAAACATCACCTTGAAATAAGAAGACTTGCAGCACTTTCTTAAGGTCCCCATGTTCAAGCGATGCTGGATTCCCTTTGTTAGCAGAAGAGGCCTTATGCTTCTGAGGATCCTTGGCTGGATGTATCTTCTTTTGTTCTCTCTTGGTTAATAGTGCAAGTGCCTCAACTGAAAAATCACTGAAATCCAAAACACAAAATGTGAAATTACAGGCAGAAGATCCTGTGTCCTGGTCCCAGCCAGGAAAGGGATAATTTTAGCAGTAGCCAGGAGGGGCACCACCAGGACCTGTAGATTATTCTTTACTACCTGATGCTGTGCACAGGGGCAGGAGGAAGGGGTCTCTTGCAGTCAGTAGCAGGAAGCAAGTTTTAAAGGACAACGTTGTGTCTGCATGGTGAGCACATACGAACCCTTTGCCTCTCTTGTACACTCTGTTACTAATATTGTTTGTTACTGTTCATTTATAATCTCATTGCTGCTTCCAGTAAATTGTTCTTATCTCAACCCATGATTCTTGTCCTCTGTACCTCGAGTTCTCCTCTCTAGCCTTCTGCAGGGATGAGAGGAAGAGAGGGGGCAGAGGAGTGAATGGGCGGTGCATGGTTTGTAATGTTTCAGTGCCAACACTAAATTGGGGTATACCATTTCTAAACCATGACATTATAGGTTATAAAACTGGATCTGAGTCTACTTCTGTCTTGGTTTTGCCAAGCAGTTGGTCTGCTGACGTGGCTGATTTCTATGGCACAGCATTCAGAAGTACCTGACTCCAGGAACCAGCCCACCAGTGAGGACACTATTGGGCTTGTTCTGAAATGATGAACAATCCTAATCAGAAAAAAATCTAGGCATTTCACTAGGGTTTTCCCACATTCTGAAAAAGAAGCACCCCAACATTTTGGCAACATTGACTAATGTTTGAAATAGCACTGGAAGACTAAAAGTGGTGTTGAATCCCAATTAATTAAAGGCTGTATTACTCATGTGCCATAAAATATAATCAAATATAAGGTAGAAGTAGCATTTACAGAATAAAGTGTTTGATTTCTTCCAATGCTACCTTAAAGACTGCACCTATCTAACTGATAAGGAAGAACATCCTCCTTGTGGATGTGGAGATTGCAGGAGTGCTTGGAGGTATGTTAAGGTATCATACCCTGACATGGGTAATCACTTTATGAAGGAAACTGCCTGTGGAACTTAAGTGTTTGCTATACTGCTAAGGAGTTACAGTGAAATTTTATATGGGAGGTCAGAATAGTTGACAAAATTGAATTTTTATTCTTGAAAACAATAGATCTGATTCCATGCCATTGACTTAGCTATTTCAGACCAAGAAGCTAGTAAAGAAGAGAAGATGGTTGAGTCTGGCAGATACTATTCATAAAACTGGCTTCCTTTAGTTCATTGGTCCAGTACCAGAATTTAAACATATTTTTATGTCTGAAAACCCACTATTTCAGTACCAGCAAGCACCCCTGAAACAGCCTACTCTCTTCTAGCAACAGGTAATGCACATGCCAGAGTCAGTGATTAATGCTTTTTGAGATATGAAAGCTGTAATCCTGAGCTTTCAGGCAGTAGAAAGCATTCATTTCCATCCCTTCTGGGGCTTGAGCTATCTGACCTTAAAAATGTCAAGCTTGCACTGGTCTTTTTAGCCTGTGAGAGCTGTTTTGCTTTTGGCCCAAGCCTGAAAATAACAAGTCACACACACCTAAACTCATTGCAATGTTCAGTTCCTGAAAACATGTAGAACTGACTAGATTAGTAGACTAATATAGGGAAAATGTGTCTGAACTGCCAGGGCCAAAGCTTTTATCTAGGCTAATGGGTATATAAATAGCAACACTCCTTTTCTCTCCACACCCCCCCAATACAATGAAAAAATTGGTGCAGTGTAAATAGCCCTTTTTACCTAGCAAGATTGTCTGAATATGCCAGGACCTGGCTAATATGTATTTGTCACTGATTACCACAGCAACTTAACTAAACTGTCACCCTCAGAAGGCTATAATTTAATATCCAGCAGACAGTATTGATTCATCCACAGCACAACTTGATTTTATAAATGACACAGATTACTGCTTTTCCTACAGGTTTTTAAGTTGGTTTTACTTTTCTGTATTGAAATTTGACTAAATAATGGTCATGAAAACAAGTTAAGAACCTGAAGGTCAGTACTAATGCAGCATTATACTAATACTAATGCCGTTGCATTCTGGCAGCGTCTGTCTCTTCAGGTTCACAGACAACTTATGAGCTAGAAGACCTGTCATGAGCTGTGAAACACACGGTAAGTGGAGCTCAGGGAGAAAACTGCGTTTAGGACATGAATTTTTTCTGGGATATAATTTAGCAGTAATTGGGACTGCTATTGCTAATATTTTAAAACCATAGAAATGTAACAGAAAAACGTAGGTCGGGGTGACCCCTAGAGGTCAAATCTCCCTCTTAGAGAAGGTCAAATTTAGATCACATTCAGGACTAACCACTTCGTTATTTTGAAAGGAAGAAACTTGAGAGAGGAAGGAACTTGATTGCAAGTTGTTTTATCTAAAGTAACTCTCCAGTAATCGATAGTTTTGGAAATCCGTCATGCATACTCTACACACCTCAAGTTGTGGTAACCCAGGGCTATTCCAGGACCTTATATGAAGGGCATAGCAAAGAAAAACGCCTCCAGGCTTATTTATTCTTGATACAGATGTTAGGCTCCTCCAGAATAGGATAGAAAAGCAGAGATGAATAGAAACTATTATCATAGAAGGGGAAGAAATGAAGTTGCAATGCATAAAAAGCAGAAGAAAGGACTTAGGTAGCTGTTGTCTAAAGAATAAATTACTTGTGTTTCCTTCACTTCTTCATTCTTTTCATCATTTTTTTTCAGACTCTCATTTTCGAAGTCTTCATTTGGAGAATACTGTGGCATTTTTGAATTAAGCATTTAAAAATGCAGCTATGCAATACAGAGTGACTGAACCGTACTGTAACGGGAATAGGTGTTGTTACCAAGAACCAAAAAGTCTGTATCCACAAGTAGGGGAAAAACAGAATTTAAATCCAAACTAACACCAAGTTATCATAGTAATTAGTTAGAAGCCTTTCTATCTAGATTATTTATAATAGTTTGCAGTGGGGTTTGCCTAAACACTTCACAGATATTTAACACGTTCGCTGAAGAGATAAATCAACAATACTGTCAAAATGTACCAACTGAGGTTGCCAATATTACAGTTATTCACCAGTTTGAATTTTAAAGGGTTTTCACCGTTAGCCTTTTAAAAATCCCCTGGCTTCTTTTAAAATGAAAAACTTATTAGGCATCAATCTGGCTGGAAAAACATGTATTTCCTCCGATAATTTATTTTGTGTAAATACCATAAAATGCAAGACAGCATCTTGAGGAGTTTAGGCTATTGTTTGCGCGTGTGGAATCACTGAGGCAGGTAAGTAGAGGGAGCAGGAGCTTGGAAGAGATACGCGATAATTTACAGCTGGGCTATAGAGGCAAGCTTAGGGCCAACGCTGTGTTTGCGTAAGTGAACTGGGGAGTAAGAATTTGGGAAAGAGGCACTGCAAGCCCTTTGCAGCATGGCAGCAAGCCTCCCTGCAGGCTGCGTGCACAGTCTGGCCAGCTGTGCTGCACCTCGGCCCTGGCAGCTTCCCCCGGGCTGAGGGCGCCCGGGGCCGGCTGCAGGCGATGCGGGGCCTTGGCACACCCAGCCTCACGCCTCGGTCCCGGCGGGGCGAGCCTCCTCCCTGCTGGGCCACCGAGGCTGCGGGCCCGCGCCCAGGGAAGGGGGACGGCCGTGCCCTGCAGGGCCACCCTCGCTCCCAGGTGCCCGGCCGCCGGCAGCCGGGCCGGAGAGCGCCGGGCGTGGGACCGGCGAGGAGCCCCGGGAGCCAGCGAGTCTCGTCAGCCCCAGCGGGGCGGCGCCGCCCCCGCACGGCGGGCCCCGCTCCCACCGCAGCCAGCGGGAGGCAGGCAGGGAGGCGGCGGGAGGGCGGGCGCGCTGACGCGTGAGGGCGGTGCGGCGGGAGGGGCCGGCCCGGGCGGTGCTGGCGGCGGCAGGAGGAGGAGGAAGATGGTGGCCGCGGGAGGTGCGGCCGGCTGCTGGGCATTCCGCCCTGCTCTGCTCCGCCGCCCCCGCCGGAGCCGCCCTGCCTGCTGAGGAGGCGGCGCGGACCCGCACGAGGTGCGGAGGGGTCGCGGCCGGGAGCGGGAGGGGGGTCCGGCCGCGCCCCCGCTGCGGCGCCGGTGCCGGGGAGGCTGCGGGCCCGCGGGGCGGGTGCCCGGCGCGGGATGCCGGCCTGTCCCGCCCGGCGGCGCCTGGCCGCGGCGGGTGCGGGCGCTGCGGCCGCCCCGGTCCGGCTGCGTGGGCGTGCGCGCGTCTCCGAGCCAGCGGGGCAGCGCCGCACCTGCCCCGGGCTGCGGGAGCGGCGCCAGCGCGGCCATGACCGCCTCCATCCCAGCCTCCGGCGGGGCTTTGCGTGCTTTCCTCCCTTTATTTATCCCATTATTTTATATGTGGGCGTGGGATGCGTGTAGAATAATGCTGTGTGGAGCCGCGCATACCCCGGTGCGCCCGTTTGCTGTTTTTTATTTTTTAGTTTTTTTTTTTTTTTTTTTTTTTTTTTTCCCACGCGCACCTTTTCTATGGTGGAAAGGAGAAATGGGAGGGGGAGGGGGCAGTGTGGGGATTTGGCATCCGGAGATCGAGTGGTCACCGCAGAACGGAATCAGCAGCCCTTCCCTCGGGAGGTGCTGCTGGGTCTGTGGCCGCATCCCGGTTTGCAGCAGGGAACCCGGCGGGGCTGGATCTTCACATCCTCCCCGTGGGGCGTGCTCTCCACCCCTGGGCTGGGGGATAGGTGACATCTGCTACCGTCACGTTCCGGTTTCAGGGAAAGGAAGGCATCTTTATATTTTAATATTTTTTCATTTTAAAGAAATATATTTATTTAATTTAATTTAATTTAATTTATTTTAATTTATTTTAATTTATTTATTATTATTTTTTTTTTTTTTTCCCCGGGGAAGCAGTTTGATAACAATGATTGTCTGAACCACCGTCTTGGTCAGTGCAGCCGTATGCACTACATCTGCTTTCTCTAAGGATCAGAGTCAATAGGAGCAATCTACCAAGACTTGTTTTACTGCCATCATAAATTTCCCCTTTCAGAGAGATGGGGCTGTGGGTCTAGGATGGAACACTACATCTTTTTGCTTTCTCCTGTTGCAGGTTTTCTGGGCTGCGGAGCTGCAGTTTGGTTTAGAGAGTGCATTGCAGATCTGCCTGTTTTCATAGCTCCTGAGGAGCTAAAAGGCAGAGATGTTTGCCTGACTCTGCATACATTAAGAGTGAGCTAATGTGGGTGTAGGGCAGAGCAGCCATGTAGCGTTTTTCTCGTCTTTGACATGCGTCACGTTAGCAGCTGATAAGAGTACACTCAGGTGGCTGCAGTTTTGTGTCTGCTCTGCAGCTGTGGCCCGTGGGTCCCAAATAATTTGTCAATATTCCAGTTATAGTACTTCAGGTTCTGCTGCATTGCTGTTGAATCTGGACCAGCTGCACCTGCCTTTGAAGCCCGTGTTGGGAAGAAGCACGTGATGTCTATTCTTCCCAAAAGGTGATGGTGACATAGAACGTGTTTATTCTCTGGGTGCTGCAAAACCAAAAGTGAGGTGTGTGTTTACCTTTGTCTCTGATGCTTTGGGGGAAGGGGCAGGGTAGACTGCCCAGAAGTGCTGCTAAGGAGGGAAGGACAACATCTACTATTGAATTCTGTACATTCATGCATGTTTGTACAGAAAAATTAAGTGTCTGGTGAGTAACAATGGATGATTGCAGGAAACTGCAAAAGCAGAACATTTAGTGTTGTAATGCACCTTAGATGAATGTTGTGGATGTTTAACGAGTGAAATGTAAACCTTAGTGTGAGACAGCTTGCCTTGCTTGGAAAATGTGATCTGAGATTGTAGAAATCAGTTTGGCTTAAAAGCTCATTGATATCTCAAAGTAGTGGTGGTTCAGTGTTGTCTGGGTACTGTAAATCATGTAATTCATTGCTCTGAGTTTTGGACATTTCTAGTTGTAGCTTAAAATGATACTTCTATTTTACATTATGCATTATCTTCAATCAAAGCAGCAAACTTTCTGGCTACTATGCTGTCTTTTAACAGGTAGTTAAAGACAGGTGCAAGGCCAGCCTATTGGAAGGCTATCAAAAGTATTTACAGATTAGCTCTTCAGTTAAAAATATAAGAATGCTGGGAAGGTGATTTGGTGCATCTAGATAGATAGAAAATATATGTTTGGTATGTTAAGAGGGAGACACGTCAAAGCTTTTTAGTATAGCCCTGTTTGGATGCTAATATTAAATCATTTTTACAATTTTCCTGAGTTGTTAATTTAGTTCTCAGTCCTTTTTTATGACAAGTTTGCAGTTTCATATCTGTTGGGAAGGTAATGCATTCTGGTATTTTGTTTTGTTTTGGTTTTTGGTTTTTTTTGGTTTTTTTTTGGTTGTTTTTTTTGTTTGTTTGTTTTTTTTGAATTTAATAGAATTGCCTTTATGCATTTAAAATATGAGAGCTAATGCTTTAGAAGAGATTTTGTGGTGGCATCATGGATACCAAAGGTGAAAATCTTGTAGTCCACCATGCCCTTATTATTTTGGGGCAGGGAAATTGGATGTGGATTTTTGAAGATGTAAAACATCTTATAAATATGAAAATTTTGTTTGCTTTGTGGTAATGTAAGTGCTCCATAACACTTTGAATAATGGGAGTACTAGTTTTGAGGCTAAAGTTTGTGTCGTCTATCTAAATAGCAGCACAAATGAGAAACCTGAACTCTTTGCAGTGAGATTTGAATGGTAGTCAGAAGCCAGCTACTTGGATAGTATTTTAAGCCACAGTTATATGCAATTCTTATGCTCTTAAACTTAAAAAACCTTCAATATGAGGACTGTGTGCATCTTTGAAATGTAGATAACATTTCTTTTTATAAGCAGAGCTTATTAGCAGTAGAACCAATGGAAAAGTCATGAGCGTAAAAAGAAATGGAATCTCCTGTTCAGCTGCTTGTTTTGTATTTTTAACAGTCCATTGTGACTAGTCATTTGCAGTGGTTTTGTTGCATGGCTTTAGATTGTGTCAGTGTGTGTTAACAAGCAAAATCAGGAAAAATCATAAGTCCAGAAAAGGTGGCCAGGAAAATAAACACCATATTCCTACATGTGTGTGAATTCAGGGTTGATAACCAAAACTAATGGACATGTTAAAAAAACAAAAAAAGAATTACAGTATAAAGTTCAGAATTTTCAAATAGACAAAAGGCAGGAAAAATCAAGCTGAGAGCTAAAACTTCCCACTTGTATCTCATGGCCTAGATACTTCAAATTCAGCATTTTTTCCCTTGGCACATGAATTGTCTGTTATTGATCATAGCTTCTCTGGATTTACATGAGATTATAAATTAGAAAAATCAGATCTTCTAATATTAAAAAGTATTAGAGGTGCTTCAGATAGTTTAATATGTGTTATCCATAGGCAGCTTGATTAATTAAATCTTAACTTTGAACAAGATCTTATTACCATAGAATTAAGGAAAGCCTAATGAATGCATTTTTAAATGTATTTTCTGGTTTTCTAGAAGGTGAAGATTCCTGCTTAATGAGGGTTCTAGCAGAAGAACCCTCTGCTCTATTTATCTCAAATAGATTGTCCATAATACGTATTGCAAGGGGGTCAGAGGTTTCTGAGAAACAAATTGATTGGTTTTGCTTCATAGTAATGATTGATTTGGTAAGTCAGCTACTAAGAGCAGTGTGATAGTATTTTTCTCTCTCCACTGCATGCATCAATGTTCTTCCAAAAATCTGAATGTTTGTTGCTTTACTGAAGGGGCCTAGGGAAACATACATTATTTCCTGCTTTCACTGATGCTGCTGCTTTTTGCTGATGGTAATGTCTGTCCTAATTCTGAAGAAATAAATACAGAAGCAGTACAATGGGTAGATGACAGCTGTGGATGGCAGAGGACTTTGCTGAAGGTACTCCAGAACCATAAGAACGTGTGTTTCCACAATAAACCCTTCCTGCTACAAACCATCCATATCAAGAGAGGAGCAATGAAAGTGCAGTTCTGTTTCTAGGGAGTTCTGTTTCTATGGAGATGCTGCTAGGCAGGTGACATCTCACCTGGCCTGTCGTGTCTCCTGTGGTGATTCCTGTCTAATTAAAAATATGTACTGAGGGAAGTTTCCATCACCCACGAGCCTGTGTAAGTAACTGTAGATAAGCAGTTGAGTTTTAAACATCATCGAGGAAACTGAAATAAATGTAGAAGTATTTAAAGCAATATCTAGTCTACATGAGATAAACCATGCTGGGAGCCTCTATTTTTCCTTTTGCTCAGCAAAAGACATGTTTTTTGATGTTCAGCCAATTAAAACCAAAAATTCAGATTGTTTAATTATTAATTTTTTTTGCTATATAACTTTCCTTTGTGTCCAGCCTGTTCTTGGGCAGTTTGGTCCATCTGATCTTGCTCATAAGCCAGCAGTTAAGAATTACTTGTGTCTTTCTTTCTGATGAGCACTTCCATAAATTTCCAAAATAAAAGCTACTTTCCTTAAGAAGATGACCACCTTGTCACTCATCTGAGAAAAATGTGAGTGTAGGGCATGAGAGACTTCATTAAAAGTCTGTCAATCACAACTGAGCAACAAATCCATGGAATTTAGGCTGAATCCTTTTAGAGGTAGTTTCTTTTTTCAGCTAATTAAACTCTTCTGAACCTTTTTTGTGTATTAAGAACATACCTGGTGAATTTTATTTTCAAACCTTGAACTCCAGAAGATGAACACAGAAAAACACCAGAACAGCAGAACCATGGAGGTTACAAAACTTGCCTGTTTTGGCAAAGATCATTTGAGTGACTTCCTACACTGACTCACTTTTGCCTTATTTTTTTTACATTTTGGGGATGCGTGTCAGGGTGAGAAATGCCTTTCTGTATCTATGTAGTTAAGGTGTTGGTGCAGTATCTAGTATTTATATTGATTTGGTTAAATATTTTTATTTCTCTGCAAGAATTTTTACTTCTTCACAAAAGGCAAGAGCTTTCTAGTCATTCCTCTTATGTGGTCATTCTGGTTTGGTTTTTATATTTTGGGTTTTTTTAATAAACATAACTATCTGAAAACTCAAGCAAGGGTGGACGAGAACTTATGGTTTGGGTAAAAGGAATGTTTTTTTAAAACAGAAGGAGGAGAAAAAAGAACATAATGGAATATTTTAAACATACATGACTGTGACTTAGTTTTCCTAAAATATGCTTAAGTTTTATTTATGAATTTTAAAAATTATATTTATGTATTCTGACATGCAAGTTGCAGTTTATGCCAACAGGCTTAGTGTTGCCACATATTTATGTAGTGTCTGTTCTGATGGGACTTTGATCATGTTTGAAATCTTGGTGCTTTGGAAGTCTCAAATGTAACTTCTTAGAGTAAATAAAATTAAATTGGGAGAAACATTTATAAAAGAAGAACTGAGACTAAAAACGTGTCACCAAAGGCAGGTGAAGAAGCACAGGGTAAAAGCTCTTGCTCCAGGTTTTTCCCAGGCTAACATCAGCAGAATGCTTAAACTAATGCTCCTCATATCCAAAGAACAGGCAAAACCAGTAGGTTTTTTATATGTTGTTGTCCCAGGTAAATGTTAGGAGAGTGGGTACTGCCTCTGTTGTTCAAAGAGGAGATTAGTATGTTTTTGTATGGTGTGTTTGGGAAGCTGAGGTTTTTTTCCTTCTCTTTTCTTAACAGCTTTCTCACACCAGCTTTTTTTATGATCACAGAGTAATTTGAATTGGAAAGGATCCCTGGATGCCATCTGATCTAAACTCTGCTCAACTCAAGTGACTGAGACAAGGGCTGCACATGCCGTGTTTCTTGCTCTTGGCTTAAGCAAGGCAGGAAGCTCTGAAGGTGGAGTGCTCTGCCTCCCATGGGTGCCAAATGCTAGCTCATCCTCTGCTGAACAAGTTGCTCTGCAGAAAGCTGTTTGCTTTGCTGCTGCCATTTTAGTGCAGTGGGAGTGTTGGGCTGAAGGGCATGTACCATGTGAGGGTAATGGTGATCTCCTCCTGATGAGTGCTGGTTTTTAAGTTCTTACCACTGCCATTCCCCTTAGGAAAGCACTGAGATGCAGATGCATTTGTTTTATTAGCCAATTCAATGACCTAAAATTTATTTTTTAATTTAAGATGGTCAAGATGGAGGAAATTATTGCCCAGAAGTTTGGAAAACTATTTTCTTTGTGGTATGAAATAATTTTGCAGTGGTTTTAAAATTTGAGCACTCTTTTTAAGAAACTGAAGGTTTCCTAGTATCTATGTGCAATGCAGTCACATTAACTTAATGAGAAAATCTCTCCCAGTAGTGCTGTGGTGAGCTGATAGGAATTTGTATTAAGTAAGAGTCAGTGCAAAATCAGCCTTTAGCTTTGTAATTCCATTGCATTTTTAGTGGAGATTTTGCATAACGTTTCTCCAAACTCGGTATGTATTTCTGATATTCACAGCTATTGTACCTTTTGCCTCAGAGTGATAAATAAGGATGAACTCAGGTTTCTGCTCTTGCTTAACAATTATCATTCCTTGCTGATAAATGATTTATGTAATCCACTTATGAGATTGCTACAGCATCATTCAGAGTTTGGTATCTTACTGTTATTTCATAACAATGAGAAAATCCCAAAGTCCTCAAAAACCTTCCTTGTGTAGAGCAGTGCTGCAGGGTGCATGGGAAGGAGACATTTGGGCTTGATGCCTTTGGCAGGGAGATGGGCATTGGCCTGAGGGGACAGCACTGCACTTCATAGTATTGGCTCTACATTAGCTTCAACATCCAGGCTTTGGACTTTTGACTGCAGTCTCATGATGATTAGTTTGACTGCTTAGCCCTAGTGTAAAGTCATGTCAGAGTCAGGCAGTTCTGATGCATTGTGCTTTCAATGTGGGACCTTGGGCCCACACTGACTCTGGAATCGGCAGTTTTAGTTGCAATTAAAGTTGAGTGTGGGCTTAACACATCTTCACATATCTATTTCTTTACCTCAATAAACTGTAAAGACTGAATGTCTTTATTTCAGCTTAGGTCAAGCTGCTTTTGAGTGCAAATTTAAAAGCTACATGAAACATTGATATTTTAAGAGTAACACAGGATTAATGCTTTGATCAACAATACATCAAACATATTTTGGATTAAAATTAAACTGCATTATTAAAAAAAAAAAAAAAGAACTAATATTTCTCATTAGCTACAGGCTTGGTTATTTCTGGGTTTGAAGTCAAGATAACCCAGCCTCTTGAAAACATTTATTTCAAAGGATGCCAAATAAGTAAACTGGAAAGATAAGAGAATGTGTTGGTTAGGATGTGTGTAAGCTGCCTGTGTAATTGTTTTTTTAGATATGAAGTGATCTCAGTAATGTATTGGATGACTCTTTAGGTTATATTGGTTATCCAGGTGACATGGAGCATCAGCTGGTGTCTCCCATTGCTCTGGGTATGACACTACCTGTGTCACTGGGGTCCTGTTGATAGCTGTCACTGACCAAGGAGAGCAAAGCATTTCCTAAAGGAGATCTGGTTCTCTGTCAGAGCTCCCTTTGGATAAATAGCCTTCTGAAGCAGTTTAAGCTGAATATCAGCATGGAAGTATAATTGTGTGAAAATTAAATACTAAAGGCACAATTGCAGCTTGTAAACAGTTAACATTCATACAGTCAATTTTCAGAAAAGTAGAAAGGTCCCTACTTCAAAACCGATTGACCTTTGGTGATTCTTCAGGAATTAAAAGTGGAGTGAGCAACCTTTTTTGTGCATTGAGCAAAGACAATTTTTGTATATCATATTTCTGGTGTGTAAATTCATATTTTATTGAAGATACCTTTTCTTCAGCCGCTTTGTCTGTGAAGGCAATAACTAGAGGTTAAAAATTATTTTTTTTTTTTTAATTTTTTCCTTCTGGTGTGCAAGTGTTAAAACCTGGACAGCTCACAAATGAATTTTGATCTTCAGTATTAAAGTCTGGGGTATGATCTTGTAAGCAGTGGCATTCCCAGGCACTGTAGTGCAAGCTTTTGTATGTGCACCAGGTACAATCTGGATAGCAGAGTAGCATGAACAGCAGTAAAATAAGTGTTCCTTTTTTTATGTTAAGAAACAGAACTTCTTCATTTGTATGTAAAAGAAAGGTTTTTATCTGCCTCAGATAAACCTCAGGTTTTCATACTATCCACACTGTTTTCGAGCAGCAGTTTTTTAAAACAGCTCTTTTAGGGCCATTGGTCATTTAAAACACTAAGGGCTATGTATATTTTTGTAGCTGTCTAACATCTGAAAAGCAGAGGGTGAAATTACCAGGAAGGGATTTGCAGGGTGGGATAGTCACAGGATCTGACTAATTCAGTTTCTTGTGATGGAAGGATCATATCTTCTTCAGTCAGTTAAAACAATTCCAAAATCAGTCTGAAAGTTTAGTAATCATATGAACTCTAAAGGATAGTACAGAAAAAGCCCTGCTCTTCTGTTTTTATAATATTTATAATAAATATATAATATGTATTATATTGTATAATATAAATATTATAATTATCAGATATTTATAATATTCTGTATTTATAATATTATATTATAATATTTATAATTATTATGCTTAGTGTATCCTCCCTTGAAGACCAGCCTCCAATCATGTGCAAATCCACAGTTCACTTTTTTTACTCTGCCTGTTGAGGACTCCTCTCCAGAGTATGACAGTTTTTGCATTATCTCACACAATTACTGCAGTGGTGGCATACAAACCGTAGTGGCCTCATTGTCTGTGTTAACTTCTCAGATGTAGAAAGGTACTGAGCAGTGGGTGCAATCCAGGTGAAACTCATCCCTTTGGATAAGTTAAATTCATCTTCACCTGCCACCTGTGGGGCATTTATGCTCAGATGGGAAGACATGATTGCCAGTGCAGAGCCATCACATCTTTGAAATAAGAGGTGTTGTGCTGTGAAGTTATCTATAATTCTTTGCATTTAGTTTGAGCAGCCTGTAATGCTGGTGGGTTTTAGGGAAGAGGACTGTACTTGGAGAGAAAAGTTGCTCAGTGTGAAGTAGCAGTCTCTTCTGCAGCCTCATGGAAAACCCACCTGTTTTCCACTGGTGCCACCCAATGAGGAAGAGGCTTTGCCCTGTTCTTGGGTCTGTTCTGCTCAGACATCAGTTAGTAAGAAGTGTGGGTTCATAGTGAAGAAAATGTGGGAAACAGAGAATCTATTTATTTTTTTTTTCTCTAGGAAGACAGATTGGGATCTTGAAAGTGCAAAAATTATCAATCACCTTTTCTGGCAATGTCCAGGGAGCTTGAGGCTGGTGACAGAAGCAGATTATTTAGGTAAAGAAAAATCAGACTTGACTGAGACTTTCAGTTGTGTGTAGTTCATGTTCACCTGGTCCACTTCCTGAAGCCTTGCAAGCACCGTGGCTTTTGAGATCAAGTCCTAATTTTAGCATTATTTTTGACTAAAGTTATTGGTACAGTGATTCCCTTTGGCAGGGAATTGATTATCAACATTGTTTTTCCATGTTGGTGCCTATCACTACTCTTAAAAGTTACATCCTGTTTGGGGGAGAGGAGTGGGGAAGGAAAGAGATTTGTGTAGCTGGAGCATCCATCTGGTGCATTTTGATGATACAGCCTGTTGGTGCATTGTTACTTGCTGTAACCAAGGCAATGCCCAATACGTAGCATACAATGTAAAAAGCACCTGCTGTTGTGCCTGAATTACATATTCAGAATGCTGTAATTTCTAATGTCTTGTTTGTTAAATGAATCTTTTGAAGATGCTTGAAGATCGAATGACCACAACTGTTTTAAAACAACATTCATGAAATAGGAACTTTTTTTAACCAAGAGGAAGGAATCTCCCTAAAGGTCTCTGATGTGCTTGTATTATCCAAAGAGCCAGTCTTCTGGCTGCAATCCTGCCTAAAGAGAAGATGTATGGACCAACATATTAAGCTTCAGGGGTGTAAATCTACAAGCTATTTTCTGTGGAGGAGAGACTAAAGTGTTGGAAATCTGGGCTTTTGTTGTGTTGCTCATCAGCTGTGATAGGCTTTCCCCACAGGAAATAGTTTCTGAGTTCTGTTGTAGTGGCTCCCAAGCCTGATCTTGCTGATGATTATAGCTTACCAAATAAGCACTGACACTGATGAGATTTTTGACACTTCCAGTTGTGAAGAGGCATTTAAGTGTCAGCAGCAAACATGGAGTGAAAATGCACCAATTTCCAATTGCATTTTTTGAGATGGCAGCAGCAGTGTTGTTGCAGATTTTAACCTGGGGGCTCAGAGTGGTAGCAGTGCCTTTTTTTTTTTTTTTTTCCAGAATTATCTTTATGATTGCAGATTCTTCAGTTTCAGACCCAGGTACCTCAGAGAAAACCTTCTATACTAGTTATAATTTTATTTTTCCTATTCCTAAGTGTAGCATGTAAAAATTGAATTCCTCCTTCTCAGGCATAACATTGTCACCATTCAGCTCCATCTGCATGGCTCTTGTGGCAAGTTGAACATACTCTCATGTACATATTTTGCATCTGGTGTGTTTTGTTCATGTGTGTAGTTTTGCTATGAGTACTTTGTATTTTACATGCCTTTGAATTGCATGTGGTGGAGATTTAATAATCCTTCTTTTTGTCTTGTCTCCCATCTGTATCTGGTTTGTAAGTAATGTCATAATGTTTTCTATTTTTTCTACTTTGTCCTGAGGAGATTAATTCTTATGGCTCTAAATGTAGCCCTGTTCATGACTTTACAGTACATGTGGTATATTTCCCAAGGAAAAAAAGAATGATGTAATATATTGATGGATTTGTATATGCAAAGGATCAAGGTTAGAAAAAAGCCTTTGCAAAAGATCTGGTGAATCTGTGTTGGAAGTTTGGGGAAAGAATTCCATTTAATCTAAAAACATTTTTCAGAAAAAAGCACCACCTTTAGCTCTTGAAAATTATTGGACAGTCATAGATGGGGTTAATGGCAGTACCTTAGAGCTTAAAAATTGACAGATGCTTGGCCATTCTGAACCTGTAGACATTTTGGCAGTCCATGGTTTAGAGTCACTGGCCCAGAGCATCTAAATAAATCCTTGTCAGGTACTCCTAAAGACTTGCAGGTGGATGGTAACCATTACACATTGCTCTGATGTATCAGACTCTGGGAAAGTCTTTCCTTTTTCTGTGGCCCTGTGCATTTATGGTCAAAGAAAAATTTATTTTATCAGCTTTACATTTGCCTCTTTTTTATTAATACTAACTATTTAGTTGGGATGCTATCTCTGTGTACGTGAATAAGATGGCATTTGGTTTTCTTCTGCCTTGCTAATAAAGGTGCTTAGTGAATTACAGGAACAGAAGACCAAATTGTGCCTGGCATGGACTGCTTCTCTTGTTCTTGTCTGCATATCCAAGTGCATGGCACTTCTGTAGGGTCTGATCTGCAAATGAAGTTACACTGTTGTTGCTGCTGTGATCCCACACTGCTTTAGGTGAAGGCTTGCATGGTTTATTCAATTTATTAGGAACAAATACATTCCTGGATTCTTTCTCCTTATTACCTGGTAAACCTTATGCTGTCAAAGAAAGAACTACAGTAATTTTGGGCAGAATTTGGGTAATTAGTCTACCCTGTGAAAATTGCTTTTTGCTTATAATTAAAAAGGTTTGTTCTTTACATTTGAGGCATGATAGAAGTCTGAGGTTTGTAATGTCTCATGCGAGGAAAAAGTTTAACTCTGCAAATTTTTTTCCTGTTGGAGAGAGAGAGAGAGTATAAGGAGTACAGGAACTGATTTAAAAGTAGTATTATAATCTTGACAGCAAGTTTCTAGTGTTGGAGCATGACTTGCTGTTGAAGCTCTTTGCTTTAAATGCACTCACAAACTTTTGAATTCTGCCTGTTTTGTGCATTTTACAGCTGAGGTTGCTTGTCTTATAAAATAACACAAAGATGTTCACAGTGCAGGAATGATGCTTAATAATTTGAGAGGGACAAAATATTATCTCCCTTTTGTTAATAAAGAGGAATAATCTTACTGTGTAACCAAGAAAAGCCCTGGTAGAAACAGTATGAAACAAAGCTGTGTATGGTAAGGAGGATTTAACCATGAATGATATGGTGAGATAGAGGAAGAACTGAGCATTGGAAAAAACATCTCAACACTGATGTCTACCAGACTGTGAAATAATATCCCAGGGAGAGAAGATACATTTTCAGAGGATGAATACTCAGTGGTGCAAGGGCTTCAGCAATACTGTAGGGAGCAATCCTAGCTTGAACAATCACTTTCAGAGGGATTTTCACATGGTTTTGCTTTTTACAATCCAGGATGAATTTATCCTTGAAACTGATTTAAGCAGCTTTTCTTCTCGTCTTTTATTTGTCACTAGATGTAGTTTTCTGATGTTGTTTTCTTCCATGAGAACAATAATTTCATGATGTGGTAAAGTATTTTGAACTATTTGAATATTTTAACTGTTATTTGGTTTGGTACTTGAAGCAGCATTCCATGAGTCTTTCACTTGTCAGCTTCTTTAGGGTGATATTTCAAGTTTTGAGTAATATGCAGTATGGTTTGGGAATGTACCTTATCTGTTTGGTCTTGCAAGGGAAGGTCAGGTGATTGTAGTGTAATTGCATATGCTTATGTTTTCTAGCAATTTTTTTTTATTTGCAGCTGATTGCAATGTTCTTAGATCCTCTGTACCCATGGATCTATCTTTGATATAATTTCAAACATGGCTACCACAATTTGTGCCACATGCCTTTCCTCCTTGAAAAATACAGGGGAAGTAAAACCTGTAGAAAAATCAGCTTATGTGTGTAAGGACCAGATAGATTTACAGTGAGTGGCAGAGGGAGTGCAATCAAATGCTGCATAAAAAGAGACCAGACAAAAATAGTAAAAATTGGGCAATGAAATAACATGAGAAGAGCTTTAGTGAAAATTTTTGGAAGTGGTAAAACAGAGGTGGATGTTTCAGAGTTAAAGTTGTTGGAAAAAATAATTGTAAGTGTTGTGAGAAATTAATAGTAATGATGAATTAGCAGAAACACTACTAGGGAATAGGTTTGGAAAATTCTTTATGAGATTTGGGAGTTAATATAGTTGAACAAAAACTCTTTTAGCTTCTGATTGTTAGATTTTCTGTCCAGGAAGAATGTAATCTCTATCTGAAGTATCTTTGACTGCCATAGCTACCTATCAAAAGGAGGTGCTATGTGTTTGTATGCAAATATTTTTATGAAAAGGTGAAGTAGATATTTTGGTTGCAAAATGCCTTGAGCTATTTCAGAGCATTTCTCCTTGCTTCCCCATCGGAGCTTCAAGCAGTGCCACTGTAGCCCTGAGGATTCTTATTGTTGCTTCTCTCCAAATCTTTTTCCCCATGCTCTTAAAATCTGACATTGTAGGAGATGTTTGTTAGGAGTAGAAGAATTACTAAAATTTTTTTTCTGTAGATTGTTGCTGTTCCTGTAATCATCCTGACTTTCATTTTACACGTTACCCGTCCCTGTAATATCTTCAGCATACAAAGCAGGCAGTGCTGCCTGTTGCACAGCCACAACTTGCAGCAGACCAAAAGGCAATAATCAGGCATCAAAGTTGTCTCCATCGGGTGAGTGCTGAAGTTTTGATTGTGCATGGTGTGACTGCAAGCGTATGAAACTGGTGTTGTGGGTTCAGTGCTACTCAGAATTGAGGAAATCACTGTGTGGCATGTCACTGGATTAGCCAATTCCTTGGATATATTTTGCTTGCAAGTGTTGAACAGCCTAAGAGGTTGTACGTTTTTGTTTCTTCTTCCCTTATCCCTCAACTTTTCCAAAATGGGGTTTTGAGTCAGAGCTGAAAAACTACAGTTTTTAGTAAAGCACCTTTTATAACATGTATACAGCAGTTACTGATTAATTTTATATTTTAAGATATTTTTGAAATCTATTTATTTGACAGACCTTTCTATATATTTATAATGGGAACAATGGTGAAGTAGCATGCAGGAAGCCATGTGGTCTCCACAGCTGTGTGCCCATGTGGGTTGCTGGCTGGGGTGGGGTGCCCCAAAAGACCTGCTGCAGCTCTGATTTCTGATGTGAAGCCTCTTCAGTGAGAGAGAGAAGTTATCTGCAGTCCTGGTGACCTGCCTGCCAGCTGTGGTTTATGACTGCTCTGCTTCTGCTGTGCTGTGTGAGACGTTTGAAGGCACACCAGAAAATCTGCCAGGAGCTGTCAAATTTTAGGTTTGGTTCTGCGTTTGATAGTGAGTTGCTGATATTGTTGCTGCATGTGTGACTCAGTCATTGAGAGTGTGGTGAAATGGTTGGGCAACTCAAGTGCAGTGACTTCAGCCAGCCTAAGAACGTTAGCTTTATCTTTTCAATAAATCAGAACATGTAATTAAACAACTTCTGCTTGATGCCTGGAGCTTATGATTTAAGGGATTTCACAGTCTTTCTTTGTGGCTTCTGGTAAGATTCACTAAAGCCTGTGCCAAGGTTTAATTTAAATGTGTATTATTTATAAAATGGCACAGATACTTGAAAAATACTTTTTGTTTCCTTTCTTTGGTAAACAACGATAAGAAGCAATGAAGGTGACATTGTTGCTTCAGTGTTGAGGGGGTAAGGATGGAAGTAATGACTTGATAATCCTCTGTGTGGGAGATGACCTTTTTAATTTAAAGTAACACTTTGTTTATTTTGATAGTAGTTATTACATTGTATGCTTCTGTTTACATTTTCACTAACTGCTTGCCCTTGAATAGCTTGTAGTAAAGCTCTGTAAAGCCTTTTTCTGAGCAATGAATAGGCTAGCTGAGCATGGCATTATGGAAGCCCTGGATAACAGCTGAGGCTATGCTTTTGAGCCTCAACATACAAAATCTCTGAGGTGGAAATTAGTGAGAGTGAAAGGTATTATCAACAGCATATTTTCTGAGCTTAGTTATATCTTCCCTAAATGAGATTTTTTTCCTGGGGATTCCAGGATTGCAAATCCTTAGATATTTGAAAAAGGAGGAAATAGAAATATCTGAGAGTCTTAAAGGTTTTTTGACTTAGCAGGTCTCACTGATCTGCTTCTGGCAAAACTAGCCAAATGCCAAATATTGTTTTTTCCTGCTCCAGGAATCTAGAAGAAGCAATGTTTTTAATGAGGAGAAACCAATTCAGAAGCATCTCTGTAGCTTTGCTCTAATCCTCCCATTAGCACAAAACTGCACTGAATTTTGTGGAGTTACTTTTATTTTGAATAAACTGACTATATAATCCATATGTTTGTTACTTATACTGTCAAAACCTTACTTGGTAACTGAGCTGAGGGGGCACAGCAGCATTGTGGACACCTCGGGAGAATATGCCCATATTATGTTAGAAAGCAGTTTTGCCAAACAAGTTCCACATTTCTGTTCTTTGGATTTTTGTTGTTGTTGTTGTTTTCTGTTGGTTTTGTTGCTGTTTTTATGTTGCCCTGAAAAAACAAACCTGTGTAAATAATATTCTTCTTCCCCTTGTGAGCAGCATATAGACCATACTCTTCTTATGCTTGCAGTGTCCTAACATCAGAATGGCTTGGTTGATTTTTTTGAATTTTTGCTGAGCTCAAAAAGGAAACTTTGAAAAATTTTGTACACTTGTTTGTAGGTGGGTAGAAAATACAGCTAAAGACATCTGTAAGAGAATAGACATGCTGAAAAAGTAGACTGTTTCCTAAATAGTGCTCTTAACAATTTTTTTAGGCAGAATGGCAAAATGACATAATTGCTCTTCTCTTTTCCTCTAGTTGGTAGTTTTGATTCTGTTTTTATTGTATGAATTTGTTTGGTTAGTTTTTGAAATTTGTTTCACTTTTTAATTTAAAAAATTGAGCAGTATATTAAAACCATCCAACCAAACAAAACCCACCACACCCTCCCTGCCCCTCCCCCCCTCCCAAAACTGCAGAAGCTAGAAAATTTGGACTCTGAGCAGCTGATTCAAGATAATTTTTCTGTTAATAATGTATTTCTTACTGTGTGCAGTTAAAAGCTGTTCTCCTCTAATGCGGGCTTCCCTCAGGCTTGAAGCTTGAAGGAATTTTTTAAAAAGTCTTTCTTGTCCAGATCATGTTTGTGGGAATAAAGATAGATTTAAAAAATTTCCTGAAGTAATAGTCATATAATAGTTTCCATATAAGTGACCGAGGTGTGTTAAATTGTCTGTCTTTAACAGTATGAGTGTGTTTTTTAGATGATGCAGAAACTTTCAAAAGCTTTTAATTATTGTTCTGTTTTCTTCTAAGTTTCTACATAATTTAGTCAGTGTTTAGTCAGATTAATTAGAATCCTGTCACTACACTACCTTGTGCAGAATTCTTCAGGGGTTTGTCCACTGGGACAGAATATATAGGTTAATACAAAAACCAGCAATGAAATCTTGCATGTGCTTTTGGGATGAAAGAGGCAGTATTTTGTCTTATTTTCTGGCTATCTTTTTTGCTTCTGCTGGGAGGTAGTAGGTGGATGGGAAAATGATCTTCCAGTGAAGTGACACTGCTGCATTTCTGTAATTGATTTGTGCTCTTGTACAGTTCCTTCTATCTTTTGCTTTCTGTCATAGCTTACCCCTACTTTATGGTCTTGTCAGAACTCAGAAAATTGCAATAGGCAAATTGCAAAATTTAGAGGAAATCACTCCTGGAGTTAGGCCAAACAGGAACAGCATTTATTAAAAGAAGTGATTACTAAGTAGATGGATTCTGTACACAGACAAGGGGCTGAACTTTTGGGTGGTACAATGTTTGGAAATTTCCTTCAACAGGCAAACCAAATATCTTCACATGTATGATCTGTAGCCACGTTGCCTGTGTCCTCCTTTGCCCTGGCATCAGCACCTGGCAGGAAAAGGTGAGCCCTGCCACACTGGTATAGAACTGTGTTGGCCCCAGGTTTTTTTGTGTTTCAAAATCTAAAGCTTTTTAAAGTCTTAAAGCAGCAGACTGTCTGGACTACTTACTTTCAGCATATAGTTAGTTTATGTTTGGGGATGAGTGAAACTGAAGTTGCAACACCTGACAGGAGAGTGGCTAGCACAGTATAGACAGGAGAGCACTGCTGTGGGGAGGAACTTGCATGAGAGGATCTGGGAGATCCTCTCCAAAGCCAGGACTGGTGAAACTGGCAAGGCTGGCACTGGGCATCTGTGTGATGCACTAAATGCAGCCATGGCACTGTGATTCCTTCCATGCTTTTGAGGAGAGCATTCCTAAGAAATTATACAAAGACACAAGGAGCCTGATTTTTGTAAATTTCATAAGGATTTCGTAAGTCTGCAGTTCTTACACTAGTGTGTTGCTTTCTTCTCCATTCTCCATGTCCTTACTAGATCTCTCCCTAGAAAGCCAGGAAGTTGGTCATGAAGGAGAAGAGTGTGAGGGTAGGATAAAAGACCTGCTGAGCTGTGGCTCTGGTCATGCCACTTGTGGGTTGTCCTGCCAGCTGCTGCTGGACCTCACCCTTCACCTGCTGGGACAATGAACTGGGATTGCTTCTGAAGCTTCCAGAAAATCCATTTTCTTTGAGACTTTTATAAAATAAATTAAAAATTGGCCAGTGGCTAAAAAGTTAAGTGTGAGAAATAAACAAATGTTTAATCACTTAAAACTATTGTTTGTGGATTAGCAAAAGAGCCTATCTTCCAGCCTCTTTAATCACAGGGTGATTTTTTCCCAGTGTAATGTTATTTATAGGTTGTAATCTTTACAATCTTTGTTTTCTTTTTGGTAAACAGTATGTGAAAATCAGGGACAGAAAATCTTAAATCTTTAATGAAGATTTAATTATGCCTGCTTTTTTGTTTGAGTGATATCAACTTGAATAAAAACATTATGTATACTTCACATATATAATTGGCTCTCCACAAAACTGCTTATGAACAGATAATTATTTTATTGTTGATTCTTTGTAAGTTCATTCTTGCTTATGGCTTTGGTGATTTGGTATTTGCATTCTCCATAGATTTTTAAATTGATGCTATATGAAGTACAGAATTTCAATTATGTTTCTAAAAACAGAATTTAAATATTTTGATGTTAAAAACTATTTTTTATATTCTCCATAAGCTAAATGTCAGGCCGTGATTACTTCATTTTGCTTTTTTACTTCCTTTTTTCTTTCTGTTCAAGATTTAGGTTATGATTAATTGAATTAAATATTGCTGAAGGAGATTACTAGAATTCTCAAACGACTGTTTTTAGTTTCAGCACTTGTCATTTTGCAGTTGCGGTCATTTTTCATAAAAAGGTCATGCAGATGATAGTATTTTTATTTGCATGAACAATGTTTTTACAAGTGAATGAGCTCCTCAAGAGAGTAGTTTCAGTTACTTTAGAGGAAATAGAGAACTTTTTGATAATCAGACCTTTTCTTTTTTGTACTGTTTTCTTGACATTTTTCAATAAATATTTGAAATAATTTTGAGTCCTTTCTATCATTATCACTATTGTATGGCTACTGCTGTAGTGGCAAATAATGGAAAATAATGGGTTATAGAGAGGAAAACTCATCAGTTAGAAATAACTTTTCAAGACAGGCTGATTTTGTGTCTAACCTTTTTCACAGTGAGATAGTAGAATTTTGGCTGTCAAAATTGATGTATTAGCACATGTTAGTGGAAAGAGTTGGCATTTTCGTTTCTGTATTCTGTATTTTGTTTTCTGTCTTGGATGTTATTGTCTGAATTGACAGATGATTGACAGATAAAGTATTCTATGTCACGCCTGAATCAAGAGATTTCCATTAAAAGCAGGTTAAAGATTTTAGAATTAATCTAGTTGTAGTGAGTTACTCTTTGTCCCTTCTTTAAAGAATTTAAAGATAGGATTTTATTTTATCAATGTATGATTTTATTATTCTGTTGACTTCTACATTTTTAATATCACTTCCTGAGAGAGAATCATTCAAAGATCATGATTTATTTTGATGATCTCCATGATTTATTTTGATGATCTTTTTTTTGACTTTTTTTTTTTTTTTTTCCCCCTCTCGTAAAGGTGAGCTACAAAGATATCCTCTTACTATGAGTTGAGTCAACTTTTTTTTTTTTTGTGGGTTGTTTTTTTTGGGTTTTTTTTTTAATTTTAAATTTAATATTTTGCTTCACTTTGTAGAAGGCTTCCTGATAAGCCCCTGCTCTAAATTTATTTATTACTTTGAGTGGAGCTGGGGAGAGTCTGGGCAGATTCCATGTTGTGCTTTTTTAAAGATTCATTAAAATCTCATCTGTAAGAGATAGTATGCATACCACAGAGAGGAATTTCATTACTGAGGTGGAAACCTGCATCAAGGTGAAACTTTCAGGATTTTGGCAGTAGTACTCAACATTTTCATCAGAGGTTTGAAAACTAGAGTGGAGAGGCAGCAGTCTTGAAGTGGATCTACCAGGATGCAGGAGGACAAGAAAACAGCTACAGTGAATGTTCAGAGAGGATGGGAGATGCACTTCAGGAGGTGGTAAAGGAAGATGTGTAGAATTGTGGGGAGGGAGCAGCTGGGTAAGTAACCCCCCAAACCTCTGTGGGGGCTGCAGCTAATGCAGTAGGGTTGGCTGTGAAGTGTTGTCACTGAAGGGAAGTGCTGTACTGAGGAGTATAACCTTAGGAGAGGTGCAAGGGGTGCTCAGTGTGGGCTCAGGTGGTGTCTCCTGTTTGGCATGCTGTGCTTCAGAGAGCTGGGGAAAGGTTGAAGGAGCGTAGTGGAGGTCTCTAGTGGGCAGACTGAATGAAGAATGAATCTCCACTATTAAGCAGGGATTGTTTAGGCCAGAGAAGGGATGGTATGTATGGAGCATTGAGATGCAGCAGGCAATCTGTTCTTGGTTTGGGCAGGACTGGATATAAGTAACCAGCTTGCACTGTCATGGTGAAGAGTCAGATGAGAGCTTGGGAAAGCTGCCAGAATTAGGAATATTGAAACACTTGAATCTGATTAAGTAGCCATGGATAAATAAATGTATCAGAAATGTCATCATTATCACCGATGCTGACTTCAGGGACAGACACATTGATATGATTGTGTCAGATGGCATCTTAAGAATCCATGATTGCTAAGTTATTAGTATGCTGTCACAGAACTGCAATTTGATTGGTTTTGTAGGTAGAGGGGTGAAATCAAACCACTTGGAACCACCTCCTTTTTTTTTTTTCTTTTTTTTTTTTCCCCCAAACTTGGTATTGTAAAGCATCTATTTTCCTTTTTTTTGTTCTCCAAGCAGTGTTCTTGCTGGTTAGTTCCAGACTGGTTTGGAAAAAGAGACCTCAAAAATAAAACCATTCATTTTTAATGAAACCGCGGATGAGATAATGGGAAAATATTGTTGGCTTTCTCCTCTGAAAAGAACACAAACTGAACTTGCAATTGCCAAGTTGACCAGGCAATTGTGAGTGTTGGACTTGCATTGCTTGTGTAGCTCTGGACCCACTGTGAATTGTGAGGGCCACCTGTACCCTGGGGGACATCAGCACAGCACTGCCAGCCAGGTGGGAGAGGAGGTTGTCCCACTCTGCTCTGTCCTGGTGGAACAGGCTCCCCAGGGAAGTGGTCACAGCATCAAGCCTGACAGAGTCTCAGAAGCATTTGAACAATGGTCTAAGGCACGTGGTGTGACTCTTGGCTTGTCCTGTGCAGGGCCAGGAGTTGGACCCTATGATTCTGATGAGTTCTTTCTAATTCAGCATATTCTGTGATTATATAGTTCTATTCCTTGCCTTATCAGGATTTCTTCAGGTGTTAGAATTAATTTTGGTTTAGTAGTAGTGGAAGATGGCTTAGAAGACAAAGAATAGCCAGATATAGGGATTTGAGTTTCTTTTGAGTTGTCTGAGCCACAGAATTTTTTAAATTAATGTAGTGATAATTCTAAGTGTTCACAGAAAAATGGCCTCCTTCATAATACTCATACAGTTCTTCACTCTATCCATTATTTTTCTGTTTTTACTGATTAGATTTTATATGTAATCTGTAGCAAATAAAATAAGATCCATGTAGAAAATACCAATGTCTTTCTCATACACCGATATTTGAGAAAATATCAGTGGCTTCATCAAAATTGTAACCGGTGACATCCAATATGTAATTTAGATGTTGAGCTGAAATGTTATGTCATACTCAGCAGGTATCTGTAAAGGGGGTCTGTTTACAGTTTGTAATTTAAAGGAGAGCTGTAAACACAATGTAATGACTACTTGTTTACTCGTGGTTTAAACATGTTAATTTGTATTAATTCTGTTTTGAATACCAGCTGTCTCCCACGTTAGTTAATGATTGTAGCACATCTGAGCACATTCTACACAGATAATGTAGGGGGAGTGGAAGGAGTAAGGCTTTCTTGCTTTTTAAGTAGATGTGAAATCCCAGAAAGCTCAGATCAGCTGATCCTCTGACAGAATCTGAAACCTCTGCAGTTGCCTATACATGCTAAGTATTTTCACCTGACATGCATCCTGTGTGCTTGATAGTCTGAGAAGCTTTGACTTACCATGTAGCATGAACTGGATTAGAGCACATTTACACTGTAAGCTCTGATTATGGATTCTTTCCTGCCACTTTCCATTATTTCATTTGAATGCAAGTTCTGTGATCCAGTTTAAAAGGAGAGTAGATGTTTGCAAATTAATAAAGTCAAAGCCACAATTCAAACCTTCAGTAATGAATTCTGCAGGTTGATGTTGCTGTTGCTTGGTTTTCCTGAATGTTTGTCTCTTAAAATGAGCTCTGCTCTCTATTTCTGCTGAGTTTTTCTGTATTAGGGATAATGTCCAACATAATTCCCAGAGGAAGTGAAGAAATTTGAAGGAAATTGGTTTGGTGCAAAATACTGTCCTATATCTAAGTAGCTGAGAATAGCAATATAATTTGATTCACATCACAAATAGCATGCTGGGCCTCAGAGAGCAGAAATGGAAATTGCATATACAGGAAAAGTGAACTGCAACATGTTGGGTACTACACATATAATACACAAATCCATTCTGCTCCAATTCTTGCACTGTGTCTCTGTAGTATTGCAGGAGGTCTCAGTATAAACGAATTTTTAATATAATCAGTCTGTCTTAGTGTCTCTGTTGAATTTTCATCCAGATTGTACCTTGGCACAGCTGGCTGCCTGGTGTGGTATAATGTTTGTAGGGCTTTCACATGGAACTATAATTAAATTTATGAAGGGTTTCAAATTGGAATTAAGTTTCTTTTAGAGTACAAAAGCAAAACAATAACATGTTAAATAGCACAAAGTAAACAAGAGCTAAATATAAGCAATCAGGAATTATTCTTGTTCAAGGTGTGGGTTACACAGACTGATAGAGCCTTCCATGCTGAATATATGTAGCTGTTTCCCTTTGACTTACGTGTATTCTCTGCTCTGGTCTGTGAAGATGTCTTTACAGCATTTAAAACTGATGTCTAGTTCTTAAGCAGTGAATTCCAAGATGCACTAGTCTAGGAGGGTGTTGGAGGTATTTTGAAGTAGACAGAAAACAAGACAAAATAATGCAATCTATGCAGGTAGGTATTTCACTCCTTTGAGTTGTATGTGAGCCTGCCCTTATGAGTCCTTAAAGGTTTTCATCAATTCTTTGTGAATTCTGTACTTTTCTTACCTAGTAACCTTTATCTGAAATTTTAATTTTGATTCTTTGTGCTTATGTGTTCAATGCTGAATTTGTGCATATAATATAGAACACAATGATAAAACATTGCATTTAGAAGAATAGTCCTCAGTGTATTTTTGATGTGAGAGCCAAGAAGAAAACAAGGCGCTTTCACAGCATTTTTCACAGTTCTGTTTTTAAGATGTTTCACACTGAAAGTATTTCAGGCTAAACCCCTGTCATTAAAGTACCTTTCGAGTCTCCACAGTACACCTGTGACAAGTGTGTTGTGAAGGTGTATCTAAAATTAGCTGGAAAACCCCCAACTCATTTTTGCCAGTGTGTTTGTATTTCTCTTGTGTAGAGCTAGATGCTGTGCTGTGTAAGGTTTATGTCTTGATGGACTCTTGGATCAAAGGAAGGACTACAGGAGCAGATCCCTCCATGAACACATGAGATTCTCTTGTTTGTAGCATGGGCTGCAGGCTGCATCAGCATGGCTGATGTTGCTGAGGAGTTTGTAGATCGACGTAATTTTGTCACTCAGCTGCATTTGAGAAAAGTGAAGTGGATGGACTTTCCCATGCAGCATGGTTGTATGTACGGTGTGGTTATGGTACCTGCCAGTGTGGCAGCAGCTTTTGATCCTAATAGTTAAAATGTAAGCTGCATTTTGTGTCTGCATGTGCATTCAGATCTAGGGCTGTCTCCTGAGGAAGCAGATGAGTGCATGATAGCCTGTTGTTTGTACCTTGGATCATCTCTGGGGACAGTACTCAAGCTTGCCTTATGAAGTAGCAGTCTGTGTTTCAGGAAGCCACCTGGTATGCTGCCTGTTATGGTTACACCAAAGGTCAATCCATTGGGATTGCATGGCTAGTTAAGAAGCTGGGACTCATTTCTGTGATTACTGTTTGGAGAGAAAGATCTGATCATTATTTTCAAGAGCAAACTCTCCTGGAAGCTTGCTTCCCCAACTGTCTATGGAATAAGAAAATAAGTTACTTAGAGCAGATAGTTGTAATCCTGGTAAAATTCAGCAAAGTTGAATGTAGCTATTATTTTGAGGCCAGTGTCTGTGTCTCTTTAAACTCACAAACTATGTAGTCTTTTTTAATGAGTTGCAAGATGGCATTGTAAATGCGAAACTTATGTTCAGAAGTTTTTCAGCCTTTTCTGTTGGTACCCCACTCTGCAAGTTTTCCTTGCAAAATAATTCCAAGATTAGATAAACAGCATACATGGATGTCCTGGTGTGAAGGACAGGTGTATGCCAATAAAGGCAGAAGCTTCTCTTTGAAATGGAGAATGTAAACCCCCTTCCTCCAAATTACTACAATTTTGAAATTAAGGGGCTCTCAGGCAAAGATATGGGAATTACAAATAACAGTTCTTTACTAGGAAAAATAAAATAGAATACAATATTACAAAGAACAAAATGCTGACAGAAACAGAATACAACCAGGCACCCCATCACTCAGGGTGTTGGAAGCAGTCCCATTAAATGGTGGCTGCATCCTCCTGCAGTGACAGATGTGGTTCAGCTGAAGCAGTGCTCCTGTAGAAGGTGCAGTTTTCCTGTGAAGGTCCAGGGATGATGTAGAAAGTCCAGCTTTCCTCTGGAATCCAGTGGAATCTTGCTGTCCAAAATCTCAGTTTTTTATCTGGGTAGGAAAGGCTTGGCTCCTCCCCCTGGCTGGAGCATCTCCCAGTGGAATGATGTGATTTTATCAGTCATCCAGTGGGACTCAATGGTCCAGCAGCAGTTGGTATCTTCCTGGAGGGAGGATGGATTGTGGAAAAGATAAAGATGATGGCCCATTAGCAGATAATATGTGCCACGGAGGTAAGGGTCACTGCCCCACCTGGTTTCAACAGATGGTGATACAATACACATTTCTGGCCACATCCTGTATTGCAAACCAACACAGTGGATTAAATATGTCAGTCTGTTTTGGTCTGGGATCCTTCTCGAAAGAATCTGGATCTGCCAGCAGTGAATGGAGTAGCTGTACTGTGAAACTGCTGGATTGATCTCTGCCATTCAATGTGCTTTCTGTAATATGTACAAACATTTACAAGGAATGTGACTTCTTCCTGATGCCCATTTGCTTCAGCAAGACTGCAGCAAATGGAACTACCTAAGTAGTCCTAAAAGTATAAACTTAGAATTTCTTTACTTTTGCTGAAAAATTTAGCATCAATTTCAGACACAGAAGTGCACTGCTCAGCTTGGCCACCAGCTGTTTAATACTTGGAGGACATTACAATCTTGCATCACAAAGAGTAACTCAACTCACGCCCTCCATTTGTGATTTTTATAAGCATACCTTATTTCAGGTGCTACCCAGTTGGATATAAAGACAATAAATTTATTCTATTCCTAGCTTTCTGCATTTTCCTTAGGGTGCAGAGAAAATTTGATAGTACAATTTATATTTATAAATAATACATATATATATTATTTATATATAATATATATAAATAATCTATATGCATGCTTCAACCTTAGTCTGCTGCAGTATGCATGATTCAACTTGAAATGAAAAATTTGCATCACATATAATTAATATAAGATTAGAGATGTGTTTAATTTAATTACTGCTGTTGTGTGCATTTATATACTGAGTACATATTTCTCATAAATTCTCCCAGATTATTATCTTCAGGAGATTTGGTTCAGGATGACATAGTTTTGGTATTTAGAAACTCGGTGTTTTAAGAAGACTGGTGTTTTAAGGTTTTCTTTCCCTGCTACAAAAATAAAATAGATGAAGGAAATAGAGTAACTGTTTCCTGTGCATAAAGAAACTGTATTTAAAAAAACCTGTTTTTCTTGTCTTCCCACTGTATTTCATGCTGCTAATCCTGTGTTGTTTTGGAGTTCCTTGCTGATTCAAACTGTCCTTTTAATTTTCAGAATTTACTATAAATAAGCACTGATTAATTTTCACTTCAGTCGAATAGTTTGGTAAGTTTTTGACTCATGCTCTTTTCATTAAAGAAGAGATTTTTCTGTGACTTGCCTTGTCAGGAAGGAAAGAATTAGATGCAAAACAAGAATTTCTGACTGCTGTCTATGTTTTTGAATCATCTCTTTTTACCTCGGTATGAAAACAATCAAAACTCTACAAATTTGAAGCAGTGGCACAAACTTCATAATAAAAATCACTTAAGCATTGTAGCTCCCTATTTATTTTCTAGTCTTAATGGAGAAAATTGGATTCTTGTTAGCATTTTGCTTAATAATTTTTTAATCAATTGTAATATGAGTCAACCTGATTTTGATTTATTTTGGTATAAGAAAATAGATTCTACTGGATTGGGTGATCTGGGGAAGGTGAGGCTGATGCTGCTTTATGACCCTTGGATTTTATCACATAGCCTCACTCGTGCATGCTAGAATAACATCAGAAAAAATCGCTATGTGAATAGTTTTCTGTTGCTGCCAAGACTTGACACCCCCGTCTTCAGGATGGAGACTTGAGATTTAGCTGGTGCGAGTTTTTAAGATACTGATTAATGAACACTCAAAGAATAAACAAGTGAGCATCAAAATAGTCTATGCAAAATAATCTGTGATCTCTGCAATCTAGTATAGAGATTTACAATTCCATAACAATACAGAGTGCAGATTCTGAGGAATCACATATGCGGGGTACCGAGATGTAAATCCATTTCTTACCTCCACAGGTGCCCTCCACCTCCCACCCCCACACCCCAGAAAATTGGAACAAACAATGTTAAGAATGAAAACCAGATTAAGAGACCAGCATGTCATGCAAAGGGGTTTCTTCCATCCTTCTTGTGGACTTGACTCCACATGTCAGGAGGGCTACCACACACTCGCCAGTGGAATGCCTACCTTCCTTTTCCTCTCCTTGATTTGGCATTTTATTCTTTATTTGCTGCGTTAGTCTCTGTTTTCTTTTCTGAGTTTGGGCTGAACCTTTCATTCACCTTGTACCTTCTTGTCTCCACCAAAACTTTTCAAAAGAAAACAGCCCCCTTGTAATTGCCTTTTTGTCATTGGTCCCAATTTTGCTACATCCATACTCAGATTTCATAATTTATGTTGTTCTATGGGCAACATATGCCCTACGCAGTATTATCAGCAGGATTACTTCAGTGTGGATGGCTTGGCAGTCCAAAATTCATGAATTATTGCCATCTTAGAGTGCTTGGGTTTGGTTTACATTTTTTTCAATTACTATGCAGGATTTTTCTGGTTTAGATTTCTACCTGATCCAATTCCTCATGATGGGCTCTTACCGTCTGTGCTGGAGCATGTGCCAGAGCAGCAGGGTGCCCTGGTTTTCACTCTTTCACTGTGGGCTTGTCCTTACTAGGGAATAAGCTATTGTGAGGCACTGTACTCTGCATTGACCTTTTAAAATTTCCTTTACATACCATACATTTTTTATTGAAGTCTTTCTGTTTCAATTTGCTAGGAAGTGATGTGGTATCTTGTTGAAAGATGTAGAGCTGAAACTCTTGGTTTTCTTGATGTACAGATGCCTATAAATTTTTAAATAAGCAAGAAAAGCTTGTTTATGCGAAATCTGCAAATCACCAAAATGCAAGTATAGGGCCAAAGGGTTTTTACAGATGTAGATCTAATTGGGTGGTTGCTGTGGCTTTTTTTTTTGTTGTTGTTGTTCACCTGCTTGGATTGCAGAGACTTGAGATACATTTTTGTAATGATACATTTGCAGACAGAATCCTGTACCTGGATCTGTCAGTCTATTTGGAGCAAAAGTTACTGCCACACTACTCTGAGGTATACTACAAACTATTTTTTACCAACTTTTATCTTTTAGGAAGTGCTTCAGTTGATTGGTTTTATTATTTGTCTTTCCTTTTTCTGAATTAATGCATAGCCACAAAATAATTCCCTCTTGTTATTTAAAGAACTGCAGAATCATTGGAGTGTTTAGGAGTAGATTTGAAGAGGAAGCTGATTTCTCCTTGCAAACTGAGTAACATTTTTTTCTGAAAATTTGGTATACTGACTTAACTTCAGTGCACTAGATACGACATACTGGAATAAGGACAAGTCTGTGGGTTTTAGTCAAGGAAATTGTTAGTTTACTCCAGTTGTGTGAATATATCAGTGATTTGCACCAATGATTATTTATTCTGTTAGTGAAAAGACTTTCCTATAACCTAGCAACTTACATTAAAATAATTCTTAACAAACTACTTGGCCTTTTCAAACTGTAAATTGGTTTGTAAAAAAAAAAACAAAAAAGGATATTTTTACAACAGAAGTAAAATATAATACATTATTTGGTTTAACTGAGAGATTTATTGAATTAATCAGTTATGGACATCAGCTTAGCATTTTTATAGTGTGATATTTCTGACAAGAAAAGCAGAAATAAAGTCAGGATTTTGGACTTACGTGGAATTCTCTGCTTAGCTCCAGAGGATGTCAAGAAACTTTTACTCAGTAGTCAGTGTGCTAAAGTCAGACTAAGTTGTTGGTTTTATCAGTGTTATCCTCTTGGGACAGAAATAATATATGTAATATTATCAGTGATGCAGCCAGGTATTCTCAGTAATACGGTTTACTTTTAAAAAATCCAATCAGTAAAAAGTAATAAGTGTTACATTATTATATTCTGTATATTATGTAAATATATATTGAATGAAGTTATTAATATGTAAAGATTAATATTGTTGTAAATAATGTAATGATTGCTATAATTAATAATATTATTATACATTATTAATTATATTATATTATATTATATTCTCATATTATATTATATTCTCTAGAGTGTCTGTTTTTAGGGCAGTGCAATGCCTGCAGTTCAGCCGTTTCCTTAACTAATATGAAACATTGTAAATCTCATATAATAAAAAGATAAAATAAATATAGGCTCAAAATTATTTGATTTTGAATTCTGAAAGTTAATTCTAATTTTGGATTTCGTTGTAATTCTATTAAGGTAGAATTAGGCTACTTTTTGTAATTCTATTAAGGCAACACCTTGTCCTCCAAGGCAGCTGAAGGAAACAAGTGCTGCAGAGCGTCTCCAAATGATTTTGGGAGTGTTAAAGACCATGGCATTTGTATTCTGCTGCAACAAAATCCACATAAACTTTATTTTAAAAAATGCAAAGTATCCTACATAGCTGTGATCACAAAACTTGCAGGAACCACAAGAGTCTATGGTGGCTTGTCTATGCTATTTTTGAAAACATTATTAAGATGTAATGGTTTTGCCTATTTCGCAGTCGAACATTGGGTAGAAAGGTGTCATTCCTAATGTTTGAGTGTTTTGTGACACAAGCTGTGATTAGAACTGAAAGTCTACGAAGATATAAGCGAAGGACTCTGCATTTACATTTTATTTAATACAGCACTTAGTAAAATAGAAAAGAGCGTACATAAGAATTTTGAGGATTTAAATTGCTGATGTTTCTGTGGTATAATCAGCCAGGCAAGGTTATTTCAGAGAGTTTTTTGATTTATTGCTGCAGAGTGGTCTTTAAAATGGGATTTTCAGTGCTAAGACAGTTGGAAGATTGAGAAAGACCAACAACATGTCTGTCTGTCTTGGTTAAGACGCTTTAAAATGAGTTACCTCCCCTTAATTTCAACCAATCCTCTTCCACCAATAGGGAGAAATATGAGTAGATTGAGAGTCAAAAATGGCAGTTTACTAACAAAGAAAACTGCACCAGGCAGAATAATAACAGTAAATAATTACAAGATACAGAATTGCTAAATCTCACAAACTCCTGCAGAGCAAAGATAAACCCACAATGATGGAAATACCACTTCCAAGATGGTGCTGCCCATGAGGCAAAGGAAAAAAAGATGGCCACAAACGTTACCAGGGTGAGTCTTCTTACCTACTCATGTGAAGTCAGCATTAAATTAAATAGAGTTAAATACATATCAGTACTATTTTCACAATAATTCTTTTCATTTGTTGAGCTTGTGGTAGACTGACCTTGCATGGCTGCCATCTCCCAGACTCTCTCTCACTCCTCCTCGGTAGAATAGTGGGGAGAAAATAAGATGGAAAGGCTTGTAAATTGAGACAAAGAGGGGGATTTCCAGTTGCTGTTGTGGGTAAGGTAGGTTTGATTTGGGTAAAATTAATTTAGGGCAAATTAGAATAAGGGTTGCATGGTGAGAAACAAGGACAAAACATAAAGCCCTTCTTGCTCTCCCCCCTCACCTTTTTCCATGCTCAACTTGACTCCGTAATTTCTGACTCTTCCACCTCCTCTTTCCTGGAGTGGGGCACTGCACCCCGTCTCAACACTACACCCCAGATATAGCAGCTGCAACATGGGAGGGAAAAGTGAGGTAATTTCTTCTTAAGTTATGACTCAGATTTGGCGACTTATTACTGTGAGGCTTAGAGCCTAGAATCAGTTTTGGGAGTGTGCTACTGAAGGGCTCTGGGTAGCTTTGGGTTTGCTGAGGGGATGCAGAGTTGGGGGTTTTGGGTTTGGTGGAAGAGACCAGTGCAACAGCCTGTGACTCTGGGCAGGGTCTTTTGGTAGGGTGGCAGGAGAATTGCAGGCCTTGGGACCAAAATGTTAAACAGTGTGATTTATTAGAAAAAACATAACAAACCTCCCAGCTTAGTAAGAAATCTAGGGAAGCTAATGTGCTTGCAGATGGCCCTTTGATACTGTCATCCGAGTGCTCAGGGCTGTGGTTGGCAAAGCCCCAGCACCAGCTGGTGCTGCAGGGCTGGTCCGGACATGGGCTTGTGCTGTCCCCACTACCAGCTGAGCTCCACAGAAGGGACCCACCTTCCCCCATACATGTGCATGAACAGGAGGAATTGCCTGGTGTATGACCAGAACAGTTACTTGTGGGCTGGGAGTGGGTGGGAACAGGTAATTTCCATTGTTTCTTTAAGTCTGTTGGTTTGTGTAGTTTAAATTCATCCAGGCAAAACAGTGCAAAGAGAGCCACAACTGCATTTTCTGTTCTGCAGAAATGGGTCTGAGGTGAGGAAACCATGGACCATGATGGTACAACCTTTCTGGGACATGGGAAATGTGTGGGGATGGGAGCTGGCTGTGCTTGTGGCTGGGAGCCAAGGGAGATGTCATTGCTGCTCGGCAGCCTTTGGCTGCTCTGTTTTGTAGTCACTCACGTGCTGCTGTTCTCTTTGATTCTCTTTGAACTCTCTCTTGATTATTTTCCTTAAATGTTTCTTGATGGCTTAGTTCTTTGCAGCAGGTGCGGATTATTGATTTTGAGCTTGTTGGCTCTTCTTCCTTGCACCTTGAACATCTCAGTTTGCTGATATTTTTTCATTTTTTTTCAGTGTAATGTTCAGGTTGCCGGGATGAGCCCACTAAATATTTGTCTGCATGCTGTTAGTCATATAAGCTGTAAAATAAATATGTATTTGTCTTCTCTTATTGCTTGGTTAGCTGAACTATGGTTCTCAAACCATGCAGAATTAAATAATGTAGTACAAAGAATTATTTACATGGTTTTACGGTTTTTTCTTGGGATCAGGTTTGATTATTTTATTTTTCTAATTGTTTGGATTGGGTTGGCTTGGGTTGGGTTTCATTTGAACCTTTGAGGAGGAAAGGGATATTCTGTATTTGGGGTTTTTTGAATAATGTATTGGTTTTTCTGTCAATATCATGATTTCTTTTTCTTTAGGATTTTACTGTTATGTTAGGTCCATCTGTTTTGCAGCTACTCATGGGCATTTTGTAGCTCAAAACCTCTCTTCTACCAATTCTGATGGATGTTTGGAAGAAATCTACTATGTGATCTCTAGGTCTGCTCCACAGTGTTTACTGAAGTGCAGTCTGTGGGGACCATCACAACTTGCCTTCAAAAGTGTTCTTCAAATCCAAGCTAAAACACATAAGTAAACCCACTCTAAGAAACTGTCTCTGAAAAGTATATAAGACACTCTTGCAAACTGCAGATTTTTTTTCCACACTTCTCGCCTTTCTGTCTGTTTTCATTTTTTTTCAGACTTTTTTACTCTGGAACTGATTTGAGTTAGAAGTTCAGAGACTTTTCAGAAAAGCCAGGTCGTAAGCCTGAAAGATCCATCACTGTTTTCCCAGGACTAATATTAATGCTTTAATCATGGCTTTAATCAATTTTTTGAAACATGCAGCTTGTAGTGACTCACTTTTAGTTTCACAGCTTGGATGATGTGTATTTGAGCTCAGGATCTGTGCAAGTCACTGTCAGCAGTTTGAAAACAGGCCTGAACTTTTGAAAGTCTTGACATGTGGTTGTGTAAAATTCCTGCTGTTGATCACCTGCATTGATACAAAAAAAGCTGTTCTATTCAGGTGGCTGATTTAACATGTTTAGAAGTGAGTGGCAGAAGAGCGTTTTGGATCTTGGTTTTTAGTAGCCCTTATGTCAGTTTTTGGAGACTCTAAGGTAGAGTATGTTGTGTTAATATTTTAAAAAGCGAAGTGACTATCTAATACTTGTAGCATGGTAATTTAGTTTAAGTCCCCTGTAGGGTAATAGAAAAATTGCAGACCTTTGTAAATGGTGAATGCTGCAGTTCAAGCAAGTAAGAGCTTAGGGGATCATAATGGTTCGTGCATTTTAGGAAGCTGGATTTACTGATCATCATGGGTTTTACGACTTCTGTAGAGCTAAAAGTTTACTTGTGTAGAGAAGTTAACTTAATACTGACAGAAGCCACGTGCCTGACTGATTTGAAGCATGGTGTTGAATTCTGTAGTAAAGTGGTAATCTTAAAATAATCCTATAGCAGCCTATAAAGCTCTGAGAAATATATAGTTCTTCTTTATTTTCACAAATCCAAGTATTGCTGTATAAAAAGAGAAGGAAAAATAGCATAATTTTAGAGAAATGTGAGTCATCTGAATTCTTTTGGATCTTGTTTCTTTTGAGGGTAGACAGAAGTACTGTACAGGGCAGGGTAAAAATAATTTTTACAACTAGGAAACTGCCATATTATCTGTGTTTAGAAAATTTTTAATTTATGTTCTGCTTTGCCTATGACTCTTAAGTGCTGTTACACTATATCCTTTTGCCTGTTGTCTGTATTTCCTGACTGGGTCCAGACTGTGTGGAGGTTCTAGCTGTAAATACTGCATAGAGATTGAAAAGTGTGCTCGGGTAACTGTCCTCAGTTTTCTTAGTTTTCTTCCAAACTCTCCTGTATAGCTGTATTCTGGTCAGTTTGTTTCTTTAGCAGATAGAGACTGGCAAGTGTGTGGGAAGCATTGTGTATTTTACAGAATGCATCTGCTTTTGTATGATCTGGCAGTAGTGTGTGTGATCTAGTTAACTTGATTAGCATCAACAGATTTTTTTTTTTTTCTTAACCTAATGGAACCCCTGTGGCTGCAACCAGGCATCGCTCCCATTTCCCTTCTCAGACTGATTTCTGAGCAAGCTGCACATCTGAGTACCCTGAGCTGTGTGCAGTGCAATTGCTAATACTCCTCAGGTTCTGTTGTGAGCTGCAGATGTGGAGAAATGCCAGCCTTCATTAGGGTTTAATTATGTCTGGGGAACAGATTTCATGTGTAGTTGCCTTGGAGCAGCTATTTCCAGTAACAGGAATGTGCTTGTGCTGAAAAAGTAGGTCTCAGTCAAGATCTTCCTTGGTTCAGAAAAAACAGTGATATGATGTGTTCCCTGTTTGAATGAGTAACCCTTGTCTCATCAGCTCTGGGGGTAGCACAGGCTGTATCTTGCTTTCAAACTCATGGAAGGCAGAGAAATTGCTGATGGTACAAGCTAGGAAAAAGAAATTGTTTGGGTGGTGCCGGTGCTGGTCTAGCCCCTCCTGGTAATGAAATCTGGTGTGTAGTGCCTTGTGCTGCATCTGCTTCAGTGCTGACAAGTGGGCACAGCATTTCAGAGAGGTTGTAACAGTGGAAGATGTGCTTGAGAGTTTTTTCTCTTCTCTTTGGTTTTGGAGATGAATGTGGGGCTGTCTGTATGGTGGGGCAGTGTAACGCCGCTGCCAATCTGAGACAATACAAGAGACAGGGCCATTTTCCTTTGAGCCTTTGGAAACTTGGGCTATGTAACTTTGGTTTTCTCTTTCTGGTGTGAACTGAATCAGCAGCTTCTCCTTGAAACAGAAATTGTAAAATGATCTGCAAGTGTTAGTAGAAGTTCATGGTTAGAGATGAGATAGGGATTGTTATGTGGACTAAAAGGGTAACAGAATATAAAGTAGACTAGGCTGTCCATGTATGGAGGAGAAAAAAGTTAATTTTAATCTCCTGCAACATAGATCTGTGCATTCCTACTTCCTCTTTTTTGCATCTATAATTTTACGCTGTAGTTCTTATTTTTTCCCCCTGATATTTTTCACCTGCTGTCTACCTACAAGTATGCCTAGAAGACTGAATCTGATGAAGTAGCATTTAATTCCAGGAATATTGCAGTTTGAAACCACTGAGGTTTGCATTTCTTTTTTACTTATTTTCTATAACTTCACTTGTGGCTATAATCTTTAAATGAAATACCTTTATTGGTGGGATTTCACTGTTCCTTCATGAGTTTTTGCTAGTCTGCAGCCCTTACATGCTCTGGCTTACTTAATTTCTGTGAATGGAAGCAGTTATCAGATGTCTTGCTGTCACTCAGAAGTAAGAGACAAACTGGCTAGTACTTAAAACCTCCTTCTTACTAATGCAGCCCAGATATATATCTTTAATAGCTTATTGCATCATAGATATAAAGTATTAGCTCAGTTGTTTTGATTGGCGAAAACTTGCATGCTCATGACCAAATTATTTGGGAATTTTAGCTATCTCATCTCTCTACCTGGCTCGTACCTCCCCACTCTGAATAATGCCCCCACATCCTACATATTGTGTTTGACAATGACTTTCTCAGAGGCAGACTTGGAAAAGTCATTGTCAAAAAGACACGTAGTAAACTGCAAGTCTAATAAAAATAAAAAATTAAATAATAGCTGTCTATTTTGAGGTGTTTCCTTTTCGTAGTATAAAAATGGGGTCGAGGGTTGGGGTTGGAGGATTGTGTAAGTGGTTTTGGTAACTGTGTTAGAGTTGTCAGGCAATGGTACATTTTTAAGAACACGAAAGGCAAGTGAGTTCTGTATCCTATCTATCCCAATTTTTGAGCTTAATTCAGGTATAGCACCTTTGGAACTTGTGAAATAAAATTAATTAAAGGAGGATCTTTAATTCTGTGCTGTCTGAACCATGATTGCTTTTCATTAGGAAATATCCTTAGCTTGAAATTCTCAGGTAATAATGAGTAGAAATGCAACAGTAGAATAGTAGAAATGCAGAACAAATGCATTTGGTGATTGAGTGACAGATTATTAGGGCTTCAGCACTATTTCTGTACCATTTCCATGAGTTGAAACAGTATTCTGTGACTCAGCTGAAAAAGCTGATGAGGCAGATAGGCTAACTAGCTGGACATCACTGTCTTTTGTTTAGCTTGTATTCCCTAAAGCTGTGTATTTGCTGAAAAGCCTTCTATCACATTCTAGCATTCCATCCTTTCTTAAAGTGCTCTCAACACCATCCAAATGTTTCTGTGTACCTGACACACCCTGTGGATTCATTGCATAAAACAATTCAAAAAGCTAGAGTTTAAGTCACTTGTAAACTTTGCTTCCTGTAACAAAATTGGTGTTTTGAGGAGGTGAAGTTGAGGGGGAATTCAGTGAATCATCTGTCTTGCTTCTGTCCAAGACAGTTGTGTCAAGACTGTGCAACACTGGCCTAGAATGCAGCTGAGTAAAACTGTTACAGCTAGCAAAGTTTGATCAAGTCTTAAAGTGTAGCCAGAGGAGGAAAATCCAAGGATTTTTTTAATGTATGTGTTCTTACTCTGAAAATAAGGCTTGAGGCCTTCTTATGCACCCTGAAGGTAGCCATGCCCTGTCATGTAATTTAATTCTGTTTACATTTATTGATTATTTACATTATTGATTATTTATTGATTATTTACATTTATTGATTATTATTCTGTTTACATGTATTGATGACTCAGAGGGATGGAAAGAGTATTAGGCTTGCTAGGGTGATTTTTTTTCTTTTTTTCCTTTTAGTCAGTTAGATCTAATCCCTCTTTGTTCAAATAGAGAGAAAAAGATAATATTCATTGCTATAAAAATGTTGCAGGTGTAAAGATAATTTGAGTTCAGAATTCATTGCAGGGGAACCAGCATTTTCTACTGTATTCTTTGGGACAGTTCTGCCCTTTCACACAGGAGAAAGAATGGTAAAATAGAAACAATCATGAACTTAGACTTAGTATAGTTTCACTTTTCATAGTTGTACTTCTAACAGAGATTGACGTTAGTTTCACATTGTAATGCTGATTTTAAATGCTGTGACATGATAAATATTTAAATACACTGACACTGCTTATGAAATATTTAAATTTTTCTTTCTCCTTTGAAAACTGATTTTATTTGTAACCATGATTTGAATACCAGAGCAACAATTCCAGCATTCAAAGTTTTAGATTATCTGTCTGCTAATTAAAGATGCAAGATCTAATACCCAGGAATAAACCCAGAAGTCATATGTTGTAAAATTTCACCAGAGTTAGAGCCTCAAATTTCCTTAGTTTATCTGTTAATAGGACTATTACTTAGGAAGTTTAATAATTTTGGTAGTGACAATAGTCAGTTTTATTCCCTCAACCATGTAAGATCTGCGATTTGTGATGTACTTTTTTTAAGTGTTTTTTGTCTTGTGTGTGTAATTGCTGCACTTCACTGCAGAGGTTGCCTGTGGTTCCTTGTCAAGAGTTTTCTCTAGTGCTTTTGGTTAAGCTCATCTGTTAATCTTTTCTGGCAGCAGGTGGATGGCTTCCATCTGTGCATTGCCTCTGTTTCTTGTGCAGGCAGGACTTCAGCATTAGGTGCTGAGAAGGATCTGTTCCTTTTCAGTCAGCACGCCCCATCTCCAGTGCCCTAAAGTATTTATGAGATCTGGACTGTCTGCACTGAAAATTACTGAATGGTGTTTCTTCCTCAGGAGTGTATTTTAGTCTTGAATAAGATGTGAATTGGAAGGGGAGAAAAGTATAATGTGTTTTGAGTGTTCTTAATGCTGGTAATTCTAGATCTGTCTACTATGAAAAAAAGTTGTGGGTTCTTGTGTGAAGAGCAATATTGTGCATAGCAGTTTTTCTGCTTTGCAGTTACTGTAAGTGTTCACAGTTTTTCAGCCTCATTATTATGAACCAATATATGTGTGTGTGTGTGCATGTGGTGGAGTGTTAATGTCACTTTCCAGGTGGTGCTTTTGCTGACTGGCAAGAAATGTAGGTTTCACAGCTTTTTTTATTTAAAGCTGTTTTGGTTGAGCTGTTTTTTTACCTACATTAGCACATGGCAGCAGAAGCAATGAGGTTTCACAAGGAGCTTGCAGTTCAGAAAAGAGAGTTACCTAATACAGGAGAACTCCTTCAAAATGGACATTTCACATGTTGTTAAATTCTCAGAAATTTCCTACCATAGGGGCTTTTCAAAGAAAAAGAAAAAACAAAAAACAATGAGGTTCTCAAGGTCATCTGTTTGCTAAAAGGCTGTGTTGGTTTTTTGAGAGGTAGCTTGTGTTCATATGTCTTGTTGAGATCTGTACAAGTGAAACATTAGTGTATTGCTGAAGTCAGGAAAAACAGAGGTGCTTTATGAAATTCCTCAGAGAGTGTGCCAAGAAGACTTCCACTTGAGGTGGGATGCCTTTAAAAATTCAGTCAGAGGTCTCTGTATTCATAGTGTTATTTAGGGTAATGTGTATGTATGTTAAAAAATAGCTATTTTTCAGGAAAGATGTGGGTAAATGTGGCTGAAGTATTTTAAGGAAGACAAAACTATTTTACTCACACACTCAACTCAAAATAAGAGGAAACAGTAATGCTTCTTATAAATTAAATAATTAATTAAAAAGAATAATATGTGTGTATGTCAATGCCCTCATGATGATACTCACTGGTCTGGTGGGGACAAGTAGCAGGACTGGGACAAGGTCTGGTCAGCAGCACCTGGGGCAGTACGAGACAGACACGATCCTGAGAGCCAGGGTGGAATAGGAGCTATCCCTCTGCTCAGAGCCTGCCTCCCTGATACAGGGATGATACTGGTGGGAAATGATGGGAAACCACAAGAGACATGGGAGAGGGTGCAGGACAGAGGCTACGTCAGCTGGAAGGAGGGATGGGCTTCCATGTCAACAGCCCACAGGATGGGGGAGATACAGCCAGGCTCCTCACAGGTGTGTGGTGGGAGGGAGGGTTAGAGGCAGCTGAGGCCTGCTGAAACAGGGGAAATTGAAACTGACTACAAGGAAGAAACATTTTTCCTGCAAGGACAGTCCAGCTCTGGTGTTCGGGCCCAGACAAGCTGTTGCCATCACCAGTCTTGGAGGTTATCAAGCCCCAGCTGGGCAAGGTGCTGAGAAACCTGGTCTTAGCTCAAAGCTGGCTGTGCTTTGGGCAGGCTTGGACTGGAGACTTCCTGTGTTATCCTGTTACCCTTTATGTCGAACAAAAATGTGTGTGTGTGTGTGTGGTCTTGGTTCCACATGGTACCCAGCTTTGTTTGGAGACAGTAACTATAGTATACAGACTTAGCAAGAGTGTGAGCTTTTATTCAAGTCAACATTAAACTGTGGAAATACGATGCATAATGCTCTTATAAAATAAACTCTTAAACTAATATTTTAAATAATAATAATCATAATATAATTATAATAATAGTTTACTTTCTGCCTGCTTATACAAGAAATCTAACAATTTTCCTTCTGGACTTGAGTAAGAAATTACAAACCAAGTTAGTATCTGAGTATTCACACTTTCACCTTTTCTTACTGCATATCTTTAACTGAGTAGAGCTTGGTGTGTGTCTGTTGTGGTCTTGCTCTGAGATGATAATCTGCCCTTTAATGGTGTTTTAAAGTATTAGAGAAAAAATCTTAAACTTTCAATTTTATGTTGCTTAAGAAATAATGGATATATTAATTTTTTTCTTCTTTACAGACAAGAAGGTAGTTTAACCTTCAGTAAAGAGTTAGTTGCAGTAGTAATCAGCCTCTGATTTCTCTATTGTGAAGAGAGATTCTTCCATCAAGCCCTGTGTGCAAAGCTAAGAGCGCTTACAGAGCACTTTCCCAAATATGTTTGATTACCAGAGCACAGCTGCTGTTCTGGGTAATTAATATGAGGCCATAATATCATTCATATGGGTGCTGTGTCCATATTTCCAAGGTCAGATTACCTCTCTTGCTTATATTCTCTTCTGTCTGTGGCATTTTATGTAGGTTATTGATTTTTGTTTGGATGTAGGAAATAAAGTACTTTTTGCAGGTCTGGTGGGAAAGATCAGGCAGACCTTGTATTTGCTTGAAGAAAGTGCTGCTAAGAATAAATAATAAGTAGTGTTTAGTAGTTTCCAGGTACTGTGTATAAACAGGGATTTAGTGACTTCTAACCCCCGATGTGTTCTTTAATTCACTATCTTAAAGACTGACAGTTAAACAGTGAAATAAATGTTATTGATTCAGAAGCTTACTTTCATTGAAGGTTACTGGAACTGAGGTGACCTAAGGATATTCATTCTAATCAGATTTCTAAGTCAACTTACTTAGAAATAACTAAGAATTTTTTTAGATTTCAAAATAAATAATAAGTTATTGTTTTTAAAATTAAAATCTTCAATTTAATTTATAGGAGGGAAGGCAAACAGAAGAGCATTTTTCAGTAAAAGGCTTTTATCAAGACCTAATATTTCCTCCTTATCCCTTCAAAATATGCAGCCTTGAAAGTTTTGGGATATCAACAGTTAAAATCAAGCTGAGAATTCTTTAGACGAGAAAAATTTTATATGTGGAACTTTGGAAGCCAGAACATTGTCAAAGAAAAGTGATGGGTCTCCCAGGTGTTTTGTAGTCATATTTTGTGTGGTTTGTAATCCTCTAAGCCAGGACAGGGATGATATCTGAGCATAAAACTCGTTATGTTGCAAGCATGTATTAAGACTTCTTAACCAGGATAATATATTTTCAGCCATTACTAGTACTTTTATTGTCATAAAAATTATCGCATTTGATCCCTTATTTAACTTGAGTTACCTTCATGTTGCTGATTTTTTGCCTTCTTACTAAAATCATAATTAAGTTAAAGATGTGTCAGGATACATGTGACAAAATTTCAGAAAGTTGATCATTATCCTGTGCTTATCTGCAGCTTCATTTCTTTTGACCAGCACTACCCTTTTTCTGGGGGTGACCAGTGACACTGAGCCACATGTCAGGGACTAATTGAACGCAACAAATTTATGGTAGGCTTTTTAACCAGCCCTCTATTTTAGCCTAATTCTGTCTATGTGGAAAAGAGTGGAAATGTTACAGTTGACTTTAGTGAAAGCAGGCCATGTTAAAGAGCCTTCCCAGCCTGACCATTCACCTGGCTAGCATCTTCCTGGCCTGTGCTATGCAAAGGGTTGGCACTTCCCCATCTCTTACCTGGGGCTTCTGCCACCCAGAGTTCACACGGTGGGGTGCAAACCGAGCTACCTGCACCAAGTGTATTCCTCTGCTGAAATCCTCCTTGGGAAGGACTTTTCCAAGAGGTGTTGCACCTTGGCATTCTCACGCTTTTTGTGGCCTAAAAGTGGAAAGCTGTCCAATATTGTTGTTCTTGCTTTCATATCATATGCTGTGTCAGGGGAGAGTGTTTGGTTTATCAGTTCTGGTGCACAGCAGCATATACACCTGATTCTACCCATTGTTTCCTAATGCCTTCGAAGTCTTAGCTGGAAAAGACCTTATCTTGTCACTGAAGCCTTACTAACACACCTTCATTAGCTGGAAAAAACAAGCTGAGTTTTTTCATAGTTTTTTTGGAAGGTGATTTGTTTCTATACGATGTCCTTATTGATCCACATAATATGATTTATTAGCTATTACTTTACAACTGTGATTTTTCTTTAAGGATTCCTGTATTTAAAGAGGAAAACATTAGATGTAACAAAAACAAGGAGTGTTTACTGAGCTGGAAGCTGCATCCTCTGGATTTCCTGTGAAAGTATAGTGCAAGTGATTCACACCTTGGCTTGCCTGCCTGTCAACTTTTCCAATAGAGAGCAACTGAAATTGCTGTTGCATTCTCATCACAGGAAGTTATGCCCACTGTTGTTCTGCACAGAGCTCACTTAGTCAGCAAAGTACCACCTGAGCCTCCCTGCCCCAAGTTACTGGATTTGATCCCAGTTCTATTTCATGTTCACATTAATTTTTTTAGTTGGCAATTGACACATGCTTTTATAGATCCTTCAAGTTAGCAGTCTTCCAATAGATAAATTTTCTTTTAGCGCTTATCAATAAGTCACAAGCTAGAGCTGTATTTTATTTATGGATATGTGGCTTGATTTAGGTAGCTGAAAGGACGTTCATTACATGCCCTCTTTATGATGCTGCATCTTAAAAACATAGGACAAGGTTCTAAATAGCTGAAGTAGTTTTATAAAAATAAAACCTTATGAGCTAGATAGGCTTGTTTCTGTTCCTTGCATATTTTTTTATTATTGGCAGACCCCTCTAGTAATCATATAACCTTTTGAGATTTTATACTCAAAGTTAGCAAGGCTGGAATGTCCCACTAGTCTCAGTGTGGTCACGGTTATGAATATTAGTAATGTCTTCTCCATGTTTTAGGAAAGAAGATGTCCTAACTGATTTTAGGTAGATTCCAGAAAGATAACTGTGTTGTATCTAGTTGTGTGCTTCTCTAGGGAGAAGAAATAGGTGCTTCAGATGTACTGCACCCTGACAGTGCACTTTAATTTCTAGGGATTTTTTTACAGTGCATCAGGTGACTAGCTCACCTGAAGATGTTGTACTGAAGAAGTGTTGAATACATTGCTGTCATGTGTCTGAGCAACTGCAGACTCCTGTGACAAGACAAAATCTGCTGTTTTACATTACAGCATCCTTCGTTTGCTCCAAGTTAGTGATCTGTGGGGAGAGTGCTGGAACAAAGGTGAAATATTTCTGCAATCTCTGCTATGGTTCAGCTCCTGGCAAAAATTAGCTTTTCTGGTTTGCCAGCACCATTGCAATGCCACTGCTGTGCACACAGGCGTCTCCAAGGGGTTGTTTGGAAATGATACTTCCACAAAGAATTTTTCTATGGAAGGGAGAAATGCAGTCCCCAAGGGTGCTGTTGTTGGTTGATGCTGTTGGAGATCATTTGCATGGGAGGTCATCCTGTTACGCTATTACCTGACTGCAGAGCTGAGTCAAGTGTTTGTTTGCTGGGAAGAAAGGGTACATTTTGTTGCTTCTGTTTATTAACTCCACTTTTTTTATTGGGAGTAATGTCAGAGTTTGTTTTGGTTTTTTTATATCTTTCCAGCTGTGGTAGACAAAATGTCATCAGAATAAGTGACCTACTCTCCAAAACTTGCCATGAACCATTTGGTCGGACCACCTGAGGGGGAGATCAGTGAAGAGCCAGCAAACGGAGCAGTGAGTGAGTCAGTGGAGGCTGACCTGGAGCACTCAGAGGTGGAAGAGGAGCAGAGGTATGCTCGCTACCCACGGCACACCAACAACAGCCACGTGGGCCTGTCTGGGCAGGAGGAGGAAGGCATGTTAGCCAGGTCGGCCAGCACTGAGAGCGGTTTCCACAACCACACGGATACTGCCGAAGGGGATGTGATAGCCACGGTGGAGGACAGCTATGACATCGAGAGGGTGCAGGAAAATGAGGATGAGAGTGCATATGCAGTGCAGTACAGGCCTGAGTCTGAGGAGTACACGGAGAACGCCGAGGCTGAGCATGGCGAGGCCATCCATAACCGGACATTGCCCAATCACCTACACTTCCATTCCATCGAGCACGAGGAAGCCATGAACGCAGCCTACTCGGGTTATGTCTACACACATCGCCTCTTCCACCGAGGAGAGGACGAGCAGTACGCTGAGGCTTACGCAGACTACGGACTGCAGGAGCACGTGTATGAGGAAATAGGAGACGCACCAGACCTGGATGTTAGGGAGGGCATCCAGCAGTATGAGCGGGAGAGGGAGGAAGCCGACAATTACCGCAAGGAGGCGCTGGGTGCCCGCCTTCACCATTATGATGAACGGTCTGATGGGGAGTCTGACAGCCCTGAAAAGGAAGCAGAGTTTGCACCCTACCCGAGAATGGATAGTTACGAGCAAGAGGAGGACATTGATCAGATTGTAGCAGAGGTGAAGCAGAGCATGAGCTCCCAGAGCTTAGACAAGGCAGCTGAAGACATGCCAGAGTCAGAGCAGAGTTTGGAGCATGGTCAGGCACTTGTCAGTGGTGGGCATGAAAGTAATGGCCAGCTCACATCTGGTTCTCAAGTTATATCTGGCTCAGGAGAATCTGTACAGAGGTACAGCAAGGAAAAAAGAGATGCAATTTCATTGGCCATCAAGGATATTAAAGAGGCTATTGAGGAGGTGAAGACGAGGACCATCCGTTCTCCTTACACCCCTGATGAACCTAAGGAGCCTATCTGGGTGATGCGGCAGGACATCAGTCCATCCAGGGATTCTGACGACCAGAGGCCACTAGATGGAGATGTGAGTACACAAAGCTTTCACTTCAGCTTGTATCTGTGTTTAATTCCTTTACCTGTGACATGCATGGCAGCGAAGGAGGATGCATTACATTCTTGTTCCGTGTCTCATTCTTGAAAAAGTGCATTGTTTTAAATGTGTACTCTGGAGAGCATCAGAGAAGTAAACATGCATTATCAAGTAGCCAGATTTTTCTTTGTTTAACACTATTGATCTCAGGTATGCTGTACAAGAATTTGTTCCAGAAAACTCTACGTATCTTTTCTGAAATAAGTGCTTTTATATTTTTTACTGCCATAATATATTTTAGAATACTGACCAAACAGTTTTCTGCTGTCTAGGTTTGTATGTTTTTGTTAACTCCTAAGTTTCTACATTTCATGTTCTTTCACATAACAGTCCCAATAGTTCTGTTAGAAAACTGTTAATATTCTTTATGATGGTATCATAGATCAGATTAATATTCTAGAAAAGTTTCATGTCAGCTTGCAGTCTCTAGATGTATGTTACGAACCTCATTATCACTGTAAAGTATGTTTACAGCAACATGAATATTGAAGGCAATATTGTTCAGATTTAAGCATTAGCATTTCTGAACTTGTGCACTTTTGGCATGAGATTTAACTTGGATCAGGGTTGTCTACCAGGTTGTGGTTCCAGCTGTGTTTAAGGTAGTGCTTAATTCAAGTTTTATGAGTTTTCTGCATTATTTTATAAAATAAACTCATAAGCAAGTATTAAATGGGTTAAATTTATGCCTGATATGAAAAGAGCTGGTAGACTAAATTTATTGACCAAAAATTATCTATTACATATTCCTGTGTTATTACTTCAAGGACAAGTACCTAAACATTGCTTCATTCCTCTTTATTGCTGTGAAATGGTTTTTGTGACGTTTTGTTTTGTTGTTTGTTTTGTTTTGTTGGTTTTTTTTTAAGTTGGAAGAACTGTGGAAGTAAAACTTCTGATGTGTTATTTTGGCATTTTAGACTGAATTATTGTAACCTTCTAGGAATGCATGAGAACTATTCAAGATACCTCAGTTACTGCAAAGGAAATTCAGATGGTGAAAAAAGATCACATGCCAGGTGGATCTATGACAGCCTTCTGATTTATTTATCTGTCTTCAAAATGAGGAAGGCTAGTATTCTACAACTGGGAGGAGATTTTTGGAGTGTGATGGTTGGGATGCTGGAAAAGCATGCAATCTGATTGAGACAGATTTTATTTTTCCTGCAAAACTGTTGGAAAAACAGTGGTGAGTGTGTGGTGGGATTTTTTTCTTGATTCTTAATAGAAAACCTAATGGAATGTTTAAAAAACTGTATTGCAAAAGTTACTTCTACAAATATTTTTAAAATTATATCTGTTATAGGGTTTACTTGCTGTCATGTGAGGGGAGAAATCTTCCCAGATTATTTTGTGTGGAAAACCATTATTTTTAACTTACTTTAGAAGTTTGCAAAACAAAATTATTTCTTTCCCCATTTTCTCATGAATCATGTTACTCTTTTTCTGCACATTGTGTTTACCATGTTGTCTGTAACTGCTGTTATTGCTTGGAGGATCAAAGAAGTTCCTGTTGCTTCCTAACTTATTGTAACACTGAGTACAGTGATGGTCTTGGTGGCATTAGGCTGAGGATCCTGAGAGCACCAAGTTCTTCTGAAGGTGCTTCACCTGCTCTCCAAAATCCAGGTGCATCTTGCAGAATTGAACTTTTCTGAGATGTCCTGATATGATTCAGCCTGGTATGGTCACATAGTGAATTAAGCAGGTGTTTTTGTTGGTCTCTTAATATGTTAGATGTTGAAGTACATACAGGTTGCCATTTTGCACAAAAAATGTAATTTCTCATTCAATATTTTTCATACCATGTCAGATAAAAACCTGAAATTTCGAAATTTTCAGGGCTGGCTGAAATCAAAACAGTGATTTATAATGACACATAGTATAGCTCAGTGTAGAGAGAAATGATGGTTGTAGATCTACAAAGAGTCTTTGTTCTTGAAATGGAGAAGTAAACTACACAAATTTAGAAGATCTATAGCAGATTGAGGGAAAGACTTGTAAAAGGGACCTGGGACTGAGTAGGAATTTTGTTTTTTCCCTGAGGAGGAGGTATGTATTTGCTTTAATGGATTTTTTGATTTAGATGGCAACTCAAAAACTCTCTGCTTTCTTTAATGAAGCATCCCTAGAATTGCTTAGCTGTAAATTAGGTAAAAATAGCTGGTGTTGACTCAGTTGACTGTAAGTGGCCAATGTAATAAAAAAACAGTTGAAGCACATTCATCTAATTCTAAATTGTTCTTCTTTCTCCTCAAGAAAAATGCAAGGTCTCAGATAGGGGCTTTTCTGTGTAATCATTATATGCCAGAGGTGTTTTTAGTCTGATTTATAGCACTGACCTGGAAATGAGTGTTTTCACCTTCAGGCAGACACCATTTTCTTTCCCTGGAAGTATCAAATTGCTGCAGATAAATAATGCAAATTGGGTGCTTTTTTTGCCTTCAGTTATTTTGCAGGTCTACTTTACAGATTATCCTCAAGTTGTTTTTTAGCAAAACTATTTTCTTTTAGAGATAGAACTTACCTGAAATTATTTTAATAATACTGTTTCCTTAATAATGTAGTATGGAAACTCTTAAGGCTTCTTTAGATACAAACAACAGTCACTTTTTATTTAGCTAGAGGCTGTCCACTGGAGACCAGTGAAGCTAAAAGAATGATTTGTGGTTGAGACATTAAATGCAGCAACCTCCTTTGCCTTTTTTCCCAAGAAAGTGATTGTTACTCCCCAGTGCTGAGCATTCGGATAATACATTCACAGGAGAATGCTTGGTAGGATGCCATTTGGAAGTGTCCAGAGACTATTTTAAGAAGCTAAAATTTCAGAAGTATTCAGCTAACCTGCAGCTGGATGTAGTTTGGGGCTGTTAGGAAAGACATGCAATGGCTGTGATGGTAAGATAGGTACAGATCTCTGTCTGTGTGTACGTAAGATGTCTTGATTCCAGTTTTATTCACAGGTTAATCTACCAGGATTACCAGTCATTCCTGGGTATTTCTTCTCAAAAGAAATCTTTTGAAAGATGTATGAATTGCCCATGTATGATTCTGTTGTAATAACCTCTGGTAGTCTTGTGCTGTAGGAGGCAGGTAGCAGGCTTCTGTGAATGAATAAATAAATAGCTTGAAGAGGTACCTGTTTAATATTTAACAATGGAGAATATTAGTTGCCATGTGCCCTGTGTGTCCTGATTTTATGATGCATGCTTTCACTTGAATCAGAGGTGTGTACAGTGAGTTTGTGGGGGACATGTTGTATTTGTGTATTTGATAAAACCTGAAAAATCATCAGTGTCTTTTGAACAAAGGCAGTATGAGTATTTTTCAATGTTTGCCACACAAATGAGATCTGTATAATTGACATATATTTCCAAAGTCTGTTTATCTGAAACCTTTTAAACCAAAGCAGACCATCATTTGGATATGGCCTCATGAGGATCTGTTTTTCAAATACAATAGCACTTAGAGCTGCACAGCTGCAAGAAGTGTGACATGAGGACACTGTCCCTTGATGGAAGAGGCTGTGAAACTGCATTGTTGATTCTTGTGGAACAAGATCATGTTTTATGAGTGTGAAATTGAGAGATTTTGTTCACCCATAAAGTCATGGAATCACATAATGGCTTGGGTTTCAAGGGGCCTTATAGATCCTTCAGTTCAATCCCTCTGCCATAGGCAGAGACACCTCTCATGAGACCAGGTTGCTCCCAGCCCCATCCAGTGTGGCCTCGACTACTTCCAGGGATTAGGGAGCCACATCTTGTGTGGGCAACATGTTGCAGTGCCTCATCACCTTCCCAGCAAAGAATTTCTTCCTAATACCTGGTCTCTTTCAGTTTGAACCATGCCCCCTGTCCTGTTACTGCACGGTCTTGCACACAATCTCCCTCTAGCTTTTCTCTCTGGACACTGGAAGGCTGCAGTCTGGTCACCCAAGGCCTTCTGTTTTCCAGGCTGAGCAATGCCAGTCTCTCAGCCTTTCCATCATACTGAATAAAGTTTGTAGCTGGAGCTATGAAAAAGCTTAAGCATGGAATCTTAAGTATACCTGTGCCTGAGAGTGGTGGAGCAGGAGACCCTTTAGGAAAATACATTCTATATCCACACAGTTACCTCACTGGAAGGGTAGGCCCATGTTCCATTTAAGTAGCTCTTGCTTACCATTCTTGTCAAATTCTCCACTGGAAACCTGCTGTGAAAGTGCGTAGACAAGCACAGCAATTGTGGTGTTTAAAGGTCTAGATAGAGGACATGCAGTGCATGGATCTGTATTTGAGGATAATTATATTCATCCACATGTTCAAGTGGAAAGGATTGCAGTTTTGTGTAGTAGATAATTCAAAATGCAATTAAATATTCCAGTGTTTAAAATCTATTGAAAAAAAGTATATTTTTTTACAGAGCTTTGAGAAGAGTGGTATGCTTAGTTGTAAAAGTACAAACATCTACTGAGAAAAGCACTGAAAGGCTCAAAAAGCAAATTAGAATTTTTTGATCTGCGAGTTAAACAGAGTAGAAGCAGGGTGCCTGCTTCAACTCTGCCATAATCAAGAGAAAACAATGATTTGGAGGTAGAAATTGTTCATTTAGGTCTGTTCAGTTATCCATGAAGTTACAGATCTGAAAGCCAAGTTTTGTTGACATGTGGGACATTATTTGTTTCTGCATGCCAAGACTTTGGTTTTGCAAGGCCCTGTCACTGATGTTTATAATCTCTATTCCTCTTCGGGTATTCGAGGTGGTGGGATGTTAGAATAAACCCTAATACAAAGTAAAATCACATATATGAGTGGTTTAGGTTTGTGAAATAGAAACTCAGAGCTGAAGACAAGTCTTCCAGGTGGAACAGAACTGAGCCATATTGTTTTGCTTCTCTGTTGTTTTTGGCTATGTATATGTTATTTCAACCATTGCATTCTCAGTTGCAGGATTTGCTCACTTTTTATACCTGAGTGTTCTCATTGAGATTAATTTGCTTCACTTTTTCCACAGCAGGAGTAATATATTATTAAAAGGCAATAGAGAAGTCTTTTAAATAATTAAGCAGGCTTCAGTGATAAATGAACTAAGGGAGAAAAAGAGAGCAAGGAAACTAATGAAGTAAAGATGAGGTTTTTTTGACAGTATATTGTTGAGGTTTTTTTCTGAGCAGATTGTTTGAAACTGTTGGTTGAGCACACAAACTGTAGGTCAGCTTTCCATCATTTTTGAGAGACCCAGACTTTTGTTTATGCAGGAAAAACACACTAAATTCCCCAAACCAAAAATCACCGAAGAGCCAAAGCAAGCGGAAACAAAAAAGTATTTTATTCATCAATCACAAAGAAGAAAGCTTAAATTTAGCAATTAGTCCGCTTGAAGGCAGACAGGCCCAGATAAGTTACTGGCTTTTAAATTATGGTGAGTACTGGATACCTAACCCCTTGAGTATTTTGTTTTATGACATTTTTAAGTTATTGAAAGATGAAAGTAACTTGGTTTTTCTGTGCTGTTGAAAACTAAAACAGCACTTGCTATAGTTAAAATCTTGTGAACAAGCAGGAGGAACTTTTTCGGACTGACACACAAAACTGCACTGGAAGTTGAAGTGAAAGTCTGGCTAAGGAAGTCCATACTCAGAGAAGCAGCCAGCACTGAGTCAGATCTCTCAAATGAGGTTGTTTTTCATTGTCCAGAGGATGGCAATTGATAGGAAGCTCTGTCTTTGCAGGGCATCATCACCTGGATCAGGGGAAATTCCACAAACCAAGACTTTCCAAACTGCATTTGTCCTTAGATACAGTTGGTCTGTGATTCTATGTAATCTCTCTAACATTTGTGATGCATTGCTACTGTTGCTACGTAGAAAATGCCTCCTTTGTTAAATGTGTACCTAAGACTGTTGTACATGATGTTATCTGCATAGGCAGGAATAATTTCTGTTGACTACCAGCAAGTGTCTTACCCATAAGCAAATTGGTATTTCTGCAGCAGCAACTGCATGAGTCAGGTGGTGGATCAGTCAGAGTCCTGACCCTGACCCTCACTGACAGAGGCCCCTCACTTTGGATGCTAACTGCCTAGGGTGGTATTAAAATGATAAATTATGCTTACCAGTTGTCTTGGGCACAGGAGAAACCTTTTGGGAGAATCTCTTTAGGCTCCCTGAAATTCCTGTATGGAGAAGTCCTATAGCAGTTAATTAAATGTGTTGTTCTAAATGAGCAGTTCAGCCAGTAACCTTGTCCCAGGTCACCTTGTCCTGTCATGTATGCACAAACTGACAGGGGGCAGGTCCTGGACCACCCAGCAAACTGATAGGTAAATGCACAGGGTATGTGCAGAGGCAGTTATACCAGAACATACAGAGTTAAGTTTCATCTATACATCAAGATTATAAATTGAATTGCATAGGTTGTGCCACAGTATGCAAGTATGTGTAAAGTGCTATCTTGGTATCATTTCTTTCAAGCCCACCATTTTTAGCACTTTACTTACATTTTCAACAAAAACAACCAATAATCATTGGATTTTAGCTTCATTCTTTATGGGGATTTATGTCAACTAAAACCTACGGTCTCAGCTTGTGTTTTAGTGAACAGAATTCGAGCTGTAAGAATGACAGAGGACACTGCCATCACATAGTTTTTCTAATACCTGGGTAATTTACTGCCATAGTTATCCTGATAAAGGCAGTTCTTGTGATAGAATGCATCTGACTGTACTTGTGTATTAAATCTGAAGATTCCATAGTGTTTTGACCTTTTCCTAGAATGTTTGGTTTTTTTCAGAACGCTATCTCTAAAATAAATAAAAAAAAAAAAACATTAAAAATTAAAGCCTTGATTTATCTGATTATCTCCTGAGCTAATGTACAAGGAGACTTTGCCATACATGAGCCATAATACCTGTGGGTAGACATTAGTGTCAAATAAATAATACTCTGTTGTTTAAGTGAATCTTGAATTTCTGAAGAATTTGTTGTCTTGTCCACACATGTGATCCTAAAACCAAAACTCTGAATAAACTACTTTTTTCAAAACAAAACATCTTTGTGTGAGCAACATGGACAGTGGGATTGAGTACACCCTTGGCAACTTTGCCAACACACTGGAGGGAAGGGGTTGCCATCCAGAGGGACATGGGCAGGCTTGAGAGGAGGACCTGACCTGTGAGAGCCTCATGAAATTCAACAATGCCAAGTGCAAGGTCCTGTATGGGCCAGGGCAGTCCCAAACACAAACTGGAAGAATTCATTGAGAGCAGCTCTACAGGTAAGGACTTGGGGGTACTGGTCAGTGAAAAACTTCTTACAAGGCCATGTAGTGCTAGGACAAGGGGGAACCACTTCAAATTGACAAAGGAGGTTTAGATTAGCTACAAGGAAAAATTCTTTACATCAGGGGTGGTATGGCACTGGCACAGTTTGCCTTGCATCCTTGGAAGTGTTCAAGGCCAGGCTGGATGGGGCTTTGAGCAACCCAGTCTAATGGAAAATGTCCCTGTTTAGATGATTTAGATTTAGATGATCTTTAGATGAACTTTAAGGTCCCTTCCAATATAAAAGATTTTGTGATTCTATGAAATCATTCCCTCTGTCCTAGCCTTGTGTGTGACTGTGTGACCCACATGCTGTACTGGCTTCAAATGATCTGCTGCTGAAAACACATAACACAGCACTGCATTTATAAAGAAGGAGCAAGTGATTGTATTTGAAGGTATTTCAGTTACATGTCTCTTCATGAGCTGTATTGGAGACAGCTGGATTGACCTGGATAGGTTAGATGCAACACAATCCTCTCCTTTTACAAGCTGTTACTAAATACCTCTGCATCAGAGCAAGGAAGGTTTTTACAGGTGGAGTGGGTTGCGTGTTAGAGTCAAAACAACGCCAAAATTGAAATGGAGAATTTTTGGATGTACCAGGTTGAGTGTCGTAAGAAAAATGTAAGTAGATATTCAAGAGAGAAAGGAATGCCTATCACTTTATATCTGCACATTAAAAAAAATTTCTAGCTCCATTGACAGACCTAATTTGTGCCTAGTAACATCATGAGTCCTGTAACTTTACTATGTTTGTATTTACAACTTTGTTAGACTTCTGAAACTTGTTTTGTTAATTATTAGGCTTTATTTTAGACTGTTTAGAACAGCTGTGCAAATTATCTATCGACTATGATCCATTAAAATATTTCTTGTTATCACTGTGACTGCATTCTTTCCTTGTTCATTATATGCAGTACCTCTAAAAATGCATTTTGGTGTCAAAGAGTGTTAATTCTTCAAAAACTGTCTTTTCCTCTACAAATGTTTTCAAGGACAGCTCTCATGTCATGTCATGCAGCAGACTTTGTAAGATGTTTGATATTTGGGTTTGGTAGTTCTGTTTCTTGGTTTGTTTTTTTTTTTTTCAGGGGGTTTGGTTGGTTGGTTGGTGTTCAGGGGTTTACTCCCCCAAAATAAATACTTGAGCAGACATTCAAACAGAGCACATAGAAAGCTGTGTAATAACTTAGTTCTGATATTCTGTAGATAAAAATACCTCAGTCAAGGCACTTACAGTGGAGTAACTGGAGCAGGATAGTATATGTAGTTACTGTGGTAACTGTTATATACAGTATATAATTACTAGAGTAACTATTAGTCCATTTCAAATTATGCACAACTTCTTAATGCTAAATGTCTGGTTTAAATGAAATCAATTTTTATCCTTGTGTGCATGAATATGACAGTTTTCAGCCATTGTAAAGAGCACTTTTTTGTGTGTACATGTGCACATTCGATGCTTAAATTAATTTCTTTGTTTCTTTCCTTGTTTAAGGCTTAATCCTACAATGTCTAGATGTCATTATTGTGCTGATACTATTATGCACCTTTAAAGTGTATTTTTAATACAGAAATACTGCATAATTATAAAAATGTGAGCACTATGAAAACTCCTCCTTATGAAAGTAGGAGTTGCCATTTGTGCAGTTGCATCACAGTGGCACTGTTGACAGGTAATTGCAGGAAGTCAGGGAAGCCTGTATCTCTCCCACAGCCCCTGCTCACATGCTCTGTGCAGCAAGGAATTCTTGAGTCCGATGGAGCAGCCACATGCCAGCTTCCTAGGGATTGTTTCACAGCTGCACCTTCTTTTGTCTTGCAGTTGTGATTCAAAATACGGGGAGATGTGGTGACTGCCCTTTAGCACAGGAGATACCTGTAAAGAATTGCTTCTTAACTCTTTGGAAATCTTTATTAGCTAACTGTAATTTTAATACTTAGTTGTTATCTGAGATAGAGGAATGTCTGTCAAGAGAAAGAAGCAGAGAAGGGAGTTACATTTCATTCTTTCGTTTCATATCTAAGGGAGACTAAGGGAAACTTAAATGTTTGGGATTTTAATTTTCAGCTGCAATAGATGCAGAGCATGAGGGTGGGTGGAGCTGCTGCCAGCTCAGACCATTGGAAATGTGTTCCTTTTCTGGTATGACTCATTGGCTCAGAGAAAGCTATGTCATGCTGTGTGTGAAAGATAAGAATAGCATTCGGCTCGTTTTGCTATCAGTGATAAACTGCTGAATTGGCAAAGCTAGAGCTGCACTCTTCTATATTAAAGGAGAGTAGAATGCCAGGGCTGTTGGGCAAAATACCCAGCTGTAGCTAAAAGCTAAACTTGCCTTTTGAGGATTTCCATTTTGGCTTGGGCAGATGTGTTTTGTAGTTATCTCCTTAAAATCTGCCTCTTAAAATGTGTGCTGGATTAAAGCTTTGTACTCCCTTTCTTTTCAGTCACCTTCGTTAATTCCCCATTCTGTGTTCATGTGCCACACCCTCATACCAGGCCCCCTACTCTGTACTTCAGATACCTTGCTACAGCTTTTTCACATCACCAGCATTCATTAGGAATTGTCTATGATTAGAATATCCTTTCCCAGAACATTCTTCGACTTTATCAAAATACTTGCTGATCAGTCACATAGACAGTTGCTCCACTGAATTGTTTATGGAAAAAGAATGATGAAATCTGTTCTAAAGAGCATGTACTGAGCTCAGAGCTCAGCACTGAACTATTGAATATTTTCCAAGTTTTTACTGTATCTAGAATGAGGAATCCCAGTCCTTCATTTCACTGGTATTGAATTGTAATTGAATATATAAAATATAAATTGTTGAATACACGAGTATTACCCTGCACCATTTATAAAAGTTGTTTCCTAAGATAATGGTATAACATTTATGGACTACTGCTGTGGCCTTCCTCTGCTCAGATTAAATGAGTTTAGCACTTCAGATTAATAATATGTGAGGGTACGTGTGCTTATAGGGAAATTTCAGTCTTTTCTTCACTTTTCCCAGTTTGACAACTAAATAAACTTTAGCTAAATCTCTGTGTGCTGTTTACTTGTGTCCCATCACAGCTTACTCTTAAGTGTCTTTACCTTTTCTTTCTTAGAATGTCAGAGCATAGGATGTAGAATATGAATAATTTCTACATCAGGCACTCACAATAACTTTTGATTTTCTTGCCATGTCTAGTCTCCATCTCCAGATTCCTCTTCACCTCGAGGTGCTGAATCATCAAGCAGGCAACATCACCAGGATGTCTGCAGTACAGGAGAGGCTTCTACTAATAAAGAGGTAGAGTAAAACCTTTTTAAAAGCCACAGTCTTGTCCATGCTACCTTTGCCTTTTAATTTTCCTTGTTCTCTTGTACCTGTGCAATCCCTTTTCTTTTTTCTTTCTGTTTTCTTTACTTTATGCTTGCCTGCTATCTGACTGAATTTCTAACATACTGAAGACTCTTTGTCATGGCATTTCTGTCTCTGTGTTCAGTTGTCACTAAATTTGTTTAACAGGCTGCAGGGAGCTGATTTACCAAACAGTCAACATCCCCTCTGTAGCAGAGACATAATGAAGAAGCCCTTTCCTTTTCTCCCCCTGCTAAGAAGGAGTATTTGTCAGCCAGATGAAAAAGTGCTTAAATCAAATTAATTACATTATAAATTATGCTGCTTAGTATTTTGTCACTGTAGAAACTGTCCTGCAAGTGATTCTTAGTGAGAGTTCGATTCCTGACTCCAGGATTCTCAGAATAAAGCTACATAGTTTGGAATTTCTTCCCTTCATCTGGTAGTGCTTTAGACTGCAGTAGTTCCATCCAAACTAGATAAGTGTGAATAGAATTGCTCATAGTGTAAAAAAGAAAATCATTTGATGTAAGAAGGATTTGGATTAGTACAGAGTGGCAGGTTCTGTAAAAAGAAAAATCTGCATATATTTGGTTTATTTGCCTTTTTTAAATAGACTTGAAAATAGTCTAGAAACTACCACAACAAAATACCATATTGTTACTCATAGCAAAACATGAGTTGTTTTTCAGGATTAAAAACCTAATCTACTCTAAGTGGATTAAAAATGAAACTAATTAAATAATCCAGTTGTTCCTTTTTACTTTTGCAATTCTCAAGGGATAGGAAAGCTTGTAACATGTATGTAGTTGTGCCAGTCTGGATTTGCATTTAGAAAATAATGAAAATTTCAAAAGACGGAAGAAATCTATAATTTTTCATACTCTGAAGTTTTCAACTATAGATCATGCCTTTACGTTTTCATCTGTTTTACTGTTAGCTTATTAAAGCCTTAAGCATTTCCACTACAGACTTTGTCACTATGTATTCTGTATTTTAGCTATTTTTACATATCAATAAACTTACCCAAAAAAAGAAAACACACAAAACACTCTTGATTTCGATTGTTAAGATGTGCTTACACATAGTTACAGGGGTGGTAAACCAGGTTTCACTGTTGGATGTATTGGGCTATTATTTTCCCTCTGATGGGAAATAATTTCCACTTTATTTCTAATGCTAGTATAAAAGTGATAAAACAGCCTCAAAATTTCTGGATTTTTAGGTCTTATAGAAACCTTTTTATTAAATATAAATTTATAATAACAGAAGGCAACAAGATTATTGAAAATAATAAAAGATTAATGACCTTGATATTTCATTATTCATGTCTATGTAAAATTAAAAGGTGTAGGTTTCCACCTATTGGTAACTTTACCTGATTCTTTACTCTTTTAGTGGTTTTAGTAGAATGCCTTTCTACCTGGATAATGAAAAAGAAAATTGAAATTTATGAGTGAGAATAAAGGCATATATGGTAATGGTTTGCACCACTCTATCCTGAAAATGAGTTAGAGTGCTGAACAGTTGCTAAATCTGCGTCATAGATTTTGTTCACTGCTTAAAAAGAAATGAATACTTTGTGAAGTATTAATATATATGAGCTGCCTCTTGTGTGCAGAGGATTTGTCCTCTGTGCTTGTTAGAGCCCAATGTTTGAATCTCCCCTGTAGCACTACATCAGCAATTATTACAAACAGTTGTTGGCGTCTGTATGGATAGGTAGTTCAATAGCAGCATTCATCTGAAAGAGGTGAAAGAGCCACAGATGAGAAAAGGTTTCTTCACAGTTTCTTCACAGCAGCTTAAATGTGTTGGCAGATCTTTGATTATTGACATCTTTGTCGATGCTAGTACAGAAGCTGATGGACAGGATTCTTGAATTTTCAACACAGCTTAGTAATTTTCATAGGGAGTGAAAGGAACTTGCAGCTTGCACAGGCTTAGCTGTCTGTGTCACATACCTTTTGTTTTTAATTCACAAATTTTATTTTATAGCAAAACATGCATTGTTGGTTAAAAATATTATTTGTTATATCAATTTTCCATATCTTAGAAAAGAAAAGTTGGCCTTGGGGTTAAGTCAGTCAGCCTGTTGCATAACTGTCACCTTTGTAGTTTTACCTGTGTTTTCCACTAGTACACAGACTCTGGTAAGTTGTCTGTCATAAAGAAAAATAATTTGTCATATATTTCCATGTATATCATCTGGAAATATACTGAAAATTATTGAAGATTTTATGTATTATTCTGATCATGTCTTTTAATAGAGTTATATTAAGCAGTCATTGAAGTTACTGCTAGTACAATCAGTTACAAATTCATTAACTGTCCTCTTACCTGCCTATGAAAGCAGCAGGTATTTCACTATATCCATTACCAATTATATAGTGCCACACACAGTTTTGTTTGATAAATTTTTGACTGTGGTGTTTGTTATTGATCAAACAGAGTGGTGAATCTCACTCACTCCAAGTTGTAGCCTTCAGATGTGTGAAGGGTTAGTCTCACAGTCTTTCACAGAAAATACCAGTAGGATGTATGGTATTACTTTAGTGTGTGTATTTACATGCACAATTCAAGTTTCTATTTATTTCTTCTCTGTATAATTTGTGTTACCAAATGTGCTTTTGTGCTCAATATGGTGTAAGCACAGTTTGTGGTGAGATCATGGTGAATCCAATTATCCCACAAAGCAGAGGCCTCTGCCTAATGTGTGAAATCCAGGAAGTTTTTTGTAGGCTCTGTTAATGTGAGGGATACATCAAAAACCATTCCTAATGAGTAACTGTCTTTTGTTAATTATGGTTTCAGTCATGAATTATATCAGTAAAGTACAATTTTTATACTCCTGTATGCATTTATTTGTACTTGGAAGATCCAGTATCTTTGAGATATTATGTACTTTGCTGTATATTTCTTGATTATTGAAAGTAGAGCACCTATTGTGGATAATTAATTCACTAGTGAAGACCAAGAAGTAAGTGAAGTCTGGTCTTACCATATTGTCTGCTAGATAGGCACAAATGGAACACATTGAATTTGCTCTAGTAGGTGGTTAGATTTTGAAAATAATAAATATGTATAAGTGGTGTTGTGCCTTTACTGATAACCATGGCTGATCTAAGTTTGGGGGTTTTTTTGGCATGGAGAAATTTTTAATGCATATTTGTGCATGCTATGTTCTGTTTGAAATCCTTTTTGTCTTAATTACAGTCCAGAAAAAGCTTGGCTTCATTTCCAACGTATGTTGAAGGTAAGATAGTTCTACAGTTTCTAAATGTTTTTCACATCAAAAAACCCACCTGTATTTATAATGTATAAAATTTTACTTTTATTTGCTGAATAGAAAAGCTACAAGCCTTGGGTGTGCTGATTTAGATTAAATTGTCTCTAATTTAGAACCTGAGCTAAATTCTACTGTGCTCATTCAGAAATTTGGGACCGTGGAGCTTTTAGTTTTTTAGTGTTCCATTCATAGTTTCTGTATCAATTATGCTGATTATTTTCGTCAATATCACTTGAAACACTGCTTTCTTTATGGTATTTATGTAATATGAAATAATGTGTGTGGACAAGGAAAACAAACTCAGATAGGAGGACGGTAGTGCTCTGTCCAGCATTGATTTCAGTTGGCAGGTTCAGTCTAATCTCAGTTGGATTTTTTGGCAGGCCTGCCAGTGAAGATGTTCTTTGCTTAACAGCTACTTGCCCTCACATCTCAGATTTAAGGTTTCAGTACTGCTGAAATTTTTCAGAATAATGTGAAAAGGCAAGTTACCTGCCACATGAACTGTTACCTTTTGTATGAATCTGCATCATCTGTGTACTGCAGGAAGAACACAAGTTGTGTGCACTTATGACAGAAGTAGAAAACAGAAGTTTCATTGTTTCTTAAATTTACTTTTCCCCTGACAATGGTTTTTCCATGTGCTTGATGAAATTGTAGAAGTACCATTGATGTAATACTTTATTTAGTCTTCCCTGTCACTCCTTGGTTTGCTTTACAGTGTGCTGTGTTTAATTGATTATGTGATCATTTTCTTTAGGCTGCAAATTGATCATTGTTAGTCTTCAGAGTATAAGATTCCTGTTTTGGAGTCTGGCCTGAGACTTAGCTAAGCATTGGAATTTTGCAACAGTGAAGGATCTCTCTTAGAATTTAAATTCATCACCTGTTCATAGTCCTATCAAGTCCTCTATCAAGGGCTTTTAAAAATAATTACCTCTGCCTTAGGAAAAAAAAAAAAAAGTCAACTAAAATTTTCTTGGTCCAGCAGAAAATTCCTTAAAATTACAAATGTTCCAAATGTTACAAGTAAAAGGAGGAGGTATTCTAAAAAGCAGTGCTGTCTGTGTGTTCATCTGTGATGCAATTGGAGCATGTAGCTTTTTTAGCTTTAATATGCCACTTTCTTGGAGTCTTACACCTTCGCCCCCACCCCTGTTTTTTTTCTCATTCTGATCTGAAATTTTACTATAAAGGGTTTTGCATCCTTTATAGTGAAGTGGTGGAAGTGGTGAAAAGGCCTCTTGTGTAAGTAATAAATAGCAGCACTTAAAATACTGTGTGATTTCTGTGTAAATATGTAGCACTTCCAGATGCATGAATTTCCCTAGGAAATAACTCAATTCCTTTAGGTCATGTGCTTACAAGTGACTTGTTCATTTTGAGAATTTTCCAGATATATACTGCCTGAGCAAACTGCACACTGGAGATGAGCGTCTTAAAATTGCTGGTCATAAAATTTTGTATTTAAAGAGATTATAAAGAAGACAAGCCGGCTCACGAGATTTATACATGTGCTTCTGACTGTGTGTATAGTCTCACTGTGATATTTATCTCCAGCTCTTTCTTTGTTATTTTAGTCATAATAATGACTTGCTTTTCCTTCAGGCCAAAGCTACCTATGCTCATTCTGAGGGATTCTTAGACTCATATGTTATCATTAGAACAAAATTGGCATTCTGAGGTAATTTGAAACTTAAAGCCCCATCACATTACAGTTCAAGATACCCCTTGATTTTTTTTAGAGGAAAAAAGAATGACAAATATAAATACAGATGTTTTGTGATAAAATGTGAACATATTTACTGTGGGAATTCTTTGAAATTATTTATATTCTCACTTGTCTTGAACAACAATTGTTTTCTCTTCTAAGAACAGGAAGTTTCTTAGGTTAACCAGCCTCCCTTTTGGTTCATGACAGTTTTAACATGGTGTCAAAATGGAACATTTTCATGTATAACATTTTTAGATAAAGCTGCCAAGCACCAAAAAATTTACAAATTGTAAGTGCTGCTTTGTAAGGATTTGCATTGCTTGGTAATGAACACTTTACAGCCCCATCAGTTTCCACAGAAGTTGATGGGTGTTGGATCTCTAAGGATCTGTGGACTAGGGAAGTTGCTTTGCTGTCAAGAGAGCCTGTGCCCTGTGTATTTAACAACATTTTTATTTAATTCAGTACTTTACCACAGTATTCTTGTTAAACCTACTATTTTTAAAAGTCTGTGGCATAAAAATATTGAAATGTGTGTTATGTGTTGAGCATTCCTGGGGAGGTTGTTCTGCCTGTTTTACCAACTGTGATTAATGCACAGACAAGAAAGAGGCTGATGGCTGCTATGAAACTGCACCTTTCCTCTTTCTGCTTGTGACTGTTGGTCTCAGAATTGCAAGGCTGTTTTTGGTGGGTGACGAGCAAGCTGAGTAACTGTCTGTCCCCTTATCACAGTGAAAAATCACAGCTTATTTTGCTCCAAGCTGATCCCTACTCTCAAAAGAATGAGCTGTTGTGAGAAACAGGCTGGATTGCCAATTGTAGCTATTGCTGGAGACATGCTGTACTGAGTTAGCATAGCAAAGTTTTGGTAGTGGGTAATCCCACCACCAAGGGTGTCCTCTGTGAGAAGCTGCTGGAAGCTTCCTGTCTGTCCAGTAAGAGCCCGTGCCAGCTGGCTCCAAGCCAGACCCACCACTGGCCAGGGCTGAGGCCATCAGTGACAGTGGTAGTACCTCTGGGATATTATATTTAAGAAGGGAGAAAAGGCTCTGCACCACAGCAACTGCAGCTTGAGAAGAAAGGGCTGAGAATGTGTGAAAGAAAGATCTCTCAAGACTAGGTTGGTGGAGTAGGAAGGACTGGAGGTGCTCCAGGTGCCAGAGCAGAGATTCCCATGGAGCTCATGGTGTAGACCGTGGTGAGGCAGTTGTGCTCCTCCAGCCAGTGGAGGTCCACAGTGGAATGCATACCCACAAGCAGCCCTGAGGACCCCATGCTGGATGCCCAAAATAAGCTGGCTATGCCCCCATGGAAATCCCAGACTAGAGCTGGCTTCTTGCAGGATATGTGGCCCAGTGGAGAGAGGAACCCACCTGGAGCAGGTTTGTGGGCAGGACTTGTGACCCCATAGGGAACCCCCACCAGAGCAGTCTGTTTTGAAGGATTGTCTCCTTGTGAGGTGTCCCATTCTGGAGCAGAGGAAGAGCCTCTTCCCTGTGACGAAGAAGGAGAAACAGAGACAGCATGTGATGAACTGACTGCAGCTCTCTTTCCCCATTCCTCTGTGTTCTCTGGGTGCAGGAGATAGAGAAAATTGAGAGTAAAAATGTGTCCAGGAAGAAGAGAGGGATGGGGGAAGGTGTCTGAGCATCTGTTTTTATTTTTCATTATTCTGCTCTGACTTCGTTAGAAATAGGTTAAACAAGTTTCCTCAAGTGGAGTCTGTTTTGCCCATGACAGTAGCTGATGAGTGATCTCTCCCTGTTCTTGTCTTGTCCCATTTTCATCATGTTTTCTCTCCCCTGCCCTTCTGAGGAGGGGAGTGGTAGAAGGGCTTTGGGTGGGCAGAGTCAACCCACCACAAATTTTGATATAATTTGTTTTATGATTTGTGCCTTTGAAAGTACTGATTGCCTTTTTGTCATGCGAAACTGAAGTACTTCAGAGGAGTATTTGCAGCCCTCAGGTGCAGCCTCAAGTTGCTATTCTGCTGTTTCACTATGATTGTCTTCAGTGATTGCTTTCCTGTATTACAGTTCCTGGACCTTGTGATCCTGAAGATTTAATTGATGGAATCATTTTTGCTGCCAATTACCTTGGTTCAACTCAACTCCTTTCTGATAAAACTCCATCCAAGAATGTGAGAATGATGCAGGCTCAGGAAGCTGTCAGCAGGATCAAGGTGAGGAGTAATTTCTGCTGCTTCCTGTATGGCTGCTTTATGATTGTGGGTATGAACTTTCTTGTGCAGTAATTTTTTCAGGTGAGGTTATCTGTAGTTTGAGAAAAGTGCCTCAGCCTTCCTTCTACAAAATAAATTATGTATTTAATGCCACTTTCAGAACAAGACTGATAAGGGGATGTTACCAGCTCATTTTGACTCAAAGATTGACTTTGGTAATACTTGTGCCTCTACAAATACTCGTACACTAAGCCAGAATCTGAAGTGAGTAGTGAGTTATCTGAGTGTGGAAGGAAAATAGGTTAAGGAAATAACCATAAAGTATTGCGGCTTCTTCTGGCTTGGCAGTCAGTGGAACTGCTACAGTTGTAATGACTGCAGTTATTTTTTAGTTTTTGTGGATAACTTGTTTCTCCACACACAACAGCTGCAAGGTGTTTGATTTTTTTATTAAAAAAAAAAAAAAGCCTGTGATGGTGCAGAGAAATGTGGAAAAATATTTTGTTCTGGAATCTGAAAGATTTTGTTTTGAAAGAGAAATTCTGACTGATTTCTCTACAGGCTATTCCCAGCAATGGAAATGGTGTTTTACTCAGTGTTACAATTATGACGCTGTCAGCTGAAATTAGTCTGTGGATGAAGTATTGCACAGGGTTGTACAGGGTGCTGCAACAATCCCACTACCCATACATGACTAGCTGGTAGGCACACAGCTTCATCTTCTGCTGATTCACCTAATCAACACAACCCTCTCTGGGAATTTTTTGTAATTTAATATCTGTGTGGGGGTTTTTTTGTATATTTTATTTTGGGTTCCAGCTCAGATTTGTTGTGCAATTGTATAAAAGAGAGAGGAAGAGGAGAGAAGGTTATCAGCAAGACCAATAGTATTGTCTGTTACGGTCAGCTGATACTTCCTACTCTTGTTATTCCTTCCAGTGCTTTCCATGGCAGATATTTAGTTTATTCTCTGTATGTAGCTTTGACACAAAGTAGAGTCATTGAGACAACTTCCAAAAATGGTTATTTTGCTGGTGTTCAAATGCACAACTTCTTGTAACCTTGTCTTTGAAAATTGTTAAACTCATATTTTAGAAAAAGCAAAAAACATCTTATGTTAGAGATTATCCTTCACCATCTCATAGAAGTCTTCACTGACCTGAACTACTGAGCCTTTTGCAAAAGAGTGAATTATCTTTGTTCACTGGGGACTCTGGATTAAGTAACATTCTTTAAAAATATGTTTCACAAAGTTTTTTCAACAATGGCAGGTCTTGCTGAGTTTTCCCCAGACCTCAGTGGAAAGTTTTCCTTATAGAGTCTGTTTTTTTCCTGTTCTGGGCAATTTAGGCTGTGCCCTTCTTTTTAGTAATCTCTTTGTGTTCCTTCCTGGTGCTTGGCTGTGTTTTAGAAAACTTGTCTGATTTGAATGAACAGGAAACTGAAGGTAAGGAAGAAAAGGGAGAGAAACAAGGGCTTTGGTGAGGCTGGATCTAAGAGGGACACATCCCTGGAGGGTGAAGGGAAAGATTAGCATCAGCTGTCATAGGAAATGGGTATCAGGAGTGCAACTTGAACCTGGGGCTGCACAGGGAGTTTGCACCTAGAAGATAAGGCTTGTGTAGGAATACACATTAGAAAAAGATTGCAGGAATATGGTAGACAAAAATGAAACACAGTTGATTCAAACTGGGCCTTTGTAAGAGTGTAGAATCTCTCTCTGATACTAAACGTATTTTGTAGAGATTTGCTAGCAAAATGCCATTTTAAGGATTCTGTTACGCCTCAGCATTTCTGTGTGTCAAAACAGAAGGAATCTATTTAATGCATTTCACTCATAAACCCCATAATTTGTGCAACTATGTAAACCAGCAGGCATGCATATCCTTCTTATAGTGTACTTGTCTCAGGCTTGAGGCCCAAGTGATTGCATTTTTGGGCTGATAAAACCCTAGCTGGTATATTTAATGTCCTGAAACAGTGTATTTCAGAAAATTATTGACTTGTAATATATTGTACACAATACCTGAGTACCTTTGAACACTTGTTGGACAGTTACTGCTTTGTGCTTCTAAAACAGCTCAGGCAACCCCCCTGCACCTTAGGCTCTTTGGCTTATTAGGCTTGGCTTTGACTGTTTTTGTTGCTGGTTTCCATTGAGGCTGAACATTTCCAGAGAGAAATTTATTGTGACAGATGGACTTCCTGCTGCCAGATTCATCACTGCATCAGATATTCTTTATCCCAGATGTGTAAATTATGGCTTGCACAGTGACTGTGAAGGTTGTGCCCTACTCGTATTTGTTTAGATAGAGTGCCATACTTGTTGCATGCCAACCATCTATCTGTTGTAGCAGAAAACAAAGCTTATGAATGAGTTAAGAATGAGCTTTTAAAATACACAGACTTGAAGCTGAGTATTAAAAAGGGTGAAGAACTTTGTTTAAGCCCTCCCTGCTATTTATGCCTTCACATACCTTTTGAATTTAATAATCTCTTAAGTGCTTCCTTTTAGTAGAGCCTTTAGACCACATATTCTTGAATTTGGGATGTGAATAGACTTTGAAAACAATTTCCTATGCTGCTTCTTTAAAGAAGTATCTTTTCAGTTTGAAGTACGAGAGTTGGGTGTTTTTTAGCTTGGCCTTCATCTCTTATGAAGTTCAGCTAAGCTGAAACAGATACACTGCTTTGAAGATGTTGATCAAATGTAGTTAGGAATATTTCATTAGGAGGCACCTTTAGCTTGCTATGTGGCAGGTTTTTACATTTCTAGGCAACACCTGGTTTAATTTCTGAGTATAATTTAGGATAGAACTCACATGTGGGTATTTAGTATTTCACACATTTTCACACACTCAGTGTCCTCCCAATGCTCACTGAGTTGCAGAACTTTCTTTGTTGAGACTAAGTGGATTGAGTAAATTTAGGACCTCTCTGTAGCAAAAGCAGAAGCTTGTTGGGTTTTAATGTTTTGTATTTTGGAAATTGCATCTATATAAATAAATACATTTCACTTACCTTAATTGAAATTCCTGAATTTTGTATATTAAAAAAAAAAGTGTGTAGATTAGGTATTTTCTGTTAGTTTCTTTTCTTCTAGGAATACAGAAAGTATCTTTGATTTGAGTTAGCAAAATAATGTGATGATAAAGAGGATTTGTCCAATGAAGTATCTTGCATAGAATTATCCTAATGTTTTTGTTGTTTCATGGACCATAACTTACTTTGTCACATTTCTGTGCAGTGTTAAATCACTTATTAAAAGTGCTTGTTCCATATCATTGGCTTACTTTTCTGAAACATTTGAAAGTAGTTCTTCAATATGCTTCCATTTGAAGAACAGAATTTACAGTATGTGGAATCCTAGTGCATTTTGATAAATTGTTGATTCTACATTGTAATGCTATAGCTCAAGGATTTCTCCCCTCTTTCTTCATTTTGGCCTGTGCTTTTCTTATTTTGGGAGATCCATCATTGTAAAGTTTGGGAAGGGTAAGAAGGAAAGGCTTGGTTTTGGAAAGCAATCTAAATGCTCTATCTCAGGAGTGTCTCCTCCTTTTCAGTGTATGACAGGCAGCTGTTGTTCAAGATAAGTATGTTATTTCTGAGTATTAGTTTAAGTTGAGAGTAATGTAGTGAAGAGCCTGCCATGTAAGGCAGTTTTAATTGCTTTTACAATAGTTTGCAGTCACCTGTTGCAAAATAGCCTATCAGGCTATAAAAGACTGCTTAGTTTGAAAAAAAGTGACTAAAAGCAAGTTTGAGGATGCTTCTATTCGTAAGTAAGCAGCATGGCCTAAACTTTAAGTAGCTGTTTTCAGATTTGTTTAGACAAAACCTGACAGATTTAAGTTGTGAGCTACAGTATAAAATGTTCAATGTGTTTGGTGATTCAGGCCTCTTATTTGCTCTTTGTAAAAGTAGTTAGTGCTGAATCTATATGGAGCTTGTAACTATAATCCTCCTTCCCACCACAAGCACACCTGTAAAATTAATTAGCAAAGAGATTGTTACTTTTGGAAGTTAAGGGCTAACTGTGCCAGCCTGGTGAGTATTGCATTCCTTCAGTGAGCAAGTCCATAAAGTTCAGTTCACCATTGGTTTGAATTCGTGATTGCAAAACTGTAAAAATTACATTTGTTTGGGTTGTTAGTAGAAACTTGTTTTAAGGTGTTTCTGGAGCTGAAATATGTGCTCCACTGCTTGATTGAAAAAATGTGATAGTGTGGATGTATCTTTGTGTAGTTATCACAGAAAAATTTATTGACCAGAGACACTGTGTGAACATTGGTATGAGTATATTTGCTCAGAAAGAGAAAATTAGGGTGATTTCTGTAATTTCATTTTTCAAGGAAAAAGGAGTATAGTGTTAGGGAGGTTATTTTTTTTGAAGTCTGTTGAAGTATTAGATCTAAAAAAGCTGTAATAATAAAGCATAAAATTTTTCTCTCACCTTTTACATTGGTGTGCCTGCAAAAGAAAGAAGCTCATAATTTACACTTGTGTGAGAGGAAGCTCTGTTCTATTTCCTAAACTACCCTTCCCCCCACACCAAAACAATTGCACACAAAATAACCTTGTTTGTTGCAAGTAACATTTTAAGTGAAAAAAAAATCCTTTTGTGTTCTTCCTGACTCTTTTGGTGCTGTTTCTTTTCATTTCTGAAATTATTTGTGCTAAAAATGAAATTTTATAATTTTTAAGCTAAAAAGAAAAGGAGAAAATTAACCTAAGCAGGGACTAATTTAGACCAGCTAGTAGTCTGTGAGCCCTGACATTAGTTTGTAGATTCCTGCTTGACTTGGAGTCTCTGTAAGTTCTTCTCTAACTGTTCTCCTGTCTCTGTTTGTTCCATGCTAAGCAGATGGCCCAGAAATTAGCCAAAAGCAGAAAGAAGGTGCAGTACAAACTCCATCAGCTTGATGTTATGCTTGTTCTTTTGTTTTCTGGGAGGGTTTTTTCCTTTCTTTTTATTTTGTGTTTTTATTTTCTGCATCCAGCAAGGTTTCTTTCAGATTTATTTCTGAGCCTCCATGCAAGTTGACATATTTGGGAAATCAGTTGCCTGATTGGCCATTTTTTGTTGCTTATCATTAGCCATTTCATGTTAGAAAGAGAAGAAAGATTGGTTTTTTCAAATGGTTAGAGGCAGTACCCAAAATGTGTATTAAAGAATCAGGACTGACATGGCAGTGGTTTAAACTTTGTAAAATGATGGATAAAAATGAAGAGTGGGTTTTCTCCAGTTTTTAAACTTTATTTTTTTTTATTTTATCTTTCCATAAGAGTGCTTTGTTTGACTCACAGAGATGTCAAATTGCTGGATGCAAAAAAAAAAAAAAAAAAAGTTTTATGTCCATACATACAGTAATATACTGAGATTGACTCATCTTTGTAATAAGTTTTGTTTGTGGAGCTTTCAATTACCTTTTAACAAATGTACTTTTAAAAATTTTACAAATGTTTGCTTTCTATTAACAAAATATAACTTCTAAAGTGGGTAACTGCTTGAAAAGTACTGTGTACTACTACTGTCTGACTGTGAAGGTCTTCTTGCCAGAACAGCTCAAACAGTACCTCCTGTGGTACAGGTTTTTCCATTGGTCTTGGCAGCCACTGCTAGCCCAAATAGAAATTCCTCAGGCAGGAGATGCTGTTAGGCCTTTCTATGGCATGTATCAAAACCTTATTTGAAGTAGGAGTCATAGTGTGCAGAAAATGGTATAATCATACTGTGTTTCAAGAAGTCTTTATTATTTGTGTTGCAGTCAAGGTATAATTCTATTGAATCAGGAAAAAATAGCAGGCAAGCTTTTATAAGGTTACCTTTTTTTCAAACAATACCCAATTCACTGTCACATATATGATATAGTTTCCACATCTTTGTGTTGATCTTTTGCTTCTGCAGTCTAATACTCTATCCTGCATTGCTGTTCTGGTGACTGTGTCTTAGTGCACCCCTGTACGTGAACTAACATCATTATTAGTGAGTATGTTACCTAATGTGTTTGTTTGACTCTAATCCATTTACTTGCAGGCTCCAGAAGGTGAATCTCAACCCATGACTGAAGTGGACCTCTTCATTTCTACACAGAGAATAAAAGTACTGAATGCAGACACACAGGTATAGACATAGATACCTTTGTCAGTATTGTTGGAGTAGACTACTTCACAGAATAGATTTTCACCTACATCTTAAAATTTGTCTTTAAAATATGCTGGCTCTTGTATTCCCCTCTAGTCAGAAATCCATGGTCAAAAGCCACGTCATACAGTCAATTACTCTGGTGTAGAAATAATTAGAACTTGTAAGATAATTGCAGTCAGCTTATGTCTTCTGAGCCATGCTGCACCAAGTATTGAGTGTGCCCATTGTAGCCCAAAATGTTTAGCTGCAATAATTTGTTCATAGTCCTCTATACATACATGCCCAACATATGCAGGTTCTCCAGTTGAGGTCTTTATGTGCTTTTCCATAGGAAAAAAAAAAAAAACTATAAAACTTTCTCTTTGTTTTATTTTTGGAAAGTGAAAGTCTTGGTTTCTATTGGTATCTCCCCTCATGCATGACCGGTATTACAGACTTCACTTAGCAGAGTTCTTACAGCTATTTGTGTGTTTTGATAATACTAGATGTGCAATAAAAACTTAGTTGAAGCAGCTGCTTATGTTTTCTTATTCCCAGGAAACCATGATGGATCATCCCCTGCGGACCATTTCTTACATTGCTGATATAGGAAATATAGTTGTTTTGATGGCTCGTAGGCGAATGCCACGCTCCAACTCCCAGGATAATGTGGAAGCATCTCACCCCTCTCAGGACGGAAAGAGACAGTACAAAATGATTTGTCATGTCTTTGAGTCTGAGGATGTAAGCAATTACATTGTCTTGTAATTTTCTAGGAGTGAAAAAGTAAGCACATTTTGGTGGGCCCAGAGTCCGTTGTAAGTGGTCCTGTTTGCTTTTTAACTGCAACCAGTATTTCTTCCAAGCAGAGAAACTTGCCTGTCATTTATATGTTTGGACCTGACAAGTCACAGGAAATTGCTGTTTATAGAAATGCTTACTGTTGTAAAGTTTCTTGAGTACCTTTCAGTAACAGTGATAGGAGGGTCCAGTTGTTGGATGTTACAAATACCAGATCAAATTTTGCATAACAGAGGAAAAGTCTTTCACAGGTGCTTATTTTCTCGGGGAAATTCTAATCTCAGGTCTTGCATTGAGAATAAATCATTGATACATACAAGAAAGGTGATTTTTTGGTTTTTAGGAGGTTTGTGTTGGGGCTATAGTTGCTGTCATCATATGAAAAAGTCAGCAAAGAACGTTTGTAATTTCAGCAATCCCAAAATATGCTGAATAGAGGCACGAATGACTAAATTTTAATCTATGGCACAGTTAAGTTACTTTACACTGAACTAAGTTACTGTACACAGGACTTGATCTCCTGTATTCACAATCAATATGTATAACTTGCTGATTTTACGCACTTTTAAAAACTTTCAGTAATTCAAAAATAAAATCAAACTTTCCAGGTTGAAGTGGTTATGATATGTAGAATATAGATACATAGTTTTTAGGATCATAGTCAAGCTAGCCCTGATAATTTGGGAAATCAACATACTCAATGACAAGTAAATGAAAATATTTGTTCCTTATAATATACATATCTTCCAATCTACAGTGAACAGCAAGGACTTTGAGATGGACAGGTCGTCTTGAATAAGGAGCTGATTTTATGTAATGATTTTATTTTATGTAATCTGTGCCATTACATAAACCAGTGTCTGAATATATTATCCAGTTGCACAGGAATGTATACACATGACACACTGCTGAAGTTGAAAAGTAAGGACGAGCACTGATATAAGTAATCCTGGACCAAAATTGACAGAGTATAAAAATTATGGATTATTTCCACATAATAGCATGTAAACCTGTTTTAACAATCTGGTGTGAAATAGAGTAACCAGTGCATTTTTTGCTTAAAATCATTTGACATACTATCCACTTTGAGGCTGCTCTTCCTGTGTTTCTAGTCACAAGTTTGAACACTGCTTGCTTTTTTAATAGCCAGTTGAAAAATGGAAATCAAACTGTCAGGTGCCAGAGTCTGGGGCTTATTTTCCTTCACCATGGGGTAGTCTGACCCCTTGCATGATGCATACTTCCTGCATCTGTTTCTTAGGCTGCTATTGAGACTTTAGCTAGCTAAAATTTGAGCTTCCCCATCTTTGGTTTGTTTGGATCAGCCTGTATTTGTGTCATGTGTGATCCTCTCTCTGCCTGTAAATCCAATTGGCCTGTAAAATGTGTGTAGATCAAATAAAAGCATTGCTCATTGATGGGGAAAATATGCTGAGAAACTGCTGATTATATCAGTTCTCCTTAGTCACGCTCTTTAGCTCACAGGTTACTTGCAGAATGTCTCTCAGATACTGAAGTGACTAACAATCAGAATGGAAGCACTGTAGCACCTTGTTAGCAGCAAGGAAATGGTGGCTTCAAAGATTTTGTACCTCCAGTGAAGTAATACATTCTGTTTGTATTATAAAACTTGTATTTTCTTCTCCTGGAGAAGCTGGGTACTTTACAGAATCTACACAGTAAGTGAAACAGAAGCTGCAAGCCTGCCAGTGGGTGTTGGCCAGAACATGTCTCTGCTTGGATGAGTCTTTGTCTGAGGAAGACAGCATCAGATGTTCAACTGTATTTAGAGGTGTTCCTTTAAATCAGTTGAACCTTAGTGCTGTGTCCAAATGCCAGGTGTCTCAGTGTGAGCTGATCTCTTCCTGAAGGGAAGATACATGTGTATGAGTGTAAAGTCTACACTCTTTGCTTAGGTTACTGAGTTAATGGAGATGCAGTTTTCCTATTTTCTTGCTGTCTTGTTCCTGCTGTCAAAACTAGGTTGGTCTTAGCCTTGGTAGTACTCTACCAGTTTACATATTGGTCTTCTCAGCACCAGCAATCATGCTGTTCTCATCAGCAGGCTTAGTGCTAGCTTGAGCTGTTTAACATACAATACAATTTTTATTTCAGCAGTGGGAATCTTTTTATTAGGGACCAAACTGGACTTTATGGCCATCAAACAGTATAAAAGTACACCTGACAGCATTCATTCATTACCAACACTCTGCCAGGCCTCTACTGTGTCAGCTGTGGACCTCTCCATTTCCCTTCCCTGCCTTTGTTGTGGCTGTCCCAGTCTGGGGTTTCTCCTTTGCCCCAAGATCACCCCAGAGGGACATGAAGTGGTTCAAACCCTGGTTCTCTCAGAAGCAGCCGAAGAGAGATTGCCTGAGACAGTTTTCTCTTGTTCCAAGGATTGTTTATTATTTCTTATCTCAGGGATTTTCTGCCTGGCCAGCAGGGTCTGCTCAGCCTGGCATCCATGGTGGAATCTGCCTGGTGAAGGCAGGGCTTATTTTATATAGTTTGTACTACATATTACATGTTTACAAAATTTTCCCAATACAGTACAATTTTATTAAATGGTCCAGCCCTGACTCCATCCAATCTAAAAGTGCCAACGTGTCACCCAACATGGATGACATGGAGAAGAAGGAGGAAAAGGTGTCCACCCCCCAAATTCTCCATCTTGGCCACGTGTCCCTTATCATAAACATTCCAAAAAACCTATTTATATACATTCTAACAATCTAATTTACACTTCACTAATTTTGGTGACCTGTTTCCATTCTCTTTGTGCTGACAACTTCCCCCAGGGGTTAGAATTCAGCACCTGTGACACCAGGGTCTCACTCAGGAGTCTTTGAGACCCTTGCCAGGGGAGTTTTGAGATCCCCAAGGAGGCCAGGGGTATGCCCTGGGCTCCCACAGTGGCCAGCACTGTGTTTCAGTGCACATCACAGCCACCTCCTGTGCACTACACAGCACTCACTGCATGAGTTGCTCCACAGCAGTGCTCTGCACCATGCTGTGCTTTCCTCTCCTGCCTATTATTTGCCTAACCATAAATACTTTGTTAAAGGCAGATCTCCCTCTGGCCTTGCTTGGCACACAGAGCTTTCCCCACATCTGGCTGCTGCCCATTTTCTCTCCCACAGCTGCAGCAGTAAAACTGCTCTCAGTGGGAGCAATGCAGTGTAGTGAGTGGTGCATTTGGTGGCTTTGGATGCAGATCAGACTGTGGGAAGCTGCAGGTGCAAGAGAGTGCCTACGAAGGACAGAAGTAGTAGGAAAGGGGCAGACAACTGGCAAGATTGTGTGATTGAAGGAGGGAAATGAGTGTAGAGCATAGAGGCTGAAGATGGTAGCAGGGTGAAGAAGGAGATGCATGTGACCATTTGCAATTACTTCAAGGGCTTCCTTTGGTCACTAGTTGCTGCTTTTTTCTTTTTTGTCTGAGGCTGAGGTAGGAGTAGTCACTATCAGTGTTCTAAAGGATGGTAAGAAAAATTTGGAATACACTTTTAAATGTGGTTGTGTGTTCCCTAGTACACATTTTCATTTTCAGTGCTGGCTTGTCAGAGAATGACATTGCCTCTGCCAAAAGAGAGAGCCATTTAGGAGCAGCATGTGTGGGAGGAATTGTATATGCATGCCACAGTCACTGCAGTGGCTCTACCTTTACACTTTTATTATCATTTCTTACCTCTGAAAGGATGTCTTTCTCATATTTGTATTTTATAATTGCTTACTGAATTAAATTCATGGCAGAGATGAATGTGTTCGTATTTGGTGGGTCTCTAAAATTAATTTGTAAGGCACAAATATTTTTTAGACCGTATTGCAGTAACTTGTTCTTCATCGACTTGGTGATCCATTTTAAAGCGTGATTGTAGCAGAAAGTGTCAGTGGACATGATCATCAGAATGTTTAACATTTTTCTTTTTTCTTTTCCCTTCTCTGGTAACTGCCACAGGCACAGCTGATTGCACAGTCCATAGGTCAAGCATTTAGTGTGGCCTATCAAGAATTTCTGAGAGCAAATGGAATCAACCCAGAAGACCTTAGCCAGAAGGAATACAGTGACTTGCTTAATACCCAGGATATGTACAATGATGATCTGATTCACTTCTCCAAATCTGAAAATTGCAAAGATGTATGTTCTTTTTTTTTTTTTCCCCCCTACAAGTATTCAGCTGCTCTTTACCAGTTGCAGGCCTATATTGGCAGAAATTAATAAACCATTAATACTTCCTATGAATTATCTCAGTTGGTCTAGAATATCCCCCCTAATAGGACACCCTGTCATCACTGTTTCAAAGGCAAGCAGTGAACCCCGAATTTATCCTCAGTCAACTGACTTACCATCTGTTTCTCTTATTTTTACCAAATAATTCTCAGACATATTTGAAAATGTACTTAAAGCAGATTAACAGATGAATACAGTTTTTAAAATTATGGTAAACAACATAAAATTTATAGAAGCACTGATGTTTATGAACATGACTGATTCCAGGTTTTAAATAGCTGAAAACTTTGCAACTTGCTTAATAAAAATGAACCAGTGTGAAGCTGGAGCACATACATAACGTTTTTCCAATGCAAAGTTGTAAACTCTTGCAATCTCTTCTTACTTGGCTTTGTCCACCAAAGCCCATGGCACCTATGTTTCTTTCATTGTGATTTCTTCTGCTCATATACAGAAATTACTTCTGAGGGGTATTTTGTATCATTTAATGTTTGAATACGAATGAAAGGTAGTAAAACATGTACCTTGTCTTGTTCTCCCTTTGAATTAAGAAGGCAGGTTGCAAATGAAGAGGGGTGTATTTGTTGGTTTTGTGAATATTTGAGGGGGATGATATTAGATCCATGGGTGCGAAAGAAACTTTTTTTTAACACTTTTTCTTACTATACAGGTTTACATTGAAAAGCAAAAGGGAGAAATCCTAGGTGTGGTGATTGTGGAGTCTGGCTGGGGATCCATTTTGCCTACAGTTATCATAGCCAACATGATGCATGGAGGGCCGGCAGAGAAGTCTGGGAAGCTGAACATAGGGGACCAGATCATGTCAATCAATGGGACCAGCTTGGTTGGTTTACCACTCTCAACGTGTCAGAGCATTATAAAGGTAGGGAAAATGTTTCTGGAAGCTACACATTTTAAAACAATGACATAACTGAAGAGCATAAAGTATAAGACTCTAAAGTAAGTTCTTTCCGAACTTTTGCATAGCACTTTCCATTTCACGATCTTAAAGAACAGTATGAATTATGCCACACCCATTTTCTGACTCCACACAGGACCACAGAATGGGTAAAGTTGGGATGCCTGGAAGTAGTCTAATCCAACCTCCCTGCTCCAGCAGGTTTGCCTAGGGCATTTTACTCAAGATTGTGTACTGATGCCTTTTGAGTATCTCCAGAGAAGGGGACTCCAAAACTTCTCTGAAAATCTGTTCCTATGCTCAGTCTTCCTCACAGGAGAGAAATTGTTCCTCATGTTCAGGTGGAACTTCCTGTATTCCAGTGTTGGCCCTTTGCCTTTCATTCTATTGCTCAGCACCACTAAAAAGAGCCTGACTGTATCCTCTTGACATTCTCCCCTCAGATACTTTTACACATTTATGAGGTCTCCTCTCAGTTGTCTGTTATGAATGCTGAACAGGCCCAGCTCCCTCAGCCTTTCACAGAACTGTGGCATTTCTGGGGTTGGAAAGGACCCCTGAGTTCATTGGCTCCAACTATCAACCTTTACTTCCTAAATGGAGTACTCTAGTTCCCCTAATGATAGCCCTGAACAGGACCTGCTTCTTCCAGGAGCCCCATGTCCCTGCAGTGCTGAGGAGCCCAGTGCTCCAGACATGCCTCACCAGGGCTCAGCAGAGGGGCAGGATCAGCTCTCTGGAGCTGCTGGCAGTGCTCCTCCTGATGTACCCTAGGATAGCATCAGCTTTCTTGGCTACAAGAGCACAGCTTGTGCTGGGGCCTGGGGTTATTTCTCCCCAGGTGAAGATCCTGCATTTGCCCGTGTTGAATGTCTGAAGATTCCTTTCTGCACGTCCCTCCTGCTTGTCAGGGTAATCCTTCTGAAGGGTTGCACAGCACCTGGGTATCAGCCACTCCTCCCAGCTTTTGTGCCATTGTGAGCTTGCTCAGGAGGCACTGCATCTCTGATACAAAGAGAAGTACTGAGGTTGGGCCCAGTGTTGAGCCTTGGGGGACACTGCTAGATACAGGCATCCAAATAGAACTGTGCCACAGATCCCAACCCTCTGAGCTCTGCCATTCAGCCAGTTCTCAGTCTACCTCATCACCCGCTTCCTGAGCTTGGCTATGAGGTTATCTTGAGAGACAGCATCCAAAGCCTTGATGAAGTTCGTATTGACAACATCCAGTGCCATTCCAGAGTGCTGTGCTATTTACTTGTGTACTAGGATTCTATGCACAAGTTCACAAGGGAGTATTTTGTGCAGAAGGAAAATATTACCAGATACACACTAAAAATTTTATATAACAAGTGGAGGCACGGGTGCCTAGTATTGTCATAGGCCTTACTAGCTGTCAAATACCTCTTAGTATTTGGATGAAATAGAGTAGATGCTTTTGTGTTTATTTGTTTATACCTATTTTTAAAGCTTTAAAACTTTGGCTTAAAGTCTTACCCTCAGTGGCATCTTTGTCCAAGTTATTTGAAAGTGCTTCTCTTACTTGATGCTTCTCTTCATTTGCATGAATGGGATATTTTAATTGGAAGAGCTTTCTTCTAGCTTTTAGGAAATGGTGCGACAGTTCATAGCTTGTTAGACTTACTCATTTAGGCTACTTTTTGGTAACAAGTTGTATTATGTAATTTTTTTCTTTCACTTTGTATTTTTTTTAATAAATTTGCCATATACAAGGTAAATTTGCCAAGTTAAAAAAAGTGCATAGTCTTTTTTTTTTTTTCTTCATGGATTATCTCTTAACTAAGATATTTGTTATAAAGACTTCCAAAAATATTAATTTTGAGTTATGATAAGTAATAGTTGACCAAGCCAGTCATTTTAGATTCAGTGAGTAGAAACGATAGCCTGTGTGACATACTGAAAATATGACAAAAACAATCTTAAACTGTAAAGAAAGGAATAATAATAAAAAAATCACATTAAAGGTCTTTGTGCCAACATCATCGAAAGAAATCTCCCTGCAAATTTAGGCTCTTTTTGTGATTGTTTCCTATCCCACTTAATTTTTATTTCTAAAGCTGTGATAAGTTATACTTCCCTTATTCAGATGGGATTTTGTTTTGCTCATCAGTACTTTCTCAATACAGAAGCAACCAGATTTGCTGTTTCCAGGTCCTGCAGGCCTTTCTCTTCTTCTCTGGTACTTACTGCCAGTCTTTTTTTTTTTTTTTTTTTTAATGTTTCCAAAGAGAAGATAATCTGTCTGTTTGCAGATCTTCATAACCACACATCTGGAGTTATTCATGTAGCACTTTTGGAAACAAGCATGTATATGGATGATCTATGTGCAGATCATTAAATGTGGTAGAATTATCCCAGATTTCTGATTTCCTTAGCGTGCTGGAAGCATGCCTATGAAAAGATAATATTATGTGGATAAACATATGTCACAATCACTTCAAACAAGATAATTCAGTATTATGGATGTAATCTCTGCTCCTAATTTACCATAAACCAATTGCAAACTGACAGAGCTTGGAAGAAGCTTTCCATGTGTTGTGGCTATTCCTTAATAGGATTATTCTACTTCTGTCTTTTTCAGAAGCATCTGTTGCTGGCTACTATCAGAACTACACTCAGGAACTAGATAAACAAAGAAATGCAGTCAAAATATGCAATTTTTTTGTTTCTGATCAGTTTATGTTACCAGTCTGTATACTACTGAAGATTAGCCGCTTCTGATATATATGCACTTTCTTTAAAATTAAAATAATTTTTGTTAGGCACCATGTTATTTTTTTTTTCCCCAAAGAATGCATGTAAGTAATTTGGACATTCATCAGGGATGTAAGAGCATTATGATATCAAGTCTGTTCTGGGCATGCACTCTGAGTGAATTCAGATGACTGAAGTTAGACACTTAAATTCCTCATAGAAATGGCCATCTCCATACTCTGCATAGCTCCTGCCTTTCAAGATTAGAACACTGAGGCAAAAGCTCTTTAGACTTTTCCATAAACATCATGCCCACAGCGTAGTTCAGGTTGAGAGGTCCCTGTCATCTACAGTGTGTGGTGTTGTCAAGACCTACCTATAGAAGAAAGTGAATGGCCCTTGAGCATGTGAGGTGCACTGCTGATTCCTCACCAGAGTAGAGGAGTCCATAGTCATGGAAGAGGTGAAGTTCAGACCTCCCTTCTCCTGGGTGTGAAGTACAGGCTGTTCTCACAGCCAGGAGCTTTCTCATTTTGTGTTCAGACACCTGTTGTCCTGCAGCCACTTTCAAACATGAGCCAAGCTGAGCTCAGCACTCTGTGCCAGTGAGGGCAGCTGCTTGCACCTAATGTTGCTTGCATCCAGTTTAAGTCACCGACAAGAAAACAGACTTCAAGATAGTTCATCATGCCAGGATGCTGGTTTAGTTACTCAAGTCACTGCTGAATCTGAAGCTCAACAGAATCAGCAGCAGTAAACTGTATGTAGATACTTCAGTGTATTACCTTAGCTACAATAGGAACTACTTTCCAGAGTTAATTGTTGGAAGTCAGTGTCTGATACCTTGATTGCAGTGAGACCTAGATTTCAACTGCACTTATGAAAGGAATTCAGAAGCAGATACTGCAATTGGCAGGTTTTTAATTAAGCCAGCTGAAAGTTGCTGTATTTTTTAGAAAGCATTTTGTTCTTTATGTGGATTTTATTTATGTATGGATTTATGGCTAATATTTTGTGTGACTTAAGCATTTAAAAAATCACTCATAATAATTTCCAAGAGCTCTGAGTACTTGGAGTTGTACAAGGGGTCAGATTGTGTGTATTGTGGTTTATTACATTTTTGTTTTCACAGATCCATATGAGCACAATCTCTGAGTCTGACAGTCACTCCTGGTCTAGACCAGCATTTTGATACAAAGTAGAGTAGGTTCTTAAGGCTGTACCCACTAAAATTTAAATAACTCCAAGACTAGATACTCCACTGCCTCTCTGGGTGATACATGTTTTACCACTCTGACAGTAAAAATATTTTTTTTCATTCAATTTTCTTCTAGTAGCAAGGAGTTTATGATGAATGTGATATTGCTCAGTTGGAAGGGAGGAAAAGTACTTGGAATGTATCAAGCTCTGTCTTGGGGTAGATGATGAGTGATAGTTTGTAGGTTAGGATAAAAGGGCAGACTGCTAAGGGTGACACTAGTGGGTATGTGCTACAGGATGCCTGATCAAGGGGTGCATGAGGCCTTCTACAGACAGCTCAAAGCAGCCTCCAAGTCACAGACCCTGGTTCCTGTGGGGGACTTCACTCTGACATCTTCTGGAGAAGCTGCTCAGCAAAGCAATCCAGGAGGTTTCTGCAAAGCACTGGGACCATCTTCCTGTCACAGATGGTGGAGGATCCCACAAGAAGTGGGTGTGCTACTTGACCTCATCCAACCAACAGGAAAGGGCTTGTTGGAGATGTGGGGATTGGGGCCAGCTTGTGAGCAAGTAAGATTATAACCATGGGCTTCAAGAGAGTTTATTTTAGCCTCTCTAGGGATGACACAATCCCATGGGAAGAGGACCTGCAGGGAAGGTTGATATTCAGGGATCACTTCCTCCAGGCTGAAGGATAATACATCCCAGTGAGCAAGAAGTCAGAGAAGGGGTCAAGAGACCTGCATGGATGAATGGAGAACTTCTCTCATTACTCAAGCATAAACAGGAAATACACAGGAGATGGAAGCAGGGTCAGGCCTCTTGGAATTAATACAGAGGTTGTAGAGTAAGGAGAGATGAGACAAGGAAGGCCAAGGCCCAATTGGAGTTAAATCTAACCAAGCATGTCAAGATGGACTTCTTCAAATACATCAACCACAAAAGGAAAACAAAGGATAACGTGGACCTGTTACTAAATGAAGGGGGAGCCCTGGTGACAGGGGACACAGACAAGGCAGAGTTACTGAACACTGCCTTTGGATTGGCGTTCAGTGTCAAGACCAGCCCTCAGGAATCTCTGACCCAGGAAATCAGGGTAAAGGAATGTTGATAGGAATATTTTCTCTTGGTCAAAGAGAATTGGGATAGAGAGCACCTTTGGAAAACACAAAATCTGTACATCCATGGGCCCTGATACAATGCATCCATGAGTGCTGAGAGAGCTGGCAGACACCACTATAAGGGTCCTGGCAATCTGGGGACTTGCTTGAGGACTGGAGAAAAGCAAATGCCCTGGTCTTCAGAAAGGGTGAGAAAGAGAACCAGAAAACTACAGAACTACTGTCCAGTCAGCCTCACCTTAATTCCTGGGAAAGTGATGGGACACCTCATTCTGGAGGCCATCTCTGTCCACGTGGATGACAGTAAGGTCATCAGCAATAGTCAGCATGGATTCAGCATGAAGGTAGATCCTGCCTGATTAAACTAAATTCCTTCTACGGAAGAACAGCTAGCTGGATGGGTGAGGGGAGAGCAGGGGATGTTTTTTGCAAGATATTTGACACTGTCTCTCAGAACATCCTCAAGGAGTGTGAACCGGGGTAGTGGGCAATGAGGTGGATAGAGAATTGGCTGAATGGCAGATCCCAGAGGGTCATAATCAGTGGCACAGGGTCAGGTTGGAGACTTCTAGGTAGCTGTGTCCCTCAGGATTCAATGTTGGTGCAGGATTTTTTAAGTTATTCATCAGTGTCTTAAATAAAGGGGCAGATGCCTCCTCAGCAAGTTCACTGATGTCTCAAGCTGGGAGGAGTGGCAGACACCCAAGTGCTGTGCAGCCCTTCAGAGTGTCTCAGCAGGCAGGAGTCATGGGCAGAGAGGAACCTTCTGACATTCAGCAAGGGAAATGCAGGATCCTGCACCTGGGGAGGAACCACCCCGTGCACCAGCACAGGCTGGGGGTGACCTGCTGGAGAGCAGCTCTGTGGAGAAGGACCTGGGGATCCTGGTGGACAGCAAGCTGTCCATGAGCCAGCAGTGTGCCCTGGTGGCCAAGAGGGCCAGTGGTGCCCTGGGGTGCATCAGGAGGAGCACTGCCAGCACTCCAGGGAGTGATCCTGCCCCTCAGCCCTGGGGAGGCACAGCTGGAGTGCTGTGTCCAGCTCTGGAATCCTCAGCACTGCAGGGACATGGAGCTCCTGGAATGGGTCCAGGGGAGGGCTGATAAAGGGACCAGAGCATCTCTCTCATGAGGAAAGGCTGAGGGAATTGTTCAGTCTCAAGAAGAGAGAACTGAGAGGGGATCTCATCAATGGCTGTAAGTAGCTGAAGGGAGGGTGCCAAGAGGAGGGAGCCAGGCTCTGCTTGGTGGTGCTGAGCAGCAGGACAGAGACAATGGGCAGAAATTGCTGCACAGGAATTCCATGAGAACATAAAGGGATAATTTGTGTAGGTGACTGTGCAGTGGAACAGATTGCCCAGGGGGGCTGTGGAGCCTCCCTCACTGCTGATATTCAGGAACCATCTGGACACAGTCCTGTGCCATGTGCTCTGGGATGACCCAGCTTGAGCAGGGAGGTTGGGCCAGATGACCCTCTGTGCTCCCTTCCAACCTTACCCATCTTGTGATTCTATGAATAATGGAAATTTTTAGCACTGCTTATACAAAGATGATACAAGGAGAACCTGCTATTTGCTTAACAGAATTTAGTGCATTTCATTAGGGATGCAACCATTTTGTAACTTAGTTACTTAATGTAGAAGTAATTGACTTTTTTTGTGAGCTGCATAGACCTGTTTAATATTCCTTTTATGCATTATTTCAAATGAAGAAACTGCCAACAGGAATCTAGTTTTCCTAGAAGAACTGTGCCAGATTTTTGGCAAGAAAAACTTGATGTTATATCACTCATCTCACTGAATATTTTGATGCTTTTGTCTGGCATTCAGTGATCAGATTCTGGTACAATGCATACAAAGATCTATTTGTTCAAGGCTGCTCCCATGTCATTGTTCTAACATCTTTTTTTCTTCTGCTCATGTTACATGTTTAACTCTCAATTTGTTGGTTTTTTTCAGGGTTTGAAAAACCAGGCCCGGGTTAAACTGAACATAGTTAGATGTCCTCCAGTTACCACAGTCTTGATCAGAAGACCAGACCTCAGATATCAGTTGGGCTTCAGTGTGCAGAATGGGATTGTAAGTAGCTTCCACAGTTTCTGATGAAGCTTTATCATACATGAAACTTCCTCTCCATTTGTGGGTAAGTTTCAGTGTGAGAGGAGGGAAGCTGTCATTTATTCCCATACTGCAAGCAGGATTTTGCATTTATTAAGTCTGAGATACAAAAGTTGTGTTAATAAGAACTATTTTTTTTTTCTTTGATTCTACTTCACAACTTTAACGTCAGCCAGAGGAATAAAAAAGTTGTTTCAGCTTAACAAAACAAAGATGTGTGGAGGAGTCTGCTTTCAGCATACGTCATACATGTCCTTAACCAAGCCATTGCATGAAGAAGAAGCTCATTCTTGGTCTTTTTTGTTGTAAGGCATCTGCTTAATGAACATAGTTAAATTTAGATCCTTCATACACTCCTACATTTCCACAGGACATGTAATGTACAATACAAACAGCTTTTTCTGACAGTTCTGCTCTTGGAAGATAATATCCATTGCCTACTTGGGTCAGCGCTTGATTGCATCTTAGAATTTGTGTTCCAAATCTGTTTTTAAGTGTTGATTCATATCTTGCAGGCAAAAAATGGGTAATCAAAAGTCTCTGTTCCTTATGCAGCCCATGATAATTTTTGTCCTGTCCCTTCCAGATCTGTAGCCTTATGAGAGGAGGCATAGCAGAGCGAGGAGGTGTGCGTGTTGGCCATCGGATCATTGAAATCAATGGGCAGAGCGTTGTAGCAACACCCCATGAGAAAATTGTTCACATCCTCTCAAATGCTGTTGGTGAGGTAAGAATCAGCAATGTGTCTAGGCAGTATAGCACATTTCATTGCTGTTACCAGTAACGAGCAGTGTCCTTCAAGGGACTGGGACTGGGACCAGCACTCTGTCTGTCCTGTCTTCATTGGTGAATAGTGGGATTGAGTTGCACTCTCAGCAGGTTTGAAGGTGGTGCTTAAGGATCAAGATCAGTGGTGCTTAAGGAAAGGGATGCCATTGGAGGGACCTGAACAGGCTATAAAAGTTGCCCATGTAATCGGTGTGAAATTCAACAAGACCAAGTGCAAGGTCCTGCATCTGGGTCTGGGTAGTGTCTCAACAGAGACTGGGGCTGAAGGGGTTGAGAAGAGCCCTGAAAAGAGGAACTTGGTGGAAGGAAAGTTGGACACAAGCCCAGAATGGGCACCTGCAGCCCTAAAAGCCAGCTATATCCTGGGCTGCATCAACAATAGCGTGGCCAACAGGGGGGTGATTTTCCCTCTGTATTCTGCTTTTGTGAGTTCTGTGTGCAATTCTGGGGCCCTCAGCATAAATGTCCAAGTTTAGGACAAATTTTCAAAACATAACCCATAACAATAAACAAGGCATGCACCTGGTTGAGCAGATACAGTTGAAGGCCACAAAAAGGGTCAAACCTCTCCTGTGAGAAAAAGCTGAGAGAGGTTTGGTTGTTGAGCCTGAATAAGGCTCCAAGGAGACCTAGCAGCAGCCTTTCAATGTATGAAGGGGCTTCTAAGAAAAGTGGAGAGAGATTTTTACCAGGATCTCCAGTGCTGAACAATAGGCAATAGTTTTAAACTGAAAGAGGGTAGGTTTAGATTGGGTATAGCAAGAAATCTTTCACTGTAAGGTTGGTGAGCCACTGGAGTTGCCCGGAGAAACTGTGGATCCTCATCCCTGGAAGTGTTCAAGGCCAGGTTGGATCTGAGCAACCTGTTCCAGTGAAAAATGTTGATATCTACAACAGGGCAATTTGGACTACATGATCTTGAAAGGTCCCTTCCAATTCAGACTGTTCCATAATTCTGGGGTTCTACCTCTGTTGCTAATCAAATCCAAAAAGCTGAGGTGAGAGCAAGCCTCCACACCATTTTGCCCCATAGTTATGTGCTTTAGAAGAACTGTACGTTGAAAATATGATCAATACTGAACATATTGTTTCATAAAATTATCTCCTGCAATACTTTAATAAGGGTACGAAAACTCTCAAGTTTTTCCTTTTTTTCTGCCTTTTATGACCTTATTCACGTGAGGTATGCATGTTTAGGAGCATCAATTAACTTGACTTATTTCCTCTAGATCCATATGAAGACTATGCCAGCTGCCATGTACAGACTGTTGACTGCACAAGAGCAACCAGTTTACATCTGAAGCTGACACCTCACTGCCACAGTGTGCATGGAAGATGTTTTTCCTCATTAGTGCTTGTCTCTCTAGTGCTGCATTTCTGTGTCTGCAAAGACATTTCTTTTCATCTCCCCCCTTCTTAGACACAAATATGCTGTTGCTCACTTCTTCATCCCTTTTTCCTCTTCTTCCCACCATTTTCCTGCATTTTGGTAAGGGGCAAGATGTATCTCTGGAACTATTTTGGTTACATCTTTTTACAAGTGAAACTTCATACAGCTCCACATGCAAAACAGGAAAATAACAGCAGCATAGGTTGCAGCATAGGTTACAGCAGTATTCACAGATGGCTCTATTTCATGCTATATAATCAGTTTTATTTGTGTGGCTGTAATTTTACAAACTGAGTAAATTAAATCTTGCTGAATGAAAGATGACTTTACCAAACAGATAGAAGTATAGGGTAAAAGTGTTCTCTTGGATAGCCTGCCTGTGACTTTGCTTTTCTTGCCTAATTTCCCACAGGCACCAAGCTCAGTACTAAAGGTTTGTGTCCATGGGGAAAGTAGAATACCAAAAGGATTGTTTTGCCCTCAGGAAAAATTGCCTGCTTCTGAAGACTCAGTAATGCTGCTGTTGTAAAATGAATTGTCCAAATACACACCTTTTAATTCCCCTCTGTCATCAGTTCTTCATCATGGTAGGACTCCAAAAGATATTGCATAAGTTCCCGAAACATGTTATTCTTGCATTATTTATGCTAAGAAATTTGGGAGGCATTTTTTACAGCTGCCTCCCCCTCTCTGCCCCCAGGTTTCTATCTCCTGGTTTTCTTCTGCTTTGTCTTTTATAGTCCCTTCTTTATTTTAGATGTTAAAGAAGTGGGGGGTAGGATCTTTAAATATTCACAAGAAATATAATGAGGGGATCTGCTGAATAGCTACACTTTTTCTAGGCTCTTAATTCCAATTTTGGTGCACATAGCCGTGTGTGCCAGTGTATATAGACATTTTTAAAATTGTGCTTCCTATTTATGAAGTTTGAATATAAGAGATCTGCAGACTATTCTAAGTAATTTTGTTCTCTGAGCCAGTCTTAACATATATTTTTGTCCAAAGACTTGTCTAATTTTATTGACTTCCTGTTTAGTTCATTATATAGGTAACAGTGGAAAGGATGAGGCAGGAATAAACTTATTTATTTTGTTATATAATTTAGCTTGTGATTTTTTTCCCATATGTATGGCACTTACAAGAGATATGTGTGTACTATATGCACTTGTATGAAGATGATTAACTGTAGGGATGTATGAAATCTTGTATTTGATTAGCCTCTAAGTTGCATGCTAGAGACAAAAGGGGAAAAGGGGGCTGGGTTGGGTTCTTTGGCTTTTTTAAGAGGGTTCAAAATAAAAAAGCAGCAGTGTCTTTTCTTCCTAGTGAGAGAATTCTACATTCTCTGTAGTTACTTTTTTTCAGGACTGTATGCAGGTGTTTATACTGAGGTTGAACCATGCGTTTAATCCAGGCTAGTATGTTGATTTATTTTAAAGAAACAGTTTGTGCTGTGTTTAGCTGTGATGGAAAGGCTCAGTGAGATGAAAAGAAGAGCAGACAACACACAGCCACATGCCACTTCTGCTTTGCAAATGCGGTGTTGTTCACTTGTTTCTCACTTGTTGTGACGTGAGCTGTGCAATGTAAGCGTTGCTTGCAGTCCAGTGGTGATCCTAGACATTGCTATGGGGATTCATGGAAGTGGGTGTGTGCATGTGCACTTATTGCAAACACTGCTGAGAACCACTGAGCACTCTTGTCAGGGGTCCATTTTTTGGCTTTCTAAAACCATGGATAACCTCCATCTGATGAGAGTTAGAGGATAAACTGTATTTCCGTGGGAAGCAGATATTTAAGGAACATATTGAAGTGGTGCATAAACTGTTGTTGTAAGGGGATATGTTTTAGTGTTGAAATTAATGTACAATAACTTGGTTTTACTGCATTTCTTGTTGTTATATAATTTAATCCAAGGCTCCAGAATAGCAGATTGCACAAGAGAATGGTGTTAGTATTCCAGGTTAGTACTTAACTCTGCTGCCTCACTGCAACAAGATAATTAATGGCTTGTGAGTATATTGTTTAACTGTAGACATATGGTTTATGGTAATTTGAACCTTTTTTTCTAGAACTTTCCATATATATAGTAATAAATGTAAATATGATATATAACCATGTACAATTTAGAAGATTATATACAGTGCAGCCTTTCCATACATTGCCTGAGGAAACTTAGTGAACTCTTAAAGACACAGTCATCATGCTCCTGGTTCCTGCTGTGTGTATACCCTCCACTTCACTTGTTTCTGTGGTTCTGTCTAGCTCATGTGGTGAAGTCTTTAGCTCACTTCACTGGGAAATTATGAAGATACGAACATGCAAATGTATTTGGAGAAGAAACAACTGTTTCTTTGGAAATCTAGCAGCCAGGAGTTTGTGAAGTTACTGTTCATCCTAAACAGGCACTTAACATTAATCAAATGAATGCTTGCAGGACCAGAGTTTAGCAAAAAAAATTTCATTTTTTCAGTTATAGTATATGCATAAGATTTCTAAACTGAGAGGTCCATAGAGTGTGCACATTTCTGAGAACAGTCTTATAAGCAATCCCACTGTACTCTGTAAACAGAAAGAGTTTCAAGAAAATGGAACTCCAAAGGGAAAGCTGGCTGTTCTCTAGACTGTTGCAGCAGTTTGATAGATCAGATATGGGGATTTTTAACAGATGCAAAGGAACATTCCTTCAAAGGTTTACATTCCTTCTTCAGTGACAGACCTGAATTATTTTTCTTTCATCCTTGCTGCTTCATACAGTCTAATTAACTCTTCAGTGTTTACATTAAGGATGAAATATCCCTTGTATTTTTTATTTTTGGGAAATTTCACCTTTGTTTTGAATCTTGTTTTGAGTCTCAGTTTGGATTTCCAAGTTTGCTCGTTTTCCTTCTTTTCTAAAAGAAATGTATTTCTCAAGACAGCGACATGGTTGAGATCTCCTGTATATATTTAGCTCAGTACCTAGACTATGAAGTTGTACTTTTGTTCTGTAAAGAGGATGAATAGAAATTATTGTAAAGCGTTGGAAAAAGCATAGTATCGTATTTGTAACAATATTGTTCTTTGTAAACATTTAATGATCTCTATATATAAATATAAATATATATATAAATATATGTGAGCCTGGAATGTTGATATTGCACATCTACTGAATGTAATTACTCTGATGTTTTTCTGCCACAGGTCTCTGACCTCTCTAATGAAGCTGTGCTGGTTTGATTTGGGGGAGAGACAGAAGGGGAGAAGAGTGAGATTTTTGCTTTGGATGGGACAGGGTAGGGGATTTCTGGCCAGTTATTTTGTTGTGATGTATTTACTGTGCTACATTCCTTTATTTAACAGAACGCTAATGTCTGTAAGATTTGCAACAATAAACTACAAAACAAAAATACCTCAGACAAGGCTGAGAATTTGCTCATACTGACGTAGAGGCTGACTTGACAATGCTCAATGCATACATCATTAGTAGGTGTCTGAACTTCTTTTTTGCCACTTAGTCTGGAGTAATTCTATCTGTGTTTCTGCAGGCGTGAAGCAATGCTGTTACCTTTATTTTTAAGACAGCATTATTTTCAGGCAACACATGACACTAGTCCCCCTAAAGAAAGCTGATTCCTAATCTAAATCCCAGTTTTTACTGTTTGACATGCCACTGTTGTTGTGACAGAAGTACTATTTCATTTACTGAATAACTTTAAATAGGAATTTTTCATAAGCGGGATTTCGATAAAAATTCTTCACACAGTAATTTCTGAGTTCAACATTTTCCTTCAAATGTCATCAGCATGGTTTATTATTAAACACCTAACACTAGCTGAATAAATAAAAAGTAGAATTGGAATATGTCTGTTCCTAGAATTAATCGTGGAACTGCCTGTGCTAAGGTTAAAAATATTTGTATGAGAGATTATGAAAAATATGATTATATTTGAAAGTCAACCAAAAAAGAAGTCATCAAAGGAATGTTTCCTCTGATGAGACTTCATAGAATTTTCTGTGCCTCACAGGGTGTCATGAGTACTTTGAAACCACAGAAATGAAAATATATGCCACAGCTCATTCAGAAGAAAACTAAACATGGGCGTTCAGCCACTTAGTGGCTGTTCATAACATGAAATATAAATACCATCAACATGAGAGAATGAAGTATTTCACCTTACTTGCTTAAATGGTCCTTGATAAAGGGTGCATTTGACAGGCTGACCTTGCCTTCTGCACTTCCCTGTGTACCACCCACCATCCTCCTGCTCTTACCATTAACTGCACATACTAATTTCTGTGTTACAAACTCTTCTGCATTTCAGTAGACAAACATAAACTCTTATTTCAGCAGTACACACAGAAGTTTCAGATCTGCTGTATTCACAGGGGACATGTTTCTTCCCCTCTCCTTCAGTGTTTCAGTTGTTTGGCTCCACACAGAGCACAAGCAGACCCCACCCCACTTCCAGCACCCTGTGGTGCCTTGCAGGCTGAAGAGATGATGCTGGTGACCTGTGTGGGCTGACAGTGTGTCAGGGCTGGAGCTGTAACTTAAATGTTCAGTGTAGAAGCATGTGGAGCAATCCTGACCTACGGTTGGGGTACATGAAGAGTTTGTGATCCAGCTGTGCCTCTCACCTGAGTAGAGCCAGGCCTATGCTGTGCTTTGTGCCCTTGAACAGATGAGCCTCCAGCGATGTCCCCTGGCTACATAATAAATTTAGATGGTTGATGATAAGAAGGGAGCTTGCAGGCAGCCCCAGTTTAAGTAATGGCATTTACCATTTACTCAAAATGGTAAATACCACCCAGCAGTATGTGTGTCCCTGCCTTTGTCTAGAATTGTAGCAATAAGGTCCCATGTGAACAGCCCTTTTGTTTGACAATATAAGTGATTATTTAAATAGAGTTGTTGTCTAAGAAAATTTTTAATTACTCCAAATGACCTAAATGGGGTAAAATGGATGGGATCTGCATGACTTGTGACCTGCTTGATGCTCCACAATCTGGGCTTCCCAGCACCTGAAGGAATATAAAATTAGTTATACTAGCTTTTTTGTTCATAGCACCTGCTGTAATAAACAGCATTTAAAACGAGGCTATACAGAGAGTGCTTTTCTTCCTGGGACAGCAACAAGCCAGCACCACCTGTTGCAAAACACCTGTGCTTTTGGGTTTGGATGTTGTTCCATGATTAAGACATAATGTGCCATTAAGGGAGAAGTTCACTGAGCCAAAAGAGTACTTCTTCAAGTTATTATTTTAGTACAACTTACATGTCAACAACCTTCTTTTATAAAGAATAATTTAAGAATTCTATACACTATTTTTTTACTAACATACTTTGTCTGTGAAGGTCTCCATTTGATTACAGGACATTTTAATTTAAACCAAAAGTACCAAAAATTTGCCAAGTTCTTCAATGCTGCTTTTGACAGGTCCTTCCACAAGGATGATCTGTCATTATCCCCCACAACTACACATTACCAAACTTCCCAGAGATGCAGGGCACTAATACATCACAAACAGATGAGCTACAGCTGCAAGCCCAGTAAAGGTCAGCTTTCACTCTGCTTAATACTCTCTGTAAAATGATCTTCCCCTTTGAAGTCTTAAAAAGGAAGGATTAAAAAGGAGTATTAAAAAAGAAGGTAATTACAGACAAAACCATGGGCCCACTTGCCAGAGATGGTTTTCTTCTGCAGTATGTATATGTCTGACAGAAGTGCTCTGCTGAGGAATTACCCAAAAGCTAGCTCAAAGTAGAGTTTCCCTGACAACACCAACAACACTGTGAGGCCGTTCGTGTTCTGCTCTTTGGATTCTCCTCTCTGGTAGCTGTTCTCCCTCTGTGGTGAAAGTGCTCAGGTCACCACAGCTCTCCAGGTACAGCAATCCAGGATGCAATCTGAAAGGTAACACACGGACTCTCCGTGATGTGGCTTGCTGGGAAGATGTCATCACCTTTGAAAAGAAAAATTTAAATCAGTTTTGTTTTTAGCTCTTGTTTCATTAAAATAGTTGGTTTTTTTACCCAACTAGGAAGAAGCTAGTTGTAGTATTGTCTGTTATATTTAAAGAATCATTTAAAAAGCTATTAAAAACCCTTAGGGTTTGCTGAGGAGGCATGAGAAAAGCAGTCCTAGCTGGGAAAATGAGTGGGGTAATTTTATATTTGGTTGTTGCTTGTGGGGTTTTTGTTAGGTTGGTTTGGTTTCCCTCTCAAAGGTGCACAGGAATTCTCTCCAGCCTATGGCATGGTATTGTTTAGAAAAAACCTAAATATTGCTTCCTTGCAAAAGCCACTGAACTGTAATAACCTTCAGGCCTGTGTGATAAATTAAATTCTCATAAGGAGCCTTTTTCCCTCCTGTTTCTGTCAATTTGTCAAGGCTTTTGTTGCCTGAAGGCTGCAGTGGGAAATCCCACTTTATTTGCAGAGCCTAAATGACACTGATGCATTTTGCATGAGAACACAAACCAAAACGAGTTGTCATAGCAAATTACTTGTGCTATGCATGAATCAATTCATCTACCCAAATGGTCTGTAAGCTACCAAAACATTTGTTTGATGAAGTCTGCAGTGTCTGAAATTTCTGGATATTCATTCCATTAATATAAGCACTTATTTTCCATTTTCTGCTTCTCTTTCTTTAGTACCAGGTCTTATTTTTATCCTGAGAGCCAATCACAAAAAAAGTTGGTTCTATTGGTTTTCCTTGTCAGCTTCCATTCCTTCTGGTTTGCAATAGCAAATGCTTATTTAGAACATCTTCTCCCTCTCTCCTGCCACACTCAATATAAAACGCTGTCATGTTATTTACAGTTCATGATTCCTCAACGGAAGATTGATTCAGTTTTTAAATACACACACACTCTGGCTTCTGGCTGATAGAGCAAGAAATGTCACAGCCTCTCACACACTCCCTACATGAAACTAAAGTGCTGAAGGAAGCCAGTTTGGTCCAAAAACTCAGGACTGGTAAAGGTAAACCTATACTTCCAAACCAGGGGCAGTGGGTTTCCACATCACCTGATAAATACAAGTAATAAAACTACCTGCTCAAGGAAAGTGGCACTGCTGACAGCTTCTGCCATGTGCTGCTCATCTGATTTTAAAACAGATTTGATATTTTCCACCAAGTCATGTATGTCTGGGCTCATGCTGCAGGAGGATTGCTCCAGGATCCACACCACACGCCGTTTAGTGTCCATGTAAGATTTATAGTCTATCAGAGACTGGGGTCTTCCCCTCACAGCTCTTGCATTTGAACTCCTCCGCAAGGTGACAGCGTTCTGTGGACTTACATCACTGGGTGCCACGGTTTGACAGCTGAGCACTGTCTCTGGAAGATGAAACAAAGCAAACAATCCACATGGTGCACGGTATTCCCGCAGATTCCGCTCCTGATTCACTAAGGAAGCAGTGCATAGTTTAACCTTGTAAAACTTTACAGTCTGGCATGGGCAGAGTGGTATGGTACGTTCACTCTATTGGGTTTACACAAATCACCTGCAAAATAGTCATACACAGTTATGATTGAGTGCATATTACATGTCAGAAGGTCTGGAGGGACTCTTCCCCTTTGGAAAGCTCTTTGTAATTTTGTGTACATTGGTTCCTTTCTCTTGTTTCTGGCCTGAAGAAACCTGAAATGCATGTTAATGTAAACATAAAGGTAGAGGGCTTTTATGATCTCTCCTAAACTCTTGATAACTTTTAATTATTAGCAGTGAGGAGGACAAGTTGCACCTGAAAATAACTACCTTTCAAGCTGGAAGCTAGTAATACTATAAAGTAGAAATTCACTGTAAATAAAAACAAACAAAAACCTGCAGCAAAATATTCAAAATAACCTTGCAGTTACAAGGGGCAATACAGAATGAATTTCACTGCCTTTGGTCAAAATAAAAATTCACTTCATTTGGTGTAAACAAGTTATCAAACTTTTGCCCCATTAAAAGGAAGAAAAAACCAAAAAAGCTCCAAAACCACACCTACAGATTATTCAAGAAGCATTTTATTGTTGGCTTCAGACAAAAAAAATGCCAGGAGGAGATACAAAACTTCCCAGCAAGAAGAGCACTAACGAAGCAAATTCCATTCCTGCAGTGAAGTTCCTTTCCATGGCACTCGTGCCTGACTCAAATCTAACTGCTGAACAGAACCAACTCAGTAACATCCAGCCTAAATCTTTTAAATGCTTCTGACATGGGGTCTCTGTACATCAGAAACACTCTGCTCTCACAGCTGTGAATAGGCTCTGTGTCGTGATATTTCTTCAGCAGCAGATTCTCTGGGCTGCTGTGGTGGAAGTTGATAGGAGAACAAGACAAAGCACATGATACAGCAGAGCCATGAAAACATTCCACAAAAACAGTAAGTGAAATCCAGATTGGCACGCTGTCAGTATCCAGAATAAATGGCTGTTACTAACACACCCCATTGGCACTTTCATATTGATTGCTGGTATGTATCAGCAGCTACTGTGGGGATTCCAATATCCTGTAGTAAAAACTGCAGGACCTCTGGCTGATGCATTTTTCAAGACTGTCAGCACCATCACAGACTGTGTAGTCATATTAGCAGTTTTTCCACAGCAAAAGAATTAGATCACTGACACCAAAGCAGTTTCATCAACTCTCCACATGGGTTGTGTTGAGTTTTTTAGGTTTGTCTTTTTTTTTATGATACGAGGGTTGAGAAAGCAGGTATGAATTTATAGGTTAATACCAAATTCCCAAGCCAGTTTTTCTTTGAACTACTCACACTGACAACTGCACTTGTAAGATTTTAGATGTCAGTGCACTGAGGAATCCTGTGTGCTCTCCCTCCTCATTTTCCACCACCCCTCCTTCATACCCAGACCCTGTTCCTAATGTGAAAACCTGAAGAGCAGCAATACTAAGGGGTTAGATGGAGAAAGTTTGGTGAAGCACAAACTACTGTTATGCACGTGCTCTGTTGGGAAACAGTAGTTCATTTCTGCAGGTACTAGGTCCAATGTGCCAAACTTCTGAAAAGTTTTCTTTTAAAGAACCATTACACAATCATTGACAGAGAAAACAGAGTCACCTTGAGGCAGCTGGCTGTGCAGTAGCACAGGGTCACTTTCAGAATATCTCCTCAAGGGATGGAAAGCTCTCCTGTTCACTCCTGCAGGTACACAGCTTGCATTTGAAGGGGAAAAGCTCATTCTGCTGGAAGGCTCCTGAATTTCTTCAGCTGAATTATTAGAAACAGAAAAGTAGAAGTAGTCAAAATAAAGCTAATCTGTAGAAACCATTACTAGAGATTCATTTTTCCCCATCCCACTTGCAAATCTGTAATAACTGGTCACAGAGTTCTAGAGGTGTGTGTATGTGTGCACAGACACTTACTGAACAGTAACTTTGGTCTAAACCCTGTTTAAATGTTTGCAAAAACCTGTTCAGCCTTATGCAACTGGAGTAGCAGAAGGCTACAGTCTACTACACCCTAATACAAAATTCACCTTAAACTACTGGTCAGAGAGAAGGGAGCTACAGCTTTATTGGTGAAAAACTAAATCTCACAGAGCCCCAAATCCTCCTGCTCATATGCACTTGTACCAAGATGCATATGGTCAGAGAGGTTGGCCAACTTCTGCTATTAGGTATCTCATAAACTAGTCCCCAGTCACTAAAAATGAACTAAAAACTTTACTTAAATATTTTCCTGGATTTTTGTGATAGCTATATCCTTCCCACTCCTCCTTTTCCTAAGAGTGAAACTATGTGCTGCAATTTAATGAACAGGACAGGATGAAGCAATGTACATTTCTCACTAAGATTGGTTCTGTACCTCCATCTAGTGGCACCTGGCATATCACAGAAAACAATTTTCTTGATCGTTCAAGAGTTGAAAGATTGGTAGTTGGGTGCCCCTGGCTGAAGGCCAGGTACCCACCACAGCCACTCCCCTCTGCAACTGGACTGAAGAAATATAATTAAATGCTCATGACTTGAAATAAGGACAGGGGGAGATCACTCAGCAATTACTATCACAGGCAAAGCAGACTCAGCTCAGGGATATTACCTGACTTTATCCAAAAATGAGCAGGATAATGAGAAATAAAACACATCTTAAAATCACCTTCCCCCAACCCTCCCCTGGGCTTTATCTTCTGCCCTGCAGCAGCACAGGGATCATGGGTGATGGCCAGTTCATCTCTCATTTCTGCTGCTGCTCAGGGAGGGGAGTCCTTCCTCTGCTCCAGTGTGGGGTCCCTCCCACAGGAGACAGACAGGAATTTCTCCAGCTTGAGTCCACTGCACAGACAACAGTTCTACACAAAATGCTGCTGTGTGTAGGGTCACTCTTCCATGGGGTCAGTCCTGTTCTAGCGTGGGTCCCCCAAGGGGCCATAAGTCCCAACAGCAAACCTGCTCCAGCTTGGGCTTCTCTCTCCTTGGGTCTGCAGGTCCCTGCCAGGAGACTGCTCCAGCACAGCCTCCCGTGGGTTCACAGCCTTTTGGACACACACACCTGCTCCAGAGGGGATTCTCCGTGGCTGTGGGAGACCTGTTACTGCATCCCTGTCACTCCATGGCTGTGGGTGACCCTCTGCATCCCTGCCATGGCTCTGGGAGACCCTCTGCATCCCTGTCACTCCATGGCTGTGGGTGATCCTCTGCATCCCTGTCACTCCATGGCTGTGGGTGATCCTCTGCATCCCTGTCACTCCATGGATGTGGGTGATCCCCTGCATCCCTGTCACTCCATGGCTGTGGGTGATCCTCTGCATCCCTGTCACTCCATGGCTGTGGGTGACCCTCTGCATCCCTGTCACTCCATGGCTGTGGGTGACCCTCTGCATCCCTCTCACTCCACGGGCTGCAGGGGAATCTCTGCCCCAGCACCTGGAGCATCTCCTGCCCCTCCTGCTCCACTGACCCTGGTGTTTGCAGGGCTATTCCTCTCACAAATTCTCACTTCACTCCTCTGAGCACCAATACATCTGCAAAGTAACCTTTTTTTCTTACTTAAATAATTTGTCACAGAGATGTTACCATAATTTCTAACTTGTCCAGCCTTCTCCAGCAGCAGGTCCATCTTTGGAGCTCTACCAGACAGAGAGGAAGCTTAGAATCTTCCAGCAGCTTCCCCTGCCACTATCAAACCTTGGCCATGTAAACCCAATACAAAACCAAATTTATGTAAACAACCTTTTATTCAGAACACAGCAAAAAACCTGTGGTGTCACTCTAACAGGTATGTGCCAGTGGCAAGAGCATTCAAGAAAATTTAGGCCTGGATGACACATACTTGTTGAGCACAGCACCTTATTGCCTACACAAATGCAACTTAGAATCTCTAAAAAGAAAAAGGAATGACACAGTTTACATAAAACAGGCACTAGCCTAGCAAATCTGAAGGTAAGGCCAAGCAACAAAACATGACAGATCAAGAATCCTGCAGGAGTAAAGAATCCATTACCAATCTAAACTTTTCAACACCAGTGGAGTTGTGTTAGAAGTAAGTCCTGGAGGTACAGTGCTGCTGTTATTTTGCAGAAGTGGTTTGTTCATTTTTTTTTATAATTCTGAACAGATTAATGAACAGATTTCATGATCTTAAGATAATCCTTAATAATAATAATTTCAGAGAGATAATTGTCTTAGAGTGGTGTGTACTAGAAATGTATACACCTCGTTTGTGATGATACAGAGCAGCACCTCCTACACCAGCAGAAGGCTGCATGTCTGCCTGCTACAGTCAGTAGGGGAAGTCCCCTTCTGCTTGACAGGAATCATTCTGACGTCAGTAAAACAATTTTAGCTGGCATAGAGAAGCTTAAGAGCTCCTCCTGCAGCCAGCAGTCAGGATTTCCCTTACTCTGCTGGCAGAGCAGGGCACAGCTTTAACTTCCATCAGGAGCTATGCTCAGTTGATCAGCTCTGATGATGCCAAGGGAATCACAGCATCAAACACAAATGCCCTGGCATGACAGCCTGCCAGTATAAACTGAAAGTTCAAGTTTTATTTATAGACTGCTGCACTGCAGCAGCACAAACTTCCTCTGCCACAATTCCAACATAAGCCCCCAGTTTATACTTCCTTCCCTTCTGCAGTGGTTTAACCCCAGCAAGCAGCTCAGTCTCTCACAGCCACTCTCACTCTTCCCCAGTGATATGGGGAGGAGAACTGAAGAACAAACGTGTCAGAACTCATGTGCTGAGATATGGACAGCTGGAGTGAGGTGAAAAAAACCTGAGAAACTCAAAGGAAAACAAGTGATGCAAAAGCAGTCACTCACCACCAGCTGAGTGATGCCCAGCCAGCCCCTGAACAGTGACAAGGCTGGAACATTCCCCCAGGTCACAAATCCAAACCAGCACCATAGGATGCTATGAAGGAAATTAACTGCATTCCAGCCAGATGTAGTATACCTTCCCAAATTTAAATAAAGGAAGAGATACTGCTCAGTGTATTTCTTTTTCTTAATTCTAGAAAGCCTTGGCATCTAAAATAAGCAGCAGAGTTAATTTTCTTTCTTAATAGGCTCACTTTCTTTTTTACCTGAATTTAACAGGCAGGCTGATAATTCAACTTCTCTTTACAGATCTCTTTATTACAAAAATACTGGACAAACCAGTTAAGATGATGGAGAGGAGGGTATACTTCACCAAATGTGCTCAGGTAGGTCTGATTCTTGCAAGAGAAATTTTTAAATATAAATGCCTCAAATAATGTCTTATCAGCCTTTTTTCAAAACAAAATAAAACAAAACAAAATAGAACAAAACAAACAAACAAACAAACAAACAAAAAAAAACCAAACAAATATTTTCCTTCACAGCAGGTGCATTTTCTATGCTATGTTTTTCCTGTTTCCACCCTCATAACTTCAAGCAAGTCACCACTTATTTGCTAACCTTTTTGTTTGAGCTCAAGCAGCTCAGAGAAAGTAACAGGAGTACTACCAATAAGAAAGTTTTGAGAATGAAATCTAGAAGAGCTGTAGCAAAAGATTTCATTACAGTAAATGAATGACAAGAAACCAGAAGCATCCAAGTGCTTGTTCTCAGAGGTTTCAGAGAGACTGTCAGAGTTTAAGGGCACTTTGACAGAGCTGACACTTGGGAGAAGTATGATTTTACACAAACTCTTTTTTTCCCCCCTGACTCCACATAATAGAAAGAGTTTCAACTGATGCAGTTCAAACCCAAGTTTCTTCATATATTGTAAGTAGGTTGGAAGAAGACAGGCCACAATATTGAGGCTTCCCCCCACAGCCCCAGTCTTTACTCTCTTGTGTGAATATTGCAGACAAGGCAGTCTTGCCATAATGGCCAAGTTCAAATGAAAATTGGAACACATTTTTATGGGCTGTACTGGAAAAGCTGGTAGTTAATAATGTTTAGCCACAAGCATATACTGCAACAAACATTAGGCTAAAAACAACTTGGAGGTGTAGTTTGATGCAGCCTCTAAGAGTAGTTTAGCTATGTCTTGCACAAGGATGCAGGAACCATTTAGTAATTTTTCCAGTTCAAGCTGGATAATGGAGTAATTTTCAGTTTTGCTCCAGACAATGCAGAAATATTCTACCCTTGTCCTATTTTTACCAGCAACAAAATGTTAACAAAATGTTAATATCACATACACTAAGCAAAGGGAAGCACTGGAGCTGGACATAGTTTTTTGTAACGTATGGATATAGTATAAAAAACTAACTTTTAAGTTGCGAAAAAAGGAAACATATCCTTTTTGTATTTCACATAAAAACAACTTGTTATGCTTTTGAACTTTTTAAACATTAATCCTTGTTCCCAAAACAAACTGCCCAAAACAAATATGAGTCTGTATCTCTGGTTTCAAGTATGGTGGAGGTCTTTCAAAGAACTAATAATGCTGCTCCTGCTGCATTAAGTGGTATGTGTTGGAGAGAACATTCTAGAACAAAATTTTAAATTACTTCTTACCTTGAGAGAACTGCCTATCACTTACTTCCCCTGAATCAACATCTTCCGTGCCATTTATATGAAGTGCACCTCCCTGGAATAAAATGCAAAAATTGAAAAACCACAAGTCACCATCTTTGGCATTTCCTAAGAACTGGAACATCCACCTTAGAAATGGAACACTTGTTCTTAACTACACAGAGACTGTGTGATATGAGTTTAATTCCATGGCAAAATCAAGGCCAGTGAATGTCTGATATTCATGTTCACCATCCAGGTCAGTGAATTTTATCTTATCCAGTATTTTCTTGGGAAAAGCACCTGTCTTTTGCAAACACCACTGAAAAGGTATGACCAATGATGCCAAAACCATGTCCTAGTCCCTCATGACAGCAGTGGAAGTAAATGAAGAAATGAAGGTAAATGAATGTAGGTAAATGAAGGAGGTCTTTTAGAGTAACCAGCAACAGCTGTGCTCCACACTGCTTTCTGCTCCTTCTCCCATGTCTGGGCAGTTTTCCAACTGGAGAAAACTTTTCAGTTTTAGAGGAAAGTGATTAATTAAAATCTTTGGTGAAATTTACATTTGTAATCAAATGTATCCTCCAGACTTATATTTACCAAGCTTGAGTGCAAACTCTCCCTCAGAGTAGAAAAAACAAATCAGACATTAAACTCCTGCAAGACCATACCTGCTCAGAGTTTCTTAAGCTGCACACAGTTTCATAAGGTGGAGGTGGGTCCAGAGGGCAGAACACTTCAACCCCATTGATTCGTGTCACATAAATATAGGGCAGTGAAACCACATCAGAGACAGGTGGGCTGCAATAAATAACACAGAGCAAATCTGTCACTATGGCTTTCAGCTGCAGAAAAAACATCTGCTTCCAAACTCCATGGCTTCCCTGTGCCGACTCAGAGTTTGGGATCTAAGTCTCAAATACTGGACTCGTCAAGATCTGCAAGACACAAGACAGCAGGAGTAATTTCCAAATCAGCTCCTTAGGACGTGCCTCTCCAGTGTGTTCCCCAGAGTTCGAACATCTCTGGGCAGTACTGGGGCTAGGAACCCATTCTAATTTTACTTCAGATGTTCAGTTTTGTTACAAAAATCGAAGTGCAGGTTGTCACTCAAAATGTGACAGCCTAGCTCTGAGTTTTGTGAAACACTGAGTTCTTATTGTAGCCTAAATTTAAGATACTTCTGACCCAATGGTTTATGTTCAGATACACCTGCACAGAAAAAGCCAAATTCAAACTAAAAGCTGTTCTTGTGATGATGCAAGAATATTGTATTGATCAATTCACAAAGACTTGTATAAGGCAAATGTATCTCATGGTTAACCTTACTCCACAGTTTCCAAAGAGCTCTCTGAAACCTTTAACACAGCAGAAATCCCAAAGACCTTTTGCCGCAACATCTTTCTCTTAGAAGGAACAAAACAGAATGGTGCCTGGAGATACCTTGATTTTGATAAATATACATTTTACATTGCCCCAGGAACACTATAACAAAGCGTGGAGATGAACAGCGGAGCTGACAACAAAACTTTCCTCAGAGATTTCTGATGGGGCATAATTATCTGGGGATAATCCCCATTTAATTCCCACAGAGAAGTCTATGACTCAAAGCATCTCAGTTCTTCTCTGCAACATTATAGTTGCTGATTTGGCACTGAGCAGGAACCTCAAGCAACACACAGAAATCTATATTTTGGTCTCTGGACTTTGGTCAGGTTTCATGCACTATCACTAGTGCATACTACTCTCTACAAAGCAAGTCCTTCCTCCCAGAATTTAGGGTTGCTCTGGACACTGGCTGGAGGAAACAAATATGATTGAAATTTTTTTCTTGCAAGCTCAGAGTAAAGGGCAGAATTAAAGAAATGCCTATGGAAGACTGCTTGCACAGACAGGAAAACATGAAACTTTCAAAATGAGAACCTGGAAGCTCTTCTACAAAAGACTCCTGTGAAGGCAGTGGAGGTAATGCATGGAGAAATCCCAGGAAAAGAAAGCATATTATTTTGACAGCTGGCCACTGTCTTTTTTTTTGTTCTCAAAAATGGGAAAAATAAAACATGTTTTATTTATTTTTTACCCACAACACCCTGAAAAAGCAGCCTGACTTCAGAAAGATCTCATCATCACTTAAACATGAACAAGTTTTAACATAGTCAAAGGCAAGGTAGCTATTCAATTTTAGACCACAGAAGTCTTAAACAATGTTTAGCACAGCAGCCCCTCCTGTGGGGAAAAGAAAAAGAAAAAAAAGAAAAAATAGAAAAAAAAAGAGAAAAAAGAAAAAAAGAAAAAAAAAAAAAAAGAAAAAAGAAAAAATAGAAAAAAGAAAAAAAGAAAAAAAGAGAAAAGAAAAAAAAGAAAAAAAGAAAAAAAGAAAAAAGAAATACTGCTTCTGGGAAAGAGATAACCATCTAGAATGACATGCTAGACAAAGAACAAGTGATCCATTTTAAAGCAGGGGAACTTTGAAAATGATAAATAATTACTCTTCCAAACAGATCATTTTCTGTTCTCATAAGCAGCTTGAACCAAGATTTACACAGAAGTTTTTAATCTCTGGTGTTTCAGAGGACCTGTTCAATCTAAATCCTGTTGTTGTGCCATATTATCATTTTCTAGGCAATCTGTTATCACCTCTGCCAGGAACACATAGTTTTGAAAGTCATGCAAGTCATTCCTAATGAAACAGTGAAATAAACTAAACATTCTGGCACACTGCAAAAAGGAGGAATTTTAAACGAGTCATACAGTCTGCTCAAGCACCATAATACTTCATGTAAAAATATTGTATGCTCAGAAGAGAATAATGCAGCCCCACCTGAGTCATAAACTAGTAAAGCCAACTTGCAAGTAACTTTTAAGAGCAAATAACCACCTGCAGGGAAAGGAATTACCTTCCCAGGCAGTGCAGTCAAAACAGATCCTCCAGTCTGCCCTAACAGCCCAAGAGGGAAAGGAGAATGACTCTGGCAGGAAGGTCCATGGGGGAACACCATTCAGGGTCTCTGGCTTGCCAAGTGGCTATGTGTGGCTTCCCAAGCTCTTGACAGCTGTTCTCTTGACAGCATCATGTAAGTTTTCAGCTGTGTCAAGTAGTACTATTTCATCCAGAAATAGTTCCTGGACAATCTAAACTCAAACCCACAAAATCTTACCCCCTTATGCATACTGTATTTATGCTGGCTCCAAACCAATGGGATTTTTTTTTGTGTTTTTTTAATCTCCTTGAATCACAAGCCTTTTTCACCAGAGAAAACAATCTTTAAAAAAGAAAAATAAGCAGTGCTTTGAAATACAGTAAAAGAAAGGAAGTGAGTGTACAGTTTTACCTGTGACTTGTCTCTGGAGTACAAGAACTTAAAATTGGAAAATAGGAGGGAGGTGGGACAGGTGGGACAAAATCATCAGGGTCAAAATCACCATCTTCATCTTCAATTTCATATTCACCCTAATCAGACAGAACTCGCGTTAAAACCCTTCTGAGTTTTTATAAATATTGCTGAACAGTGTACTGTATCAATGGTGTTTGTACCACACTTTATGTCAGGCAATGCCTCGTGCTCACTTACTGTGCAGCATCTTGATGCAAGTATCTGCAAGTAATTCAGGGCAGACGCTATGAAGCAAACTGTAGCGGTGAGAGCATTCAGGACACTAAGAGCTAAGAGAACTTTCTGAAGAACATGAAGATTATTGAAATTAAAAGATTAAATCATGGTATTTGTGAATGTCAAAATAATAATAATAATGATAATAATAATAACAATAATAATAATGGTAATACAAAACTAAAACAAATAGAGAAAACACAGGGATGACCATGGCAATTATTTCTAAGGAAGGGATGAAGTCTTCAGCAAATCTCCAAGACCAGAGTAATTTGCAAAAACTTGTTTTACAATACTTACTGTCCTGAGAGGGAGATCCAGAGAGTTTAATACAGCCCAGATGTGATTTATCCATCTATTCACTCAATAATTATACCCTTCCTTGTAACTTTTCTGTGGGAAATCCAGATTCAAGATGATCACCACTAAAGAAATGTCAAAGCTTTTGGATATTTGAAGATGGTTTTGGTTGGGAGTTTTATTTTAGCAGTTTCTAAGCCACAAAAGGCTGGGAAGTGCAAAAGATTAACAAAGGCATCAAATCTCTAGCTAAAACTTAGATCCTATTTACCCCTGTAATCTTGTCTGGATTCCACAACAGTTTTGGTTGCAGTAAACACAAAACATAGCAAGAACTGCTTATCAGCAATGCACTGGTTAAAACCCTGACACAAAAAAGCCCCCACATGTTACAGAATCATAGACAGCATCTGAGCACAGTGGAAGACCAGAAAAATAACAGGTTTTTTCTCAGTAAACACAATCACATCAATCACTTCAGCACTGCACTGCTGCATGGGCATGGACATTTTAGAAGGCAGTACTATTGATGTGTATGCAGGGTACCTTGAGAAGAAGATGAGCAGCACTGCATGAATTCACATGGTACAGCTTCAGTACAGCCTCTGCTTCTGTGCATTTGGTGGGATGAAGTTCTTCACAGCACAAACAAGTTTTGTTTTCATCCATATCCATCTTTAAGAAACAAAAGTCCACTTTTTAATTGTTTTATGCATTATTTTTACCTGCATAATATAGAACCTATGTTTTACACAATAATCTTCATCACCAAGTAACCCTGTATCGTATCCTTAAATTTCAATTATTCCACAGTTTCCAGCTCATGAATAGTGATTCTTCTCTTTCTTATGACAACCACTTGAGAAAAATCTTTTGCATTTTGCCCTTCCTTGTACAGATTACATTTTCCACAAGTGGAAGTTTTCTGAAAAGCTAGTATGATCTGATCTACCTTATTTTTTCCTCACAGCTGCTGCTGTAAGGTATTACACAATTATAACAGACTGAACATTTTGTCAGTAGCTCACCATTACCCACACTCAGGCTTTTTCAACAGTTTGTATTTTTTACATTACTACAAAATCCTTTATGCTAGCTCTTAAATTACCTGCAACTCTACATCAGGACATTTTGTGATCTCAGCACACCAAGCTAATCTGCCATAATGAGAAGAAATCAATGTAAATCAGTATGTGTGCTCACCAAATCGCATCTGGGTACCCTGGACACAAATTGAATGCCTTGACATCCAAGTATTAATCCAGTCACATTCAGCATAACACTGATCACAGACAGCAGAACAAACAAGTTAACCTGGAACACCAAAACAAAGTTAACTGCAGTGGGCAGAGAAATCCAAATCAAGGAACCTATTACAGAGCAAATCCCACTCACAAACTGAAGTGGAGAATGACTCTCTGCTTTTTCAAAACTGCCCATGGCTTCAGTGCCCCAAGGTGTCTTTTCCTATTCCCAAAATTCTTTGTCTTCTCTCTCCTTATTTCACACTAGTTACGCAGAGCTAAAATATATGCAACTATTGAAAATGTCAGTAGTAATAGTACAAGCAATGAAAGGTTTTGCTGGAGTCCAAAGCATGATAAGCAAATCGCCCAACTTCCACTGTATGTCATACTCTTCAACCAAATTTAGCTCTCAACACATTCAGAACAGTAAAGAAACCTGAGGAAGAAGAAACATCTTAAGCTGACATTCACTTTGCACATTTCCAGAATTATTTGGCAGCACAAATAAATGAAAAATATTTGTCCCAGTACAGTGAGGATGAAAACACTTTAGAGACTTCAGTTGCATGGCTACTAAAACCAAAGCACTTATAAATCAGACAATACTTTCAGATTTATAAACCACCTGAAATCGAAAAATGGCAAGAGTAATAAATACATTAAAAAAGAACAAGCAGAAGCAGTGGACAAAATAATGTCTTGCTTTCACATATGCCCTTACAATGATCAAGGCAAAAATATTCTGTATTTCAAGAGCAAGTACCGTGAGTCAGACTATTACCTTAGAGACAAATAAAAACAAAATTTCTCCTTTGAGCATTCAATTCTACAAAGCAAGTATCAGATTCATAAAGTCCTAAAGCATCTTTCTTAATTACAATCTGCTCACTCAGGTTTCTTTGTATCAAAATGGTACAAACCAAAAAGCCAGGACATGACAAAAAAACAGAGGACAAGAAGGACACTGTGAGGGACACGATTTCAGTTCTGCTCCAGACACCTTTACAGAAGATCCAGCAGCAAGGACTTCCTAAACATGCAAAGAACACCATGGCCTTCCAAATAAATTTAGCTGATGTACCACGGTTAGCTACCTGGAATCTGAAGCAAAAATAAGTAACACAAGCTATGCACAAACTATGTTCCCATTTTCTGAGGTTCAGGGAAATAATCGCCCATGAATGGACAAGAGCCAAAGAGCATTACTGTGCAAGCTAAACTCTTCAATTACAACATTACTAGTTTGACCATAATGTTATCCTGTAAGGTAGATTTTAACCCCAAAAATCCCAATAATATATGTAGTTATTACTAAACCTCGGAAGAGGACTGGGACTACTTTGTGTTAGACACACTAAGAACAAAATAATTTATAAATTATTAAGAGAAAGAGTATTTTGTCCTAGCTTTGTACTAATCACAAAACCACAGAGAAGAGGGTTTTAGTTGCAGAATGCACTGTCATTTGTTTTCCATACAAACACAGGATCTAATGATTTTTAAAAAAATAACTCCCTGCTTAGCACGTAAATGAATCCAACCCATTCCTTATGTTTTTACCTAAATTGTCTTAGTTAGTCTTCTGACAAAAAAGTACTTTGAGAAAAAGAATTGGTACACACAGGTATATTATATAAATAATTATAAATAATAAATATTATATAAAACTTTTCAGCTGGGTTCAACACAGGGCACTGACAATTAGAAACTGGCCAGTATTGTAAGTTAAATAGGAAACATCTTTATAGTACAAATCTCATGAACTTATATTAAGAAAAACAATAGGTGTATTTGTCCTTTTTCAACTGATGAACAAATGGAGAAAAGAAGTTATGTGGCCAAAGTAATGAAAGATTAAAAACAACAACAACAACAAAAAAACTAGCAAATTCACATTGTCTTCTTTGGTACAAAAGCTGCAATAGAAACAATTCAGTCTACAGCTATGCAAAAAGTAACAGCTAAAATCCAGACTTCCTATCCAAAATTTTGAAAAACAAAATAATTAACATTTTTCTAAAAAAATGTCAGTAGTCAAAGAAAACGAGGAAAAGAAGAAACATTATCATAAATACATGAAACAAGAATGATAATTTCTGCACTTACATTCCAATAAATTCTACCATGTGCAAGTATAACCGTGATCTGGTTTTTATTATTTGTACAGTGTATTTTTGACTGAATAATCCAATATTCAGAAAATCCTGCCAAATGAGCCAAAGATAAGCATAACTCCTCTACGTACAATCTAAAACACTATCATGATCAGAACCATAACCACAAAATTCTCTACTACACATCTGAGAGTGGACAAGACATTGTATTTGACTGCCAAGAGAAAAAATAATTTTTTCTTTCTGCTCCATCACTGGTCAGCATTTCTGCTCAATCACTGAGATTGGAAGGGACCTCTTGAGATTCTCTAAATCTAATCTCCTGCTTAAGCAGGTGTCACAACAAGGGAGCTGGAGCCATAAAATTCCTTCAAATTCAGACCATTCTATGATTTTATGACCTACAGCAGGCTCTTGAATATAATGTCCAGTTAGCTTTGAATAGTTCTACACCAGGTTTTGACCATCATAATAGTGAAAAAGCTGTCCTCTTTGTTCAGATGGAATTTCCTATTTTCTCAGTTCTGCTGACACCTCTTGTCCTGGCAGAGAGCACTACTGAGAAAGGTCCAGCTCCCTATTCTTCGTTCCCACTCATCAGCAATTTACAGAGATGCAGGAGATTCCCACTGAGCCTATTCCTCTCCAGGCTGAGCAGCTTTCACACCTCTCCAGGTGTGGGAAGGACCACACCCCTTGACCTGTTGGCAAGTCTGCCTAATCCAGCCCAGGACACCACTGGTCTCCTTTGTCACAAGAGCACTTTGCTGTCTCATGGGCAGCTTGCTGGAAACCAGGATCCCCAGGATTTTGTCTGCCGAGCTGCTTTCCACCAAGGTTTTTCCCTCCTGTGTAATAGGATAATTTCCCTGCGCAGGCAGGACTTTCAAGAGAATCCTCTCAGTGCAATCCAGGCAATTCTGAATGGCAATATTTAGCTATTAGCCCATTCCTCCCAGCCTGGCATCACCTGTGCTGAGAGTGCACTCAGATCCACTGTGCAGAGCACTCACTGCAGCAGTACTGGCTCCTCAGTTTCCACCCCTCAGCCCACCCCACATGGCTCAGCTTTCACCAGTGATCACAACCCTCTGTGCCCACTTATTCAGCCACTCACTGTCCAATCCAACATGTATACTCTTAGCTTATTTTGTTACTTATATTCTCCTGCAGATGCATATTTAAACGTCTTCGCCATCACTACTCACCCACAAGTGAAAACAAGGGTTACACTTTATCCCAGTGACAGAAGATCCTATGCAGAGAAGTACTTCTCAATTTAGAGAAAAACAAAGAAAGGCAAACATGGTATTTTAAAAACCCAAACAGATGTAACTGGTCTTGACTGCAGCTAAAAAAAATGGAAACAACTCAAATTATGGCCTCAGTTTGTCTCACAGCTTCATCTTCAGAGCATTAAATACACATGGTCTGTGAACAGCTACAAAAAACTGCGAGGAACCTTCACATGAATTAAACTACATGAAAGTGAAGTGTATTCTATTCATACTTTTTGCTTCATGTATGATCTCTTTCAGGTAAAAAAATGCCTTTGGAGGACTCCAAGGAAGAGTAAACATGCATGGTAAAGCTCTGACACTATCTTTCATTCTGCATAGGGAAGCACCTCATTGTGCTGCTGCTGGCTGCCGTTGAGGCGAGTATGTAACGCCAGAGAGGAACTGCTTTCACTTCAATAAGCACATGCAGGACTGATGCCCAAGCAAGCACTCAAATTAAAGAAAAAACAGTTGTGTCACAATCAGCAGCTCTCGCATTTGTCTACAGCCTACATAAATCCTTCATAAAGATGCTGTAGAAAAGAGCATGTCCATTGATTAATTGTCCACATTCACAGCAGCAACAACAATACTCAAAATTCATAGGACCTTACTAGATTTCTGTCAGTTGTGAGAGTTATTTATTGTACTTCATGGTGACCCACAACATAACTGTCAACAAAGGAAAGCCCCACAAGAAAAGACAAATTAATTGATTTAATTTAAGAATTGATATATTTCAAATGCAGCACTAAAACACCCATGTATGAGAGAAAAGCTTTCGCAGCATAAAAATGGCTATAAGCCTCTAATGGCTTTTCATACTCTCACACTTAAAAGCATATTTCTGTTTGCTTACACTGATTATAAAACCTTTGTATAATTACTGCTTACTGACTTAATGCTGGAGTCTGGAGTGTGAGCAAAGAGGTTAACACTGAGCTATTTCACTTCTAAAATCCAGGGGGAAAAGATACTACTACAGTAATTCTCACAAGTCAAATGACTGCATCTCATAAAGCACAGGCTTTAGGGAGGGACCTTTTTTCAGGGTTAGGGACAGGATATGGAGCTTCTGTTCACTGTAACTAGCAGAGCTGAAATTTAAGAATGTTACTGGAATTAAGTACCTTGATCTATACCTTAAATGTTAGTTAAATTAATGAAAATCTGTCAAGTTGCAGATATCATAGGAGTAGTCAGCCCTAAGAAATCCTTATTTAAAGTTTTCTGGAACATATTTTCCTTTGGATAAAGGTTTTCAATTAAATAAATAAAATAAATTAAACAAATAAAATTTTTTAAAAATTTTCAGGTTATAAATAAAGGCTGAATTCCATAAACTTTTCTGTTTTCAAAGTAAGACCTGTAAATATTTGTCATAGACCAAAAATATTAACATGTTTAACTTAAAAGTGTTTCAAATAAAAATTTCAAATCCTTATGAGAAGAATCCAAACGCAATGACTCATACTGCTCATGCAACTCTGGCTTTTCTGTGAAAGCCCTCAAAGCTTTACATGGAAACAAGGACACATATGAACAGAGAAGCTGCCATGCTAGCATACAGCAGAAGCATGCAGTACTTGATGTAGCTGAAAGCCATGCACTTTGCAGGTACCAAACTGCTCCCCAGTACTTGCAGCTGCAGCAGTTAAACTCTGCACAGCACAACAGGCTGGTGTCTTGTTGGATGCTGGCACTCCTTTCCCTTTCATTCAATCACATCTAAGTTTGCTCTTTAGCAGCAGAACCCAAGCACCAAGCAGACACCACAGAGATGCTTAATTTGAAGTCTTTGTTTCAGGTGGTGAAAAAAACCCACCAAAACCAGAAACAAACACAATCAGAGGTCACCCAAAAAGCACTCTACAGCATTGCAACTAAGTCATGTGTAACTGCAAGGAAAGGATGCTTCACTAGCTAAGGACTTCTGCATTCAGCAAAGCATGTATGGCTCCTGACAACTCCTGGAAATGCAACAAACTCAAATTAGTCCAATCTGGCATACAAGGGCAAAGTCTATAACAGCAAGCATGAGCTGCCCTCAAAACATACACAATCAAACTAACAATGGAGAACTGATGTACTTTCTGAAAGAACTCAGGTTCCTTCAGGTAAAACTAAGATTCACTGCTGTGTGAAAGGAAGAAGCCTAGAAGCAGAGAGGAAGGAACCAGATTCTACTCATGGAAAGCAACACTGCGGCCAGAAAAGTTCAGAGTCAATGTAATTTGGAGGAGCAGGTGGTGGTAGTGGTGAGTTTTCCCTTTCCCCATTAATACATTTGAACACTCCTAAAGAAGAATAAACATAGGATTATTAACATCTCTAAGATCATTGAATCCAGTGTTAACTCAGCATTACATCAAAGAAAAATCATCTTCAAAGCACAAACAGCACAAGCTGACCTCCAAAACTGATTGACAATCAATATCAAGAACGAAAATTCCAAGGAATGATTTCAAAGCTCAAACTTCTCAGCCGCTGTACTGTTCAAGGCTAGGCCTCCCTTGCAAAAATGTCCTTCAAAATACATGATTGTAGCTCGATTTTGCCTTTCAGTACCCTGTCTCTCAGATAGATTATTTACCTAGTATCATATCACACTGTTAATGCAGCTGTAAAACAGCACGGGTGACAAAACACAAATACGCTCTTCATTTTATTTACTAAAAGGTCTTATCACAGCCATCCTTCTTCACTGCTGTCTTTTTCACACATGGTGCTACTAAAAGTCCACTACATCTCTAACTGATGTGTTTCCTTTCCCTCCTCCCCTCCAAGGAGAACACGATAGGCTGAAACACCACAGCCCATCCCCAGCTCCTTTCTCACAGCATTACAGCCTTGTGCTTTCTGCAAGCATCAGCAGCACCAGGATCTTGCTATCACAGAAAAAGACCAACAGTCTGGTTGTTTTACTCCATGACCAAGGCCTTTGCTTGAAGTGGAACCCATGACAACCTTATCCTCCACAAAAACACAAACACAGAGAGTGAGAAATCATCAGTGGGAGTGCTAAGGCTTACATAATGAGACAAGAGGGGAGGAGAGCCTCAACTGGCAAAAGGATATGCTTTAGTTCTGAATGATCTTTTTAGTTTTGCTTATGAATGTCATAATTCTAAGTCATGACTGTGTAATAATTCTCATTCCTGAGACATCTAGGAAGGTTGCTTTTAAAATTCATGCAATTGTGTGTTCTTCATAACTCTCTAGAGAAAATGTTCAATTTACTAGAGGGAAGACAAAATAGATATTTAGCTCAACATAGATAAGCTCACAGAAACTAACAATCCGTCCTTGAAAGACTGTAGTTAGTTTAAAGTGTGATTTCCTTACCCTCAAGGTAAGGGTAATGTTTAATGTTTATTTCCTTATTCTTTCTCTTTTTCTACATAGAATATAATATTTCAGTTGGAAGGGATCTACAACAATCATCTAGTTCAACTGCCTGACCACTTCAGGGCTCACCAAAAATCAAAGCCCAGCAGTAAGTGCATTGCCTCTTAAACACTGAATGCTTAAGGCATGAACCACACTTCTAGGAGCCTGTCCCAGGGTTTCACTGCTTTCTTAGCAGAAATGCTTCCCAGTGTCAAGGCTGATCAATCTGGCTGTCAGAAGTCAAACCTCTATAGAATACACATACAAATAAGAAAAAAACCCAAACAGTTTCACAGAATCACATAATAACAGAATAATTGAGGCTATAAGACAGCTGAGGAAGACTTCTGTGTAATCTCCTGCTCAAAAGCAGGGTCAGCTATGAAATCATAGAAGGCTGCTCAGAGCTTTTATCCATTTCATGTCAGAAACTTTCCCATTTGCTGTACAATATCCCAGGGCAATCTCCTTCAGCATGTGACCATCCTAAAGATCATTTGAAATGGAAGAAAGGATCAAGAAGAATTTGTGCTTTCTACCTCAGTAAAATTAGGAAAGGAAAATAAGGTTTATACAAAGGAGAACATTAAAGAGTGAAAGAGCAACAACATGCCATAGAAACAACACAGTACGGAGGCAGTATCAGCACAGGAGTACTGTGCAAGCTCCAGGCAGTTTGAGACTGAGAGTATGTACATTTGTCTTGATGAAAACATGGCCTTTCCACTGGGAGTCTCCAACACCGGGCTCCTCTCTACATCCACAAAACTCCTGTGTTAAGCACTGGCACTGAGAAATAACAATGGATGTTGGTGGTGCTGGTTGACAGTTAGCTGAACATGAACCAGCTGTGTGCCCAGGTGGCTAAAAAGCCAAAGTGGCATCCTGGCCTGTGTCAAGAACAGCTTGGCCACCAGGATGAGGGCAGTGATCATGCCCCTGTACTGGGCACTGAAGAGGGCTCACCTCAAGTCTGTGCTCAGTTCTGGGCCCCTCACTTTAAATGGGACATTGAGGAGCTGGACCCTGTCCAGAGAATGACAATGAGGCTCCTGAAAGGAATAAAGAACCTGTCTCATGAGGGACAGCTGAGGGAGGTGGGGTTGTTTAGTCTCAAGTAAAGGAGGCTCAGGGGGATCTCATTGCTTTTTACAACTCCCTGAAAGGAGGCTGTGGGGAGTCAGGAGCCCGTATCCATACAGTGCCTGCAGTGAGGGGACAAGAGGAAATGGCCTGAAGAGTCAGTTTAGATCCTGGAAAATACTGTCACTGATAGGGTGATCATGTGCTGGAATAGGGTGCTCAGGGAGGTGGTGGGGTCACCATGTCTGGAGGTGCTCAAGAGGCATCTGGATCTGGTGTTTGGGGATGTGGTTTAGGGGTTTTGGGCAGTGCTGGGTTGACAGCTGGACTGGATGATCTCAAACCTCTCTTCCAACCTTGGTGAATCTATGATTCTATGATTCTATCCACAGCTCACACGTCTAATCCTTGGTATTCCTCACTGATACTGAGTGGATCCCAAAGGAGTGATGCAGAAAAATGAAACAGCTGCCTTGGCCTGAAAAAAGTCTTCAGAAGTGACAGTAAGGCAAAAAATTCCAAACAAATGAAAAAAAAAAAAAAAGCCAAACTAAACTCAAATCTACCAACAAAACAAAAAAACTCCCTAAGCCCATACACAAGCAAAAGCATCTTCAGAACTTTTTCAAATCTCAATTTTAAGATGTTAAGAGCCACACAGCTTCAAATTTCACTTGCAAGTGGAAACAGCTTACACACCCTGTACATCAATCTACTTCTCTTACAGCAGTGCAATGTCAATTGTATATGAACATAGCACTGGGTTCTGCTGTAATGTGTTAAGTTAGTTCTCAAACCCATTGTCAAAAACTAAACCACTACAACTAAGCTAAGATTTAAAACCACCTCCTTCATTTCAGTTTAAGCTGCACTGCCTTGGAGAACTGAATCACTTATTCTAAGTCAGCATTTTCTTATACAGGCAAAAACATAAAATATGCTCTTTAAATAATATTAACAATTCTTCCAGACGTGGTCCACTCTTGCCCTTACTGGGAACTTCATTCATGTAGGAAAGAATATGGCCTTTCATGGTCTTTGACTTCTCTTTAAATAATTATGATTCTACTTTAAAAGAAAGACTTGGCATTATTTTTTTTAAAGGAGAAAGGGGTGGTTATTTTTTTACCAAGACTATTAAATTAGGACCATTTTTTATAACTTCCTTACAAAGTTTAATCCATACTTACCAAAAGCTGCGTTGGCCTCTTCCATGTTGCTGATCTTAAGATTCCACATAAGATTGCCTACAACATCAAAAAACACAGTGTTACCAAGAACAAAGAACTCACAAAATGCCATTTACACTGTTTTTATTACTGTACTTGGAATACTACAGCCATGCTGAGAAGATAAAAAGATGCATTTTTAAGCAGAGAATACCTGTCCTGATGAGGTTCTTTGCTCTTAAGAACATCCTGTGAAATAACAACTAAATTAAATCTGGTTGTTTTTTGGTTTTTCCTCCCAGAAAACATGCATGGGCACAAGTAGTATGTCAGCAATTTCATCCTCCACATTTGTCAAAAATAATTGCTTTCAGCCATTATTAGTAGTGTCTACTTCTTTCTTCCCTTTTCCTAACTTCTGACCATTTCAGTGAGCTAAAACCCAGAGCATGAACCCTACCAAAATCAATAAAGAGCACCAGCACTACCTCCCTGAACCATTTTCCTATTTAATCAGATGAATGCCAGTATCTGCATGAGGAAAGAAGTTAAAATAAAAGCACATCCTTCTACAACAGAGGTTGTTAGACCAAACTTGCTGAAAAGCACATCCTTCTGCCACAGAGGTTGTTAGACCAAACTTGCTGAATCACAGAACTGAACCCTATGATTTGTTTCTTTACCTTGCAGGGCAAAACAATTAAAAAACAATAAAGAATTGCTGCAGAACTGAAAGAGACAGCACACCTGAATACTCTCTCACAGAAGAATAAGAACTCTATAAAGAAATGCAAATAAGTTTCTCAACACAGCCCATAAATCAGCAGCTTTACTTGTAACTCACTGGACTTCGTGACTAAGCCAGTAGACACCAAGCTCCTATCCTAAAAAGAAACAGGAAGACTGGAACAAGCAGGAAGTAATCCACTAGTACTTTTAATAAATCCCTTCTGTAACTTCATTCACTTGACATGATCAATCTAATCTAGCGTAACACACATATATGACTTGGCCAAAACACCTACTGATATCATCACTGATGTTGCAAAACCACATACATAACTGCAGTTTCATAACAAAGTATTTTTTGAATTCTCTGACTGCAAAATGGACACACATAATTTTATAACAAAGCACATCAACACTGATGTAAATGTTTGGGTTTGTTTTTTTCCTTAAGGACAACAAATTTATTTCATTACCTCTGTGAAAGATAAGAAAACAGTCCTCTTCAAAATTTTCCTGACATGCCCCTCTCAAGTTAGCATGTCGCATCCATAATGAAAAGAAAATCAAACCAAAAAGCTCCCAACCAGACATATCAGTCAGCTTTTAATGGCATCTGCTTTTCCAGGTTGCTTCTGGGCTAAAATTTCCACTTATATTTTTATAGCCAAATTGTATTTTGCTAACTTTTCTGAGTGTACTATTGTTTCAGAAAAGTAATTTTAAAACCCCAAACAAAACCAACACCCTTCTTGATTATTAAAAATACCAAATACTTCTATCTTACACGTGCAATTTTAAAGCATTTTAAAAGCATAAGCATGGTTCTGTATGCAGAATTCAAAGAAAGTCCATTGGTTACATATATTTAAACTTCTTTTAATCTAGAGTGAGAAAGAAAGGAAAAAGAAATGAAAGATCACAAGAGAGACAGCAAACACAGACATTTGGATGGTCTGGATTTCCCTTCACCCCCCAAGGACTGTGTACTTTCAGGGATGAACCCTGCATTATACAGATAAACAGGAGCTACTTGGTCCCCAAACTACTGCATTGAGCTCATTTTCAGAGGCGGTGAACAACACTGTCAATTTCCTTGAAATGTTTAAAACGAGGGATAAGCTGATAGTGTTCAGCTGATACTGTAGCAGGAGCTGAGTGTGCCATCCCACGACTCGCTGATTGCTGGAGGGCCCACAGACTGGAACCAAACAATCCGACTCTCCTACATTTAATAACTTCTGCTTGCCTAGTTTCTGCAATAAAAACTCTCATATATATTCCATATTTATGAAGCTGTGGTTTAAAGCAGAACCCAACAGGAGATGGAATAACGTCTCTCAGTACTCCTTTCAAAACTGTCCTAAGTCCATCCATTTTCCCCGGGAACACTGTTGATCTATCTCTACAATATGCCTACGAGTAAAGGCACAAAGCACAAACATGCAACATCTACATACACAACGACTTTTGAAAATACTGTGTCTGACAGCGCAAAATAACCCAGTACTTTTTCGTTTCAAAAATGCACGTCGGAAATAAATCCCCTATTTGCTTGTCTCGAGGTTTGTTAGCCCGCTGGGATCCCGCACACATCGTACAGAGCCGTGAGCATGCAGCTGTTACCCGCTCCCCGGAGTTCCCGAGGGATGGCGGAGGAGGAGATCACGCATCCCTCGGGAGCGCCAGCCAGGCCGGTGCCCCGGCACGGCGCGTCTCTGCCCGCGGCAGCCACTTACCGAGCAGCCGGCCCACAGCGGACACGCGTTCTTCACCTGCGGGGTGCTGCTCAACCACAGCGCCCAGAATCCCAGCGCCACCAGGGCACAGCCCAGGCCGGTCAGCAGCAGCCCCAGCACGAGCAGCCAGCGGAAGGGCAGCGAGGGGCACGGATGGGACGGGGGGCGCGGGGGGCGCGGGCGGCGGCCGGCGGCGCGCCCGGGCGGAGGGGCAGCGGCGAGAGCCCGGCGGCCGCGGTGGACGGCGAGCCCGCCGCCGGCTGGCGCAGCGGGACGAGCCCCTGGAGCGGGCATCGGGACTCAGGCAGCACCATCGGCCTCTCTCGGCGGGAGTGCGGCGGGCCGGGCCGGGCGGGGCTGCGCCGCTGCCGCCCCCGTGCCAGCCCCCTCGGGTGCCGACTTCCTGCGGCGCTGCCGCCGCCTCGCCTCCCGGCTGGGCGCTGATCCGCTCCGCTGCCCTGCGGGAGCACCGGCTCCGCCGCGCCCTCCGCGCCAGGCGGGCCCGGGGCCACCACCATCTCCGCAGCCGGCGCCGAGCCCCGCGCAAGGTGCTTCGCCGGAGCTCGGGCGTCCTCCCGGACCCTGAGCCATCCTCCCCGTCCCGGGTCTCCCCGCTGATGCTCCTGCGGCCGCTTTTGCAACAGCTTTGGTGGAGTTTACTCCTTCTCCTGTTCCTGTGCTCCCTCCCTTGCCCTTCTCCTTTGCCCTTTTATCCCTGGTCACTGTTGATACCGAGCACTATGCGTATAGTTTTAAAATAAATCTTCGCTGGAGGAGGGTGCTGGGCGGCATTGGATTGCATTTCGCGTCGTTGGCGCCCAGCCTGGCCAGCGGACGAGATTTGGCAGACAGTACGACGTGTGTCTTGTATGTGCATGAGCGTGCCTGGGTGCTTGCCCATGCCATGTTGTCTGAGACAAGGGCAGAGGAATTTTTATCCTCTTCCCCCCCACTCACCCCCAACGCACTCTCCCCCAGGACTCTTCCTCTTTGTTTTCCCTGGAAAATCTTGCAGTGACCTTGGTCTGTCCTCCTTCTCTTGATGCACCCCAAGGAAGGAGGCTCTGGAATTTATTTCAGCCATATATTCTGCTCTCCAGCTCAGCCAAAGCAATTTTATACCCCCTTGGCTTGTCTGGACATGGCTTCAAGAAATATAAAAAATATAGCTTTTGGTGCTTTAGGAAAATAAGGCATGTTAAAAGAGTCGTTGGTTCAGATAACAGCTGTAACTCCTTTACAGAGAAAGGTGCAGAAGTCACTTTTGGAGTTGCACCCTTGTTGGATGCCCTTGTTTGTTTGTTTGTTTATTTATTTTAAACCAAAATATTCAGGATTTAGAGCACTCCTTACCAATAAAAAAAAAATAAAAAAATCATGTTATCACATAATATCCTGAGTTGGAAGGGACCCACCAGGATCATTGAGTTCAACTCCTGACCTTCCACAGGACATCTGTAAGAGTTGCACCATGTGCTCAAACATATTGTCCCAATGCTTCTTGAACTCTGTTAGGCTTGGTGCAGTGACCACTTCCCCGGGTAGCCTGTTCCAGTGCTCACACCCTCTGTGTGAGGAATCTTTTCCTCACATAAGACCTAAACCTCCCCTAACACAACTTCAGCCCACTCCCTTACTCCCTTGAGCCCTTCCACCGGTCTCTCTAGAGAAGGGATCAATGCCTGCACCTCCTCTTCCCCTCTCAAGAAAATTGTAGATTGTGATAAGGTCTTCGCTCAGACTCCTTTTCTCCAGGCTGAACAGACCAAGTGACTTCAGACACTCCTCACAAGGCTTCTCCTTAAGACCCTTCACCAAGCTCATGGCCCTCCTTAGACACCCTTTATCCCTTTCACATATTTCAGTGGTTCCCAAAATTGCCTCGAGCTGAGGCAGTTGCTGAGAGCAGAGCAGAACAATCTCCTCCTTTTCCCAGCTGGTGATGCTGCCCCTGATGCCTCCAGAAAATGGGTAACCCTCCCAATTGCCATGGCACTGCTGGCTCATGTTCAACTCACCACTGACCAGGACCCCAAGGTCCCTTTCCGTGGTGCTGCTTTCCAGTCTCTTGTTCAGCAGGTGGGAAAAGTTCATACTTATGCCTAAAAATAAATACACATAAGAAAAAACAGAGTAAGATTGTCTTGATGGAGAGAAGTATAATGCTGCTCATACAGTTGCTCCAAGTGAACCATTGGAATTTTTAGTCAGTGAGAGTAGCATGTTTTCCATTCGTACTTTTACACTATAGTGATTTAATATTTATACTGACTTGCTCTTCTTTATCAATCTCTACATAGTTAATGATGTCACTTAACTCTTCAATGTTTTTCTTAAATTGGTTTAACCTGGTTTAATTTAGAGTGTTTTCTCTAACAGAGGGAAGCAGTATTTATAGTACAGCAAATCACTGTTAGTAATTCTATGTACTCTGACTAGCCTTACTTGTCAGCTGGTCTGGTTGTGTCATCACTAAGATAATGATGTATGGCTAGTAAAAATCAACTTCGGTATTTTTAATAGTGAGAGTCCATGGCAGCGGTGTTTATTTCTCCTTAAGCATACAGAGACATACATGTACAAATTCAGTGAAGAAGTTATGCTCATGCTATCCAAAAATTTGGAATTTGGAAGAATAGAAGTTTGGAAGAAAAAGTATTATCAGAAGAAATCTTGCACTGTGAGGGAATTTTCTGTAATAATTTTTGAGTTGTTTTCTCTAAACACTGCATTTCAGCAGGAATTTGTCCACTTTATTCATATGAAGATAATGTTGACATGTATAAAAGTCATAGTGGGCCCTACAGTTTTTCTTTTTCTGTATACTCAAAACACTGCTTCTAAGACCCTGTGAAACCTTTTAGCCAGCTGTGGCAGGAAGGGGGTGATGACAGCTTGCATTCCTCTAGCATGCTCCTCGTTCCTGTCAGCATCAAGGTGTTATGTTGCCTCTGAGCACGCAAAACATACTTCCATTCAGTAGGGATAATAGAATATTTTTCTGGAGCTTCTACCTATACTTTTAAATAGAATCTGAAAATAAAACACAAGAAAAAGTCATTGAATATGAGTTAAGTTCTGCTTTCACTGAAGATCCATTTTTTGAGGATATTTAAGCACTTGGTTGGAACACCATATTTTGAATGCCACAGATGGCAACAGATGTCTTTGAAAATATGTCCTTTGAAGTCACATTAGTACTTCTGAACAAAGCATATGTCCAGAGCTGTGAAGTAGCCAGCAGACAGCTGGTTTTGTTTTTTTTTTCTGTAGTGCACTTCTGCAATTACTTACCTGTGTACACTGACTATCCATAAAAGTGAACCTTCCTGCTCTGGAACTTCTCCATTGAGTGGACTGTCTGCCAAAACAGCTGAGTTTAGGAGTAGCTCTTTCATGATCTAGCCTAATTGACTTGAAAAGTTACTCTACTTATTGCTGTCATCCTACCATAAATGGGAAACACCTCTTTAAAAACATGCTTACTTGATATCAAGCTTACTGCCTCATTTATATTTCTTTCTAAGCTATCTGCATCAATAGAAAAATTTAATGTTTTCCTTTTCCTGCTTTCCTAGATAGCTTAAGTCCCTGGTGTTTCTGTGAAATCTAACCCATTCTGTAGACCTGCTGGTATTCCAATACCTGAGATTCAAATATCTGAGTATCCTAGTTTCTCACTGTGCATAAAATAGATTAGAGACATCATTTTTGTTTTGAAGACAATACTAAATTTACATACTAGACATGTCTACCTTAGTGGTATATGCTTCTGTTATTGCTTCTATACCCTTCCTGAAAAAGCTTTTTACAGAAAGGGGGTTAAAGTACTGGATTCATCTGCCCAGGGAGGTGATGGAGTCACCATCCCTGGATGCATTTAAAAGAAGAGTGGATGTGGCACTCAGTGCCATGATTTAGTTGAGGTGTTAGGGCATGGGTTGGACTCAATGATCTTAAAGGTCTCTTCCAGCCTAGTGATTCTGTGATTCTGATTGTGGTGTTCTTCTTCTGTGGCTGAAAATTACCTAGCAAAATATTTTCCTTTTTCACTTTTAAAAGTTTCTCTCTTTCCTACATGAAAAAACTTTCTATCAAAAAGGTCATTGGACAGTTCCTGAGGATCAGTCATGGGCTCAACTGAGAAAAATCTTCAGTGAAGAGCATTCCTTCATGAAAAGTGCAGCTCTTCAAGGAGTTTCAAAACCACCATTCTTTTTTGCCAGAACAAATCTTCTCTGGGAGCATTCTATGACCAGCCATGGAGCTCTGGTTATCCTCTACAGAGTGGTGTTTGGATGCAGAGAAGTTGTGCTCCGAAGCTCCCTGGCCTGTTTTTGCAGAAACCTTTCTGACCAGGTAGCTGCAGGGCCCCTTCTGTCCCCTTGGCTCTAGATGAAACGCAATTAAGGGAGCAGCATGGTCCCTCCATCTGGACACAGGCACAAGCAGCCTTGATTTTGCATGTTCTCTTTTGCAAATGCAATACTCCTTTTCCAGGCTTTTTTGGAAACACTTCAATTTCTGTGGCTGCAGTAGGAATTCCTGTGGGAGGAGTGACTCCGAATATCATTCCAGATCTCCAGGGCCCTTGGCTGATGAGCATGTGCAGGATCAGGGAAAGATAGTAGGAGAAGGGAGAGAAAGCAGCACCCAGAGACTTTATCAGGGATATTGCAATTTATTTCATCTTTCTTTAATAAAGACTTACTGCAGCCCTGCTACTTCTGCATCTTGCGGGGCTGGGGAGAGTCCAGATCGCTGGAAGCCCTCCTCCTTGTGGCATGCTGAGGCCTCCTGGGCAAGGGGTCCCTATCCTGGCTGGGAGTGGAGGGGCTGTGGCTCTCACCTTGGTCAGAGGGACCTGCCACTGCTACCAGCTCCTCCTCCTCCTGCTCTGCACGTGTGGGAGCAGATAGGTGCAGGGTGTGGAGGACAGCTTCTGATATGTTGGCTTGGTCCTCCATGCTGGACCCCACAGGGATGCTGGCAGTGTCTGCCTGTGGGGCAGGATTATCCTCCTGAGGGCGGGTGAAGATGGCCACAGTGCTGTTGTCCTCCTCACTGCCAGATTCCTCTGCCACTGCCTCCTCCCCCAGCTCCTCCTGCTCTGCAGGCGTAGGAGCAGATGGGTGTAGGGTGTCGAGCACACCTTCCAATGTGCTGGATTGGTGCTCCTCACTGTCACTGCTGGCAGGAATTGAGTGGGGAGCTGCAGTATCCATCTGAAATCTGCTGGAGATGGCCATAGGATTGTTCTGTGAGTCAGGTCGGAAGTGCATCAGCCTTTGGGCCTCTTGTGTGCACTCATTCACAATTATGCTGATGAGGCCATTGATTAGCGGTTCTGTATGTTCCTCAAGGAAGTCCTGCAGCACATGGATCAACACATTCCTAGCTGGACCACAGATGGACACAGCATGCAGGATGATGCTCTCTGCAATCCTTGCCATCCACCACCTAGTCCCATACTTTGCCTCCAGCTCCCGACGCAGCCAGGGCACCACAGGGTCAAGGAGATGCTCTTCTCTTTGGAAAAGTTCTGCCCACAGTCTAGGCAGGAGGCCACCCACGAGCTCTACTCCTGTACCTTCATGCTCTGATGTGGGTAGTATCCTCCGTGGAGCACGTGAAGGGGACTCCACAAACGGACTGTTTTTAACCAGTTGTCCAAGAGTTATTCCTGTCGAGCTGCTGGCATTTGCTGACTCTTCAGAACTTGTGAAGACACAGTCTATATAGCTGTCTGTCTGCACAGAAAACCTGACAGCTTCTATCAGTTCCCTGCAGAGTGGGCACACTCTTTGCATCTCTGCCCAACGTATAATGCAGGCCAGGCAGAACTGATGGAGACAGGGCATCACATAAGCGAGGTCATCTCGAGCATCGCGGCAGATGGGGCAGTTCCACTCTGTTTCCGTGGCCCTGTCTATGCTTTTTGGCAGTCTGGATCGAATTAAATATGACAAGATGCTTCCCATTGCTGGCGCTGCCACTCCCAAAATGTGTCACACACTGCAAAATGGCGATGCCCTGATCATGAGTTGTCCTGAGGAGGGGGAGGAAGAAATGCTCAGGCCCCTTAAGAAGGACCCTCCTAGTTCCCCAAGCCTCATTCTGTGGCCACCCCAAGGGGACATTTCCTTGCACAACTCACCTCTGCAGTGCCCAACTGCCTGGGCCTGGCAGGGCTGGAGAAACACTATTGAGGGCTCCTGGATGGGTACTGAGAGCTGCCAATGGCAGCATGCAGCAGTGGAAAAAGCCTGGCTTGACCCTCCCGACCTATTCAGTAGGAGTCCAGGTGTAATCCAGACTAGGCCAGGCCCTGGCAGCACCCCTTAAATATGCTCAGTAAGGGACACAAGGAGGCAATCCAACATGGTGATGTCACAGTCTGCTGCCAGTGATCTGCTTCCACTGCCTGTAACATCACAATGGGATGTCCACTTCCATGGTGTTCAGACCAACACAGCATGTCAGAAGTTGCTGTCCATGGATGCCCCAAAAATCCCACAGAGAGGAGAACCCCTGCCCCTGCACTCTCCCCAGCCCTCCAAGTCCCATCAGAATATTAGTAGTGCTTTCTCATACAGACAGGAAAATGGAAGAAGTTCTGGAAAAACACCAGAGTCATGCTTATAGAGGAGTCCTGGGTGAAAGACTGGCTAGCATTCCTCATGCAAGAGGAGGAAAACTGCCATAATTCCTAGAATAATATCTACTCACCAGCAAAGGGGCTTTGATCCCAGAAGTGAAAGTCTCTGGTGGTGGGAGTGTGACTGCCAAGAGTGGCTCCTGAAAGTTTAGACAGTAAAGTTTCCTTAATGCAGTTAAAGTTCAATTAAGGCAGAGGATAACCCCTACACATTAATGTCAAAATGAATACTTTGAGAGAAGAAGAGGAAGAAAGGGAAAGATAGAGCAGATTATGGATAGGAAAAGTAGGTAACACAAAAAGCACTGTTCATATGAGCACTACCACTATATTTCAAATAAATAGAAAAAAAAAAAAACAAAAACCAAAGCAAAACCAAACCCAAAAGCAATAAAAATGAAAAAATCCAAAATGCAGGAAGAAGGTTTATATACAAGATGCTTTGAAACTTTGGAAACTGTTTTGGTACATTCTATTTATATAGTGCTTGATTCCCTTTAGAGAGCAGGAAAAAAATATTAAAGACAGTTAAAGGAGGAGCGGAAAAACCATATCAAGCATGTCATGGGTTTTTTTCTAATATTTCTTCAAAATACCTGCCACACGTAACTCTGAACACAGAGAATGCTAGTGTATAGAACATACTGGAGAAGTTGTAGCTTTGCAACCTTTTTTAAGAAAGCAGCAAACACCATAACTAAACAGGTATGACTGCCATGCTGCATCCTCATGGCCATTGAGCTTTGTTGGTTTTACTGATCAAATGAGCTGCTGTGAGCCCCAGGGTCACTGTGGTAGAGACACCTGAGCCACCTGTAGACGCAGCTCAGCCCACAGGCCCTGAATGGCAAGAATGTGTTCCCAGAGGAGGTGAGCTCACCTGGCCAATTGCCTCACACAGGCAAGAATGGGAGCAGACATACAGCCCAGAGGGTAGCTGTCACTATCACCCCAGGAAAACAGCAAAAAAATGCCAGAAAGTAGAGGAGAGAGTGACCCACTCCAAAGCCCAGCTCTGCAGTGATACCAACTGACCTTGTGCTCTCTGCTGCTCTAGCAAGAAAAAGTATCTTTGAGTGCAAAGGCTCTCATGCTTAGCCTGAACTCTATAATGGTGCTCCACTTGACAAGCTTCAACAGGTGAAGCTGGAACAGGTGAAGTATTTCTCAGTAGTGTTTTTTTCTGATTAAAAATGTAGTTTTTTGATAAATCACACAGCATCACACAGAATCATCAAGATTAAAAGAGACTTTCAAGATCATCTGGTCTAATGTTCATCTAGTCGAACCATCAACAGAGCACCACTATAACCACAACTACATCATATCTGCAAGTGCCGCATCCAGATGACTCTTGAATGCTTCCAGAAGTGGCTCCACCACCTTGCTGGGCAACTTATTCCAATGCCTGAGTCCTCTTTGAGTAAAAAGAAATGTTCTATTATCTAAGCTGAACCTTCCCTGGTGCAACATAAGGCCATTTCCTCTGGTCCTTTCACTTGAGACATGGCAGAAAAGAATGACCCCCAACTCACTACAGCCTCTTCATAAGCTCTGTTGTCCTTCTTTGGAACACACTCCAGCACTTCATTTTCTCTTTTTGAAGTGGGGGAGTCCAAAACTGAATACAGTACTCAAGGTGGGGCCTTGTAAGTGCTTAGTACAGTGGGACAGTCATTTCCCTAGGACTGCTGTCCTGTGCTGTATCCCTTTTCCCTATCAAATCAAGTTTAAAGCCCTCTCAATGAGGGCTTTAAATTGTGGGCCATAATCCTTTTGCCAACTCATGGATCATAATCTTTTTGCCTCTCTGAGACAGATGGACACTGCCTGTCACCAGCAGATCTGGTGGTGTGTAATCTACTCCATGGAAATAAAACCCAAATTTCCACCTATAGCAGCAGCCTCTAAGCTACACATTTATCAGGCTACTTTCCCTGTTCCTTTCTGTATTTCCTGCACAGAAATGGCCACTTAAACAAACTGGAGTTGCCCTATGTGCCAGGGCACTCAGAATGATACGGCTTCTGTTCTGCCTTGTCACCACCAGTTATGCCTGGGCTGCATCCTGCAATGGTCACTGAGAAATCCATCATGCCCACTCTGCAGAGCTTTGATAAGAACTATCAGGTTCTCTGAGCAGAGGGAATTGGTCTATCTAGAGTGTGCCATCACTCTCTCCAGAGAGTCACCAGAAGCCAGCAGACAGGCAAGAAGAGCTCCTGGAGAGTCGACAGTGGCCTCAGTGATATGAGAAAATGGCTGCCATTACCCTGTAGCATGCCCTTCATCTTCGCCACAGGAGATGCCGACCCCACCTCAGCAGGCAAGTGCAGGGCCAGAGTACATGGATGACATCCTGCCTGAGGCATGGGCAGAACTTTTCCAATGACGGCTGCATCTCCTGGACCCCGTGCTGCCCTGGCTGTGCCAAAGGCTGCAGAGAATATTCTGGGGCAAGTGGTGGCTGGTACAGGCTGCAGAGAGCAACATCTTGAATGATCTCTGTGTCTATGGTCTGGAAGTGGAGACCTTGGTCCTGAGGCTGCAGAACAGCTTTGGGGAAGGCACAGCACAACTGGTTCATGGCCTTATCAATATCATTGTGGGCCAGTTCAGTGAGGAAGCTCAGAGACTGCTGCACTCCCATGCTGATGAGGAGGAAACTCATAGACCTTCAGCCAGCACCAGGTCTGCCAGCTCCACCTTCAGCAGCTCCAGCTCCAGCAACTCCTACATGCATGGCAGAAGTCTGCCAGAAACCCTACAAACTTCAACATGGAGGAGGAAGCTTGTGCATCAGATGCTGCCCTCCATGGAAGTCGCAGTTCCCCACCATCTGTGCCTGTCTGCACAGAATGGAACCAATCCCAGGAGCCGGGAAGGGCAGGGGTGGCATGTCGCTCTGCCCAGGGCTGCAGCCACTGCCCCTCCTCTCCAGGCCAGCTCGTGGTCTGCTCACCCAGAGGTCTCCAGGATTCTCTTCAGCCCAACAAGAGGCCAAGGCAGGGACCTGCCTGAGCCCTGCAACCCTCAGTGACTCTCATCATCGCTTCAGATGAAGTGATGAAACCTGAGCAACTGAGGTCCACAGCATCTTTGGGAATCGGCCTCACCTAAGGCAATTTAAAGGAGAACACTCTAAAATGAGTTCTCCCCCTTTGTTTTAACCAATCCCTTTCCACCAATAAGGAGAAACTAAATACAAGTGGATATAAGTGAAAAAAATAGCAGTTTACTAACTAGCAAAACTGAAACAAACAAAGATCCCCACTTCATAATCATTAGATACAGAATTGCTAGATCTCACAAAGCCCCCCAGAAAAAGAAGAAACTCAAAACAGTGGAAATACCCCTTCCAAGATGGCGTCTGCCACAGGGAGGCAAAGGGAAAATGGCGTCTGACCCTCCCCTCAAGACAGTGGCCTTCATATGTGGCCATGCAGTCTGAGAGACAAAGGGAAAGGGTGGCGGCAAACCCTCCCAGGAAGGAGCTTATGGAGTAGTTCTAGCAGCAGATGAGAAGAGTCGGCACGTGTGGGGTCAGCGCTGCCAACAGCCGCTTCCTCCTGCTGCCTACCGGGCTCCCGGGGCTACTCTTCCTGTGGCTGGGAGGAAGAAACCGCCTGTCAGCACTGAGGTGAACAGTTTCTGGTGGGGAGATGCAGCTTTGCCAAGTTGCTACTGTTGCAAGCCCACAAAACCCACCCTAAACACCCCTTTGGCAAAATGACTTCAGGCAAAGGCGGGCCCAAACGGGAAGCCTCTGCCCAATCTACCTCGGCTGTAAGGCAAGAGGAGAGAGAGAGAACCGAAAGGCAAAATGGGCACTCTGCCTGGGTACTCTGACCTTGTTAAAGGGAGCAGCATCCTCTCTGTGTTGCCTTTCTGTCCTGCTGGGCCTAAAACACACAGATATCTGGGCCCAGATAGATATGGAGCAGAGTAAGCTTTTTGGTCACTCAGACACCTTCCCAGGTCTTGCTTACAGAAGATGCTGGGAGGCAGTCCTCCAGCATCAGGGGTCTGGGCAAATGTATAAATGAACAACCCTCAGCAGCTGACAGAGTTGCACATCCTGAAACATGAACATGTTTGAAAATTTAGGTACAATCTGGCTTGTCAAAAGTGTTTGGACCAAGAATCAAAAAACTGTGGAAAAATACCTTTCTGACAAAGTTCTCAGTTCTTGCAACTTCAATTACTAGGTAGAATAGCCCACATTGTGTTCTTGGATAGAATCCACTCAAAGGAATATATTTCTCTACTCCTTTAGAGAAGAATGGAAATGTGTCCTATCCCCAGAGCAGTGGTAATGCTAAGGAGGAAGCATTACTGTAAAGTTAACCTTTAAAACTTTTGATACAGTGCCTGATCATTTTGTAATACAACTCCAATTATTAAACAGCAAGGAGTTCTCTCAGGTGGAATAATGGACAAGCCATGAGTATACTTTTATATATCCTCTCAGAATCTTCCAGCACATTTCATCCCTTCCTCCTCATCTGTGAATTGCACATATAAGAAAGACATTATTTTATTTTGAAACTGATGTGACCTATGCTTCAAGGTGTGACTTTTGACTACAATATCTCTGGACCTGTACTCCAGAGTTCCCAGGATACTTGATTTTAATTTTGAGGAATCCATCCACATCAGGATGTGCTACTTCAAGCTACTCAAAGACCTTCTGTACTACAGCAAATGTGGTAAATCAACAGGAAAGAAAACAAAGCCTGGGATTATTGTAACATGGGTGAAAAAAGATTATTTCCAAATGACTTGCATTAATTTATTACATCCTGGCACCCAATATTTTCTTTCTCTCTCTCCCAAGTTAGATCCTGGGTTAAACTGGGATTCTCTAAGAGAAGAGAGTGAGTATATGTAATTTCTACTGCCATTTGGCTATGCAAATGCCTACAGGTGAGAAAAAGCCAAGCGGCCAAAGGGCCTGCGAGCTGAGGAGCCCCGCAGGAAGGGATGGAGAGGAGGGTGGGCCACGTGGGCCTGGCTGAGACAGGGGCGGCACAGGGAGGCCGAGGGGCAGACGGTGCCCTCGGTCCTCTTTGTGCATCTTCCCGGAGCCAGAGCAATCCTGCTGGAGCCTGTGGTCTTGCCAAGTGACAAGGGTTCCTTTCTTGTTTTGTTTTTCCTCTGGGCAGCATCCATTTGTGACCTCGGGCGATCCTGCCTCCAGCCTGGCTGCTCTCATCACCTCAGCCAAGCAAGTGCAGGGAGAGGGGAGAGAAGACGCTTGCGCCTGAGGAAGACTCTGTGCCTCGCCAGCTGAGAGGAATGGATAGGGCTTGCCTGCTGTAGGGACTGAGATTCAGCCATCCCCTGAGTTTTATAAGAACCTCTGCCAGCCCTAGGACATTTCACCTTTGAAGATTTTCTTAGGTTTAGTTAAGTTTTAGTTAGGAATATAGTGTCTAGAAAGATTCGTTAACGGAGCATTGATTAGGTTAGAGTAGATGTATTGTTGATGTAGGCTAGCTCAGAATTATCCTTTAAGGAAAAATAAGAATGAAGCTATCAAAGAAGAAGCTGAGACTCAGCAGAAGTGGAGCACGCATGTGCTGTGACCTGTCAGTGCTGCAAAAACCAGCTGGAAGACGGGATGAGGAAGATGAAGATGAAGAAGGAGCCAGAAGACGCTGTGTTGCAGCACTTAGTTTCAGCAGCGGAGTGGCAATAAAAGCTCAGAAGCCTCCAGAGCCCTGGCAGGTTCCCTTCCTTGCCGCGCTGGGTCTGAACTGGGGCGTGCCTTGGAAGCCGTGTGCTGCGGACGGCTTCTCCCGTTCACGGCTTTGCGCTGCTTCCCAGCGGCCCAAGGCTCTTTCCCCTGATTTAGGGTCCCCTCCCCGGCCCACAGGCCCCCTGACAGCTGCCCCACACCAGCTGCCCTGTAGAGATGTTGTCCCCCTCGCCCTGGAATCCCCCAGCGCCAGCCGCCCCTCACGGCGGGGCAGGAGGAGGGACCAGGCCCCGCTTGCCCCCCTTTCCCGGCCCTCTCTGGCTATGGAAGAGTCAAGGAGGGCTGAAAGGGCACGTTCTGCTTATGCTTCCCTCTCCTCAACCTTTGGGCCTCCAAGGTGCTCTGCTCCAGGGGACCCGAGGGCCTGCACTCGGCTTTCCTTGCTCAGGTGTCTTTCTTCCTTCTCTAAGCCCTGCAATTGCCTGCTTGATGGCAGCTGACTTGCAAATGGGGAAAACCAGATGCTTGCAAATTCAGGGAACTCTTCTGACTTACTACTGCTGAGTTTCAGCAACAGCATTTCACACTTACTAGGAATGACAGAGAATGAGGTAGGTTGGAAAAGGCTGCTGAGCTCATCAAGTCCAACGTGTAACCTACGACCTTCTCATCAACTAACTCAAGGCACTGAGTGCCACCATCACTCTTTCCTTTCAACCAGGAAGGGCAGGGCCATTGCAGTTACATTGATTTTCAAATGCTACCCTCAGCACGTGAAGTGTGAAGAGCCCAGCCTAAGGCCCCTCAAAGACACTCTCTTGTGCACCTTTTGCACACAGGTCAAAGCTCCCAAAGGGAAGGCCTTGTAAAATCATGCCTCAGGCCTGCGACTTCAGCTGAGCAGGAAGGGACCAGGGGGGAAAGTGACTCAGCTAAATTGGAGGTAGAAAGGCCACTGTAGAGGTAGAAAAACCACTGGAGATGTAGAAAAAGCATGGCATGTTCACATCGTGGTTCATGGGGATTGGTTGAATGATGTTTTTATGACTGAAAACTTTCTACAATCATGCGGCTCTCCTTTCCACCTGCCTGCGGACTCCGCGACACTACAGACGCTGAGGATCAGATGAGCTTGAGGATCACAGATGAGGATCTGTGTGGGCTGAGTCACCAGGAAAGTGAGCTAAGCCTGGGACCATTCTTCCATGGGTGTGCAGAGTTGGTTTCCAGAGGAGCTGCATGCACTTGATCCCTCCTGGCACCCAGTATTTTCTTTCTCTCTCTCTCAAGCTGGCTCCTGGGTCTGACTTGGGAGTCTGCAAGAGAAGTGAGTGGGTACCTGGTGTTTCTACTGGCCTTTGGCTGTGCAGGGAATCTTCCATGGAGCATGGAGCCTGGGCAAACACCTGTGAGAGTGCAGCTTTGGACTGTTGCAAAGGGGCCTTCTTTGGGCTCCACATCTGCAGGCCGTTGCAGAGCTGTGGGCCGCAGGCTGCAGCCAGAGCTGCAACACAACAAAACTGTGGCAGCCCAAGAATCAGCGCACGGCTCTTCTGCTGTTGTGACACTTGAAGTTGTCCGAGAAACAGCAAGGAGCAGAAGAAGAGCTTTGCATCAGGAGATAAGCCAGCATCTCCCTGACCCAAAGGGAGGTCACAATGCTCCAAACTGAGTCAAAGCAACGGTGAACACGCATCCATGTGCTCAAGAAGCAACTGCACACCGCAATACCCTTGGACATTTATTTCCCTTGCTTCTTCTGTCCCCGCAAGGTCATTGAAGAAATTTGCCTTTTGAGAGGCAACCGAGACGCCAGAAGTTGGAAGTACACTTTCTTGTAGTCAAAGCCTTGGAGACCAAAAGTCTTGTTTGCTTGCATTTCTTGGGTGACAACTGTCCCTGTGCATTTTCTGAGTTTGCCTGGGATGTGTCGAGCGCTGGCTCACAGAGCGTGAGGATTTTTGCCGGTGCTTTACGGCTGAGGAGAAACTGCCAGGCTTTTCCTTTGTATCAGCCGTACAGGAGATGGGGTTGCTGGGCACAAGTACGGCAACAAAGGCAGAGCAGCTGCTCTTGTGAGGTCACAGCAGCGGTGCCACGTCACAGCGCTGTCAGCACAGCGCTGTCCCGGAGCGCGCAAGGCCTCGCTGTCCAGAGCGGCTCTTGCGCTCGCTGGCTGCGGGAGGATCCTTGTGATCGAGGATTTCTCAGCAGACGGTCTGCACCCCGAGAGGAGCCTTGATTCTTCCCTTGGGTGGCATTCAGTGTGCAAACCTGCAGAGCACTGCCAGAATGATTGGGAAAGTCAGTGCCGCGGTTTGCACCGTTTTCTCTGTTGCCTATTCCGGCTACTACCTGGCGCAGCTGACTCGTAAGTGAAGGTTTATCCTGGGGGTGACATCACCTGGCCTGTGCTTCACTCTGCTCTTTATGCCCGAGTAGTGAGCGAGTTGATTTGGGAGCAAAATGGCCATTCAGCTGCCCCCACTGTGGGAAATGTGTTGCCAACAGGGTCAGTTCCAAAGGGGCTGTCTGTACCAGGCGCTGGGTGGAGAGTATTTGCAAGGTAATCTGCAGCAGGTTGTGTTCCCTGCACGGGACACTGCGTGCCAGTGGAGTCTGTCATTCCTTCAGCTTGCTGCTTCAACCTAGAGCACCTGCAAAATGCGGACTCTAAGGAGAGATCCTCAGAAACACTTCTACACATTCTGCACTTCTCTCCGGGAGTGAGGGAAAGCATCTTTGGCTGCACATTCTGCCATTTAGGTGCCTTGGCCGTCTGACTTGACCCTTTATGGTGTGCCAAGACACTGATACCCTTGGCGATGCAGCACAAACTCTAAACCAGTTAGGGTTTGCTGCTCAACCCAGGAGGGCTTCCCAGGGGTCTTCAGCAGAGAGCTGCCACAGGGAAGAGGGCCTGTGGGGGAAGCTTTCCTTGGGCACGGTCTTCAGAAAATTGTTGGGCATTACTGCATGCAGTTTCTGAAGAGGTACACCAAATGCAGCCAAGAGAAGAGGAAAACATTGCTTGAGCTCTTGGGCAGAATGGAAACTCTGTCTTGTTAAAAAGCAGCAGGCAATTCTGTGACCATCTTTCTATTTCCCTTGTGGCACAAGAGGTCCAAATGTAGACAGAGCCTAGGGCAGCGGCCTTATTTTTCTCTTCCTTACCATGGGAAAGAACGGTTGCTCCTGGAGGCATGTTGGGAAAGGGGAAATGTTCTCTGTTGGGACTAGATAGTTCTGTGCTAATCCACAAGACAGGCACATTTCTAAGGGCATCTGGCTCCTTTTCCTTTGCTCTCTGCAGGTCACCTGACACGCGCATGGAGACAAGACGGTCCTTTGGTGAGTGGCGAAGCAACTTGTGACGTTGCTGGCGAAGAAGAATAGTGGGGCGAGCTGTGAGCTTGGCCTGTTGCAGGAGAGTGTAGAGTGCCAGCCTGCGAGGCTGATAGAAAGTCCAAGGGGTTGTTGGCCTCAGCAGTAGCAAAGGGAGCACTGGCTCCTTCCTCATTTTCCAATGAAAAGCCTTTCAAGAGATGAAAGCCAAGTGTGGCAGCCGAAATGCACAGCAAGATGGAGTCCCAGCTAATTCTCCCATCGTCGTAGGAGTTTCATGACCCTGAATGCCACTTGTGCCAAGCTCTGTGATTCCCCTCTTCTGGCTGTATACGCAGCTCAACAGAAATCAGCTCCTCAAGGAGAAGATGTTCCCTGTGTCTCTCACTGCTCTCTGTCTTCAGGGCTCACCAGCAGGCTCCGCATCTCCTCTGGCTCCCTCTCTTGCTGAGGAAGAGGCAAAAGAGGAGCAAAACGACATCAAGATGCCAGCTGCTGCCTCTCCACAGCCACAACATGCAGAGCCAGTGAGTTGTACCTGCGGTTGCCAGTGCCTTTGGTGCAGAGCCAAGCTTCAGATTTATTGAATGAGTCAGCCCTTGGTGCTGGTGGCTGAAGATGCTGGGGGCTCTGTGTCTGCCATGACCTCGTGCTGCTTCAGCCAAGCCAGGCACCCCTGGCTGATAGCTTCTGAATTTGGACATGGAAGCAGCTCTTTGCTGGGATGCTGAGAGGGCGCGAGAATGTCTCTTGGCATCAGACAGCGGGCAGCATTAAATTAGGGCCAGTGTAGAAGTGAGCCCCTTGGTGCCCCGTGTCTGTGCAGGCTGCCTGTGCTCAGCGGGCAGAGCGCTCCAAAGGCACAGACCACAGCCTTGCAGGATACTCAGGAGACACTGGCCCCTGGAAGGATCCTGCCCCTAATTAGCATGTTAGCTGCAGGAGCAACATAGACTGCGCTGCACTTGCACAAGGTGCCAGCAGAGCTTGCTGAGGAGAATCCTAGGCAGCTCAGCATTGTAAAGGGCAGTGGGTCTGGGAAGGGCTGGGATGCAGCCTCACTCCTTCAAGCCTGAAATGCAGAGGGGAAATGAATGCAAGAGATCTAAAAAGGCACATGTCTGGACTGTCTTCTTAGACACCTACATGCCAGCTGCAGGCTATGTTAGTTGCTCAGGAGAACAAGGAAGTAGAAAAGCAACAATGCTCTGGGGCTGAGCTCTGAGCTCCTTCTGGATTTTTGCAAATGCCTCAATACATTGTGGCAGGCATCTTACAGAAAAGCTGATAAAATGTTGCATAGAACAGTCACTCCATGAGCTCCTGTATCCAAGTAGCCTTTGGGGTTTTCCCATTGCCGCTGAGTAGGGGACATCCAGAAGCCCCCAGCCAAAGCGGCCTGAGGGAGGCTGACAGCAGCGCCCTAAGGCCTTGCCTTTGCCATGTGCTCTGCGGAGCACGTGTGCCAGCCACCCTTCTGACGGGCAATCCTTTCCTCTCCAGCTCCACACAGCCTCTGCACTTCAGCATGCTGCCGGAGCAGCAGCACCTGTGGCAGCCGGCGCTGCCCCAGCTGCCAGTGCTTGGTCCAGCAGCCCAGCCCGGCAGCCCCAGAGGAGAGAGGAGCAGAGCCCGAAAATCCTGAGTACGTCTGGTGTATTTCTTGTGTGCCAGAGCACTGTGTTGTCTGCATGTCTCGCTGTTGGCCGTGGCAGAAGCTCCTCCTCGGTTCAGTGTCTCACTGAAGGCACTTGGGACTCCCTGCAGAACCTGTGCCTGTGCTCTGAGGCAGCGACAGAGCGCTGGGGCTGCTCCTGGTGCCCCTGAGGGCAGCTGAGACTGCCTTGGCTCTGCCTGGGCTGCTCTGCGTGCCAAAGGCAAAAGCAGAGAGGATTGTTTCTGCTTGAGCTCGCCACAGTGGGGCTGCACTTGGGATCATGTGTGGCGTGGCATGTCAGTTTGACAGTGAGCGCCTTGCACTGCTTTTGTCTTCCAGGGAGCATTGTGAGCCTGGGCCAGCCAAGGCAGAGGTACACGGCATTTGAAGAACTTGGACGAGGGTAAGTGTGTTGCCTGCTCCTTCTAGAAAAGCATAGGCCAGGTCTTTGGCTGGTGCCATGTCAAGCGTGAAGTCAGGCAAGCTCCAAACACGGTCAAACTCAGCATTTCCCTCCTGACACCTCTCAGGACTGCTGAGTCAGGGCAGTCCAAAGGCATCATCAAAGCCAACTGGGTGCCGGCAATGTCCTGCTTGCGGCAAGGAGCAGGACCTGCAAGATCTCCTGCCTCTGCAGCTTTATGGCCTAGAAGAGAACCTTGGCACGCGAGAATCGTCAGGCTCTCAACCACAGTGTTTGCAATACGATTTTTTCTCCGCTTTTTTGCGCGCGCATGCATGCACACCCACTCATGAGTACAGTTGCCATTAGGTCTGGAACAGACCTTACTGGGCGTGTGCCTTGGAGCTTTGCAGCAGCCCTTGGTCTTCATGCTGGAGCTGAGTTTGCTCTTGCGCACCCTGCCCTGCATGGCAGAGGCTGGTGGGCTGATGAGCTACGGGCCCAAGTGACTCCGCAGCCAGGCATCTTCTAGAAATGCCAGGCAGCCTGGGGACATCTCCTGCCTGGCCTTGCTTTCACTGCCACAGACTGAAGGGCTTTCTCTGTTGCTGTTCTCTTCCCAGAGGATTTGGAGCTGTTTATAAAGCCCTCGATGCCAGCTCAGGACAGCAGGTAAAATGTCGACACCCCCGGCAGATTTTGAATCTCTGGAGCGCTTTCCCTTTCACTGCTGTGAGCTCAGCCTGGAGCTTTGGGTGGCCGCTCCATGTCTGCAGAAGAGGTTGTTGCTCTGAAGCACAGTCTTGGCTCAGAGTGCAGAATGCACTTGGGACGGGCTGTGCTGCTTCTCCTAAGCTCTGCTGTCCAGTACCGGGGCAGTTTGGCACAGCTCGCTGCGTCGTTGCACAAGCACTCGCTCCGTGCTGCCTGAGATCTCGGCCACGCAGCGACTGCTCAAGTTAGTGGTTTCCAATGTCCTTTCAGGTGGCCATCAAGATCATGAGCCTTCAGGAGGAGAGATCCGAGGAGCTGGCTGTCAATGAAATTCTGGCCATGAGGGACAACAGGAACGCCAATATTGTCAGCTACTTAGACAGGTTGGGCTGCTGTCGTGTGGCTGTTCCTTTAGATAGGGCGAGGCAGAAGAGAGCCAGCCCTTTGGTGCGTGGCAGAAAAGGGAGCTGTCGATGGTTTCTCTAGTCATCCCAGGGCATGGCAGGAGGTGGCACTGGGCGTGCAATAATCTCTTGTGGCACACGTAGCTTGGAGAGCAGGTGCAAAAGGCTGGCTCAGGCCCTGGGGTGAGCGAGCTGTGGCCAGTGCTCTCTCACCATGCTCTGGTTTTCTTCTTGCAGCTACCTGGTGGATGGGGAACTCTGGCTGGCCATGGAGTTCATGGACGGTGGCACTTTGTCAGATGTGCTCAGGGCAGTGTACCTGGAGGAAGGACAGATCGGCGCTGTCTGTCGGGAGGTGAGGGATGCCGCTTGTGCTTGCCCTGGCCTGCCCAGCATGGCCCTTGTCAGCTGGTGGGAAGGAACAGCAGAGATTTCTTGCTCACGGCCTTCTTTTGGAGCTTCTGTCACATCCCGCAGAAGAAGAAGGAACATGTGGAATGAGCTGCCTGCCGGTGTCCCTGCACTCCCTTGGCTCTGTTCTTGCACGCTTGCATACTGTTTGTCTTCTGGTGCTTATGCTGGCTCGCTCGCTTGGTTTCACTTCTTTTCTCTTGTCAGCTGTTCCTCTCAACCTTTGCATGCAGCCTATCTGGCTGTGCTACATTCCTTGCCCCTCTAAGAAGGCTTGCAGGTTGCAAATTTCCAAGCTCGGGGCAATGGAGATGTCCTCAGCCTCAAAGGAGAGGCTTTCAGGCCAGATGGCATTCTGGACACAGGTCAAATTTGCTGCTTCCTCCTCTGCTGCCACAAGGCTTTCAGGAAAATCTTTGCCATTCCGCCTCTTAGCCAAGTTTCATGTGTTTTTTACCAAAACCAGCAAGGGCTTTAGGAATCTCAGATGCCTTCCAAGAAGAGAGACCTCTTCAGAGAGTGTTGAAGCAGCATGCTCTTTCCCTTTCTCTTTTCTCACCGTGATGTTGTGCCCTGCCTCTCAACTCCATGACAGAGCTGGCAGTCTCATGGAGCCCTCTCCTTTTCTGTAGCTTGTCATCAGGTGCTGAACTTTTCCCCTTGCCTCCGTCCTTTCTCTCTCAGTGCCTACAAGGATTGCGTTTCCTTCATTCCCGCCAAGTCATCCACAGAGACGTCAAAAGCGACAACGTTCTCGTGGGCATGGACGGATCTGTCAAATTGGGTGGGTATCCCTGGGCAGGTGCAGCGTTGCCAGCATGTGCTCCGGGGCTGCTTCAGGGTGACTGCCAGTTGCCCAGAAGTGCTGCTGGGCCAGTGTGAGGAAGGTGAGGGTGTTTTTGTGGCAGCCAAAGCCTTATTTTGCGGGCTGCAGCTCCTCCGTGGGAGCAGATCAGGGCTGCTTTTGCAGCCGGCTGCAGCGTGGTGGCCTTTTCAGGCTTGGGGTGGGCAATGCTTTTGGCCGGTTTGGCAGGGGGAGCTGCCTCTGACAGGCTTTGTGTTTCTCCTCAGCGGACTTTGGCCTCTGTGCTCAGCTGAGCCGCGAGCGCAGCAAGCGCAGCTCCAGGGTGGGCACTCCCAGCTGGATGGCACCGCAAGTGGTGAGAGGAGAAGCCTACGGCCCCAAAGTGGACATCTGGTCGCTGGGGATCATGGGGCTGGAAATGGTGGAAGGGGAAGCTCCTTACCAGAGGGAAGCCCGTCTGAGGGTAAGGTGGAGCTCCTAAAGGGGGCTGCGTGTGGTCAGAGCTGTTGTGGCTAGGAAAGGATCAGCCGCAGTGTCCTCTGCCATTTCTTGAAGGTTTTTGAACTGATGGAAAGGAACGGGCCCCCAAAACTGCAGAACCCCAGGCACCACTCGGCTCTCCTGCGCGACTTCCTGCGGTGCTGCCTGCAGGCAGACGAGGACAGGCGCTGGTCTGCCCAGGAACTGCTGCAGGTGAGAAAAAGCAAAGCGGCCAAAGGGCCTGCGAGCTGAGGAGCCCCGCAGGAAGGGATGAAGAGGAGGGTGGGCCACGTGGGCCTGGGTGAGACAGGTGCAGCACAGCAAGGCCCAGGGGCAGATGGCACCCTCGGTCCTCTTTGTGCCTCTTCCCGGGAGCCAGAGAAATAAATCCTGCTGGAGCCTGTGGTCTTGCCAAGTGACAAGGGTTTCTTTCTTGTTGTGTTTTTCCTCTGGGCAGCATCCCTTTGTGACCTCAGGCGATCCTGCCTCCAGCCTGGCTGCTCTGATCACCTCAGCCAAGGAAGTGCAGAAAGAGTGGAGAGGAGACGCTTACGCCTGAGGAAGACCCTGTGCCCCGCCCGCTGAGAGCAGTGCAGAGGGGATGCATGCTGTTTAGACTGAGATTCAGCCATGCCCTGAGTTTTAGAAGGAGCTCTGCCAGACATAGGACATTCCATGTTTGCAGATTTTCTTAGGTTTACTTAGGTTTTAGTTAGGACTGTAGAGTCTAGAAAGCTTTGTTAATGCAGCATTGTTCAGATAAGAGTAGATGTATTGTTGATGTAGGCTAGTTCAGAATTATCCTTCAAGGAGAAATAAGAATGAAGCTATCAAAGAAGAAGCTGAGACTCAGCAGAAGTGGAGCACGCATGTGCTGTGACTTGTCAGTGCTCCAAAAACCAGCTGGAAGACGGGATGAAGAAGATGAAGATGAAGAAGTAGCCAGAAGACGCTGTGTTGCAGCACTTAGTTTCAGCAGTGGAGTGGCAATAAAAGCTCAGAAGCCTCCAGAGCCCTGGCAGGTTCCCTTCCTTGCCGTGCTGGGTCTGAACTGGGGCGTGCCTTGGAAGCCGTGTGCTGCGGACGGCTTCTCCCGTTCATGGCTTTGCGCTGCTTCCCAGCGGCCCAAGGCTCTTTCCCCTGACGGAGGGTCCCCTCCCCGGCCCACAGGCCCCCTGACAGCTGCCCCACACCAGCTGCCCTCTAGAGATGTTGTCCCCCTCGCCCTGGAATCCCCCAGCGACAGCCGCCCCTCACAGTGGGGCAGGAGGAGGGACCAGGCCCCGCTTGCCCCCCTTTCCCGGCCCTCTCTGGCTATGGAAGAGTCAAGGAGGGCTGAAAGGGCACGTTCTGCTTATGCTTCCCTCTCCTCAACCTTTGGGCCTCCAAGGTGCTCTGCTCCAGGGGACCCGAGGGCCTGCACTCGGCTTTCCTTGCTCAGGTGTCTTTCTTCCTTCTCTAAGCCCTGCAATTGCCTGCTTGATGGCAGCTGACTTGCAAATGGGGAAAACCAGATGCTTGCAAATGGAGGGAACTCTTCTGACTTACTACTGCAGTTTCAGCAACAGAATTTCACACTTACAAAGAATGACAGAGAATGAGGTAGGTTGGAAAAGACTGCTGAGCTCATCAAGTCCAACGTGTAACCTACGACCTTCTCATCAACTAACTCAAGGCACTGAGTGCCACCATCAGTCTTTCTTCACAACCAGGAAGGACAGGGCCATTGCAGTTGCATTGATTTTCAAATGCTACCCTCAGCACGTGAAGTGTGAAGAGCCCAGCCTAAGGCCCCTCAAAGACACTCTCTTGTGCACCTTTTGCACACAGGCCAAAGCTCCCAAAGGGAAGGCCTTGTAAAATCATGCCTCAGGCCTGCTACTGCAGCTGAGGAGGAAAGGACTGGGGGAAAGTGACTCAGCTGAATTGGAGCTAGAAAGGCCACTGGAGAGGTAGAAAAAGCACGGTATGTTCACATTGTGCTTCAGGGGGATTGGTTGAATGATGTTTTTACGAGTGAAAAGTGTGGAACGTTCTCTAATCAAGTGGCTCTCCTTCACACCTGCCTGGGGACTCCGCGTCACTGCGGACCCTCCCCTCACGCCCAGCAGATGAGGATCTGTGTGGGCTGAGTCACCAGGAAAGTGAGCTAAGCCTGGGACCGTTGTTCTGTGGGTGAGCAGAGCTGGTTTCCAGAGGAGTTGCATGCACTTGATCCCTCCTGGCACCCAGTATTTTCTTTCTCTCTCAAGCTGGCTCCTGTCTTTCATTTGGGATTCTGCAAGAGAACACAGTGAGTACAGGTCATTTCTCCTGGCCTTTGGCTGTGCAGGGAATCTTCCAGGGAGCATGGAGCCTGGGCAAACACCTGTGAGAGTGCAGCTTTGGACTGTTGCAAAGGGGCCTTCTTTGGGCTCCACATCTGCAGGCCGTTGCAGAGCCGTGGGCCGCAGGCTGCAGCCAGAGCTGCAACACAACAAAACTGTGGCAGCCCAAGAATCAGCGCACGGCTCTTCTGCTGTTGTGACACTTGAAGTTGTCCGAGAAACAGCAAGGAGCAGAAGAAGAGATTTGCATCAGGAGATAAGCCAGCATCTCCCTGACCCAAAGGGAGGTCACAATGCTCCAAACTGAGTCAAAGCAATGGTGAACACGCATCCATGTGCTCAAGAAGCAACTGTGCTCTGCAATACCCTTGGACATTTATTTCCCTTGCTTCTTTTGTCCCCGCAAGGTCATTGAAGAAGTTTGCCTTTTGAGAAGCAACCGAGACGCCAGAAGTTGGAAGTACACTTTCTTGTAGTCAAAGCCTTGGAGACCAAAAGAGACGTTTGCTGGCATTTCTTGGGTGCCAGCTGTTCCAGCGCATTTTCTGATACCGCCTGGGATGTGTCGAGCGCTGCCTCATGAAGCGTGAGGATTTTTGCTGGTGTTTTATGCCTGAGGAGAAACTGCCAGGCTTTTCCTGTGCATCAGCTGTACAGGAGATGGAGTTGCTTGCCACAAGTACGGCAACAAAGGCAGAGCAGCTGCTCTTGTGAGGTCACGGAAGCGGTGCCACGTCACAGAGCTGTCAGCACAGCGTCGTCCCGGTGCGCGCAAGGCCTCGCTGTCCAGAGCAGCTCTTGCGCTCGCCGGCTGCAGGAGGATCCGTGTGATCAAAGGGTTCTCAGCAGACGGCCAGCAGCCTGAGAGAAGCCTTGCTTCTTCCCTCGGCTGACATTCAGTGTGCAAGCCTGCAGAGCACCGCTAAAATGATCGGGAGAGTGTGTGCCGCGGCTTGCACCGTTTTTTCTGTTGCCTTTTCCGGCTACTGCCTGGTGCGACTGACTCGTAAGTGAAGGTTTTTCCTGGGGGTCACATCACCTGGCCTGTGCTTCACTCTGCTCTTTGTGCCTGAGTAGTGACCCAGTTGATTTGGGAGGCAAAAGGGACCATTCAGCTGCCCCCACTGTGGGAAATGTGTTGCCAATAGGGTCAGTTCCAAAAGGGGTGTCTGTACCAGGTGCTGGCTGGAGAGGCATTTGCAAGGCAACCTGCAGCAGGTTGCGTTCCCTGCACGGGACAGTGCGTGCCACTGGAGTCTGTCATTCCTTCAGCTTGCTGCTTTCAACCTGGAGCACCTGCAAGGTGCAGACTCTAAGGAGAGATCCTCAGAAACACTTGTAAACATTGCTGCGTTCTCTCTGGAGTGAGGGAAAGCATCTTTGGCTGCACATTCTGCCATTTAGGGGGCCTTGGCCGTCTGACTCCAGCCTTTATGGTGTGCCAAGACACTGATGCCTTGGCGATGCAGCACAAGAGTTCACACCAGTTTAGGGTTTGCTGCTGAACCCAGGAGGGCTTCCCAAGTCTTCAGCAGAGAGCTGCCACAGGAAGAGGGCCTGTGGGGAAGCTTTCCTTGGGCACGGTCTTCAGAAAATTGATGGGCATTACTGCATACAGTTTCTGAGAGGTACACCAAATGCAGCCAAGAGAAGAGGAAAC